>NC_083350.1:46506859-46846026 GCF_030254825.1 Meriones unguiculatus
TCTATCTATCTATCTATCTATCTATCTATCCATCCATCCATCCATCCATCCATCCATCCATCCATCTATCTATCTATCTATCTATCTATCTATCTATCTATCTATCTATCTGTTTATCTAGTGTATATGTACTTGTATGTGTAAATCTTTATGTGTGTATGTATGTCTAAGAATTTGTGCATTGTGCCACACGTGTGTACATGCATGCAGAGGTCAGAGGACAATATTGGCTGTCATCCCTTGGATGCCTTCTACCTTCTATTTGAGAAAGGGTCTTGACCAGGAACTTTTCCAGGTTGGCTAGATCAGCTGACAAGCAACTTCCAAGGATCCGTCTATGTTCACCTTCCATCTTATCATCACTAAGATGACAGAGGTTTCCCATGGTATCTATTAATTTTTTACATGGTTTCTGGGCATTGAACTTGGGTCCTCATGTTTGCAAGATAAGTACTTCACCAAATAAGCCATCTTCCCAGCCTATTTTGAAGATCTGCTTTTAACTATCATCTATCTATCTATCTATCTATCTATCTATCTATCTATCTATCTATCTATCTGTTTTTGTAATAGTCCTGGCTCTCCTGGATTCTCTTTGTAGACCAGGCTGGCCTGAAACTCACAGAGAGCTTCCTGCCTTTGCCTCCTGAGTGCTGGGATTAAAGGCGTGTGCACCAAGCCTGGCTAAGATCTGCTTTTAAATAAGCATTAACAAGCAGATTGATCAACCTAACCATAGAGCAATTCTGTAGCTTCTGTTTGGAGGTGTGGTGACAGGTAAAATATTTACTTTGAGCAACACTTTTAAAGAACCATAAAGTAAAAATGGTATATGACAGCACGGATGTCATTTGAGAGAAATCCAAACTCCTTTTTCAATATCACCATCATAAAAAAACAATATAAATCTTATGTAAAAATAATATTTATATAGTAAGCTTTGATGCTACTGAAATAATAGACAAATCTTTTAGGAAACTATATTAAGATTGCAGAAAATATATGTATGTGCTTCAATACTGAAAGTTAATGGCAGAGATCAGAGTCTGAAGTATAAATCTGAAGATAAAATGGATCAATTAATTCCTTTTGCAATCATTCCATCTTCTTACTGTGCTTTTCATCTTATCCTGGTTGCCTGATAACTTGGTAGTTATCTGAAAGGGTCATGACACAGCAACATTGAGTGCAAAGGTGATTAAGCACATAGTGCCTGGCCCCTTTCAGGCTGAATAGGCACTTGTTCAGCTTGTAGGTCGAAGAGAAAGAAAAAGGCCTAAGAACGCTGGACACAGGATGACAATCCTACCTCTACTAACTTACTACCTCTGGCTATTGTAGAAGTTACTTTAATTCGGGAAACCTCACTTTTCTCAAATGTGTAATAGAAATCGTCTTAGTATCTGTTCCTCAGGGTTGTCATGAACCTTAGATGGGATCATGTATGTAAAACAAACAAATGTACATTACAAATAATTTCCATCTCAACAGCACGGCCATTACTGTCACTGAAGGGAACAGGGTTTGCTGTGGGAAAATCTGAAATGACTCATTATTGAAAGCTGGATCTGAAATGTATGATGATGCTTTGCTAACCATATAGAATTCTTTAATTGAAACAAGAACAACTTGACTTCAATTGTAACATAAAATAATTGATTGAAAGGCTTTCTGTGGCACGTGCTTAGTGGGTGGCTGGGGATCAGAGTAACTTAGGGCAGTGAATGGTTTCATCACACATGGGTGGTCCTGATACCACACTTAACTACCTGAGCTCCATTTTTCTTACTTCTTTTATTTTTTGAGATTATAACATAATTACATTATTTTCCCTTCGCTTTGCTTTCTCCATCAAGTCCATCTTTTAAAAAAAACTCCTCTTGGTCGCTTTGATTTTGATATTCACGTTTCAAGCATGGCTAACTGGTCTCCTTTGTGTTGTAGGCATCCTCTTTTGGAAACCCCAAAGGAAAAGCCCAAAGGGAAAATTGAGACACCGTAAGGAATATTAAATGAGCACTACATAGCCCAGAAAACTACAAAAACAAATTTTTCAACCCTAATAAATAGAAACAGCAACCAGTCCTTTATGTCAACTGTCAGAATTGTGTGAAAAAACATTGAACTATGCAAATGAAGCTTGAAAGTTATTACTGTAATATTTACTCAGTGCTTGTTATATGTCAGGACTTGTGTAAAACTCAGGAAACAGATCGCACAATATATATAAATATGTGAAATGTAGCACTGAATGCCAACTAATGGGCAAATCACAGATTTTCTGAATTAGGAATTTTTTAGGGATAATTGTAGCTTTCATTTTATTTCCATTCTAATCCTCACAGTGACTATTTATTACAGTTATTGAATTACTGAGGAGTCTTTTGCTTAAAAATAATCAAAATTCAACTGCAACTGAATTGACCCCCCCCAAATAATCATGAACTCACCATCAGGGAGAAGACTGGACTCCACAAACTTGCTTGCTGCAAGAGAAGGATTCTGGAAGAGTTAGATTCAGCACTGATATTTCTATTGATCTCTCCTTGGGTGCTACACCTGTCTAAGCTTAATAATTTCAGGTTTTTTTTTTCCACTGCAGAAAGACCTTCTCCACATGCTGTTGAGATAGCCACTGGCATATTCAACCTTCCTGCCCCTGATCCTCCACCTCCAAGAGAAAAGAAAGCATAGATGGTAGTTTTTAGAAATCCCATTTTTATTCATTTTAATTCTGCCTTAGTCTCCTAGTGGGTGACGGAACAGGTAAGTGGAATGAAATGTCATTGATGTTTGAAGGAGCAATTGGATTTTCCATGTTGAGGACTATGAAAACAAGGCAGAGTATTCACCCTCCTCAACTCATCACGTAGCGACCTGTCCCAGTGCAGTCTCACAGCCACCCCTCCACACAGTCTTTACTTCCACTCATTGAAACCGACATTTCATGTTGATTATTTCGAGAATAACAAAATAATAAAATATTTTGTCAGAATAGCCACTCATGTTTGTCTTAAAAAAGGTCTTAGTAGATTCAGAAATGTATGGCACTTATTGTGCTTTGCCCTAAGAACAGGTAGTTTCCAGCCTGTGCCCCTGTAGGAACCTAGCAGATAACTTACAAGCTCTTTCAAAGCAGATGGGTTTTATATATACTGGGTGGGGATGTAGCATGATGCAAGAGGCAGGAACTTCCATTAAGAAAGGATGGCCAACAGATGTGCTTCTACTAATGCAATACAAGTATGTTTTCTCTTTCTCCACGTCTTTGTTTTAATGGCATATGACAGCACATAGTACCTTCTACTGCTTATGTGTCTGTGACTAGGCAAGGTGTTTCCCAAGAGGAAAAATACTCAGCAACATGCAGGTGTGAGTTCTTGAGTGGACAGTGCAGTGTAGGGCAGCCAGGGCAGAGTTTGGGTAGAACGGAAGAATGCTGGGATTGCCGCTGGAATTTTATTTTAACTGAGAAAACATTTCTTAAGGTATTGCCTTACTTAAGGAGATATTACATTAACAAATTAACAATACAAATAAACCAGATACTGGGTTAGACCCTGGGGTCAAAGCAATGAGAAAACAGGTAGAATTCTTAGTTATTGACTTTATAATATAAAACAATATAATAGAAGACCTGCAAATTATAACAACTGAGATAAAGGTTATTGGAGAAAAAAACAACAACAACAGGTATTTGTATAAATGAGCAGAAAGTATGCTTAATTTAATCCTTCCAGAGGGACCTAATTTAGGTTTTCATTTCATTCACCCTCCACTTGAAGAAGTCAAGTGACTTTTTGGTCTTGTGCTTTCAATCGGTGTCTAGACTTAGATTAAAACTATTTAACTAATTAGGAGATTTACACGGAAACACACTTTTCTCTACTTCTCCTTTAAACCTTGTCAGTGATATAGATATGTGTATGTGACTTGGAAATATAACTGGTAAACTAAGCTTGTGTCTAGAGTCCTCCTTCCCAGCAGATTTAGATTGATAGATTCATATAGAAAAAATATTTATGGACAACCCAAAATTCTCAATTAAGACCTCTACATCTACATTCATTTAATACTGACTTTTAAATCAAGTTGTTTGTATTTTCCTTCAACAAAATGCCCCCCAGGGTCTTAGCCACCAACAGCATACTTTACCAAAAGGATAAGTGCACTCCGTATGGATGGAGGCATGTTCGTTGATGACACCAGTGCTCAGGGATCTCTGGCCAAAGACAGACACCTGGTGGGAGTGGATGGATAGGTGGATTTCAGTGATTAAGATCTCCATTTTCAGCACAGGCATCCAGGATGCCAAGAAGTTGACAGTATGACAGATAGTGAGAAAGGAAGCCAAGCTAGTTAGAGGTGGCCTTCTATTCATGGTTGACAGCCAAAAATAACTCATGGCTAACAGAGCAGGCAAACTCACGCTCTATCTGTATGCTCATTCTGCCAGTGTTTGTAGTGATGCGATTTTCATGGAATTCTAGATGCCTTGGAATTTCAATCATTGTTTTTTTAAAAGTATTTTTTTAAAAGTATTTTTCCAAATTGAAATAATTAGCTCTATATATGATAGTCAGGTATGTTCCAGGCTTAAAACCTCTCCAATAGCTATTTGCCATGTTTAAAACATTCAGTCCTCAGATTATCCTATGCTTAAAATTCCCATTCTCAACTGTCAGGAAGCCTTTCTTGGGTTAGATAATAGCTTTCTGGCATGTTATATTATTTTATTGTCAAACATATTTTACTTGTTGAAATTGTACAGTTTTTGTAATCGTAGATTTCTGCATTTCATTTCCTCCCAGTCTGTATGAAAGCTGTCTTCTTCACCACTAGGCTCCAAATGTTTAGAAGAGTTCCTGACATTTTACCACTCTGTTCCTTGAAGACAAATATAATTTCTTAAACAACTTCTTAAGCCAAATGCCCACTGAATACACAAGCTGACAAAATATATTCTGATTTAAAATAATTCCACAGTTATGATAAAATGAACAAGTTAACAGTTGTCACCTGATACTTCACAAGGCCTATTTTTATCTCCTGTTAGTGATGCCGACATGTTAATAGGCACCTTTAATGCACATTTACCACAGAAGACATTTATTTTTCAGCTGGGAAAAAACCGATTTTGTATTGTTACTATCACGGTGTTGTACATCTATGGAATGCTCCTGAGGTCCCCTGCCTGCAATTCCCCCTCATCAAGTCTCTTCCTAGGTAATTTTAAATTGTGTCAAGTTGACAAATAAAACTAACCAACACAAACCTTCTCCTGGATTTCAGAATCTTTTTTATTGATGCCTCTCATTATGCTCCTCATCATCAACATTAAACACTTCTTAGGAAGAAAGGATGAGAAAGAGAATTTCAAACAAAATGGAGTAAGGAAAAAGGCAGCCAATGCTATTGTAATATTTGACAAGATGGACTTCAAACCAAATCTAATGAAAAAAGATAAAGAAGATTGCTTCATATTAAACAAAGCAACAACTCATCAAGAGGAAATTACAATTCTAAAGAGATGTGAACTAAACAAAAGCTCCCCTAACTTCACAAGTTCCACTAGATTTAAAAGTTATACAGTAACCTCAGGGTATGCCTTTTGGGAGGAAGGGTTTCAGAGAAAGAAGGGAGAGCGAGACAAAAATAACAGGGCCCAAAAGGACTAGGATACATATTCACATGCATGAAACTGTTGAAAAATGATGAATACATTCTAAAAGAAGAAGAAAAAAGTTTAAAATTCATTAAAAATTAAAAAGAAACTGTAAAAGCACAAGCAAACCTCTTAATGTCATAGTCTGTGTCTTAAAATTAGTAGATGAAATGCCTTTTCCTTTCTAATTGTTGGAAATAGTGCCCATTTTCTTATATTTAATGCTATTTTTTAAATCATCATAAGGATCAAAAAGTGAATTAATGCAATAATTTTTTAATTTTTTTATTTTTTATATTAATCACAGGTTATTTACTTTGTATCCCAGCCCTAGCCCCCTCTCTCCTTCCCTCCCAAACCCACCCTTCCTCCCTCATTTTCTCCCTGCCCCTTTCCAAGTCCACTAATAGGGGAGGACCTCCTCCCCTTCCATCTGACCATAGCTTATCAAGTCTCTTTAGGCTTGGCTGCAATGTCCTCTTCTGTGGCCTAGCAAGGCTGCTCCTCCCTTGGGTGGGGGTGGTCGAAGAGCTCGCGATTGAGTTCATGTCAGAAATAGTTCCTGTTCTTGTTAGAGAACCCATTTGGACACTGAGCTACCGTGGGCTATATCCGAGCAGGGGTTCTAGGTTATATCCATACATGGTCCTTGGTTGGTGAAATAGTCCCATGAAAGACCCCTGTGCCCTGATATATTTGGTCCTTGTGGCACTCCTGTAATCTCCAGGTCTTACTAACTCCCCCTTCTTTCATATGATTCCCTGCACTCTGTCGAAGGTTTGGTTATGAGTCTTAATATGTGCTTTGATACACTGCTAGGTAGAGTCTTTTTGAGGCCCTCTGTTGTAGGCTCCTGTCCTGTTACTTGTTTTCTCCTTCATCCAATGTCCATCCCATTTGTCTTTCTAAGTGATGATTGGTCATCTTACCCAAAGTCCTCTTTCTTGTTTATCTTCTTTAGCTGTATAGATTTCAGTATATTTATCCTATCTTATAGGTCTATATAAGTGAGTATATACCATGTGTGTCTTTCTGCTTTTTGGATACCTCACTCAGGATTATTGATTCTAGGTCCTCAATGCAATAATTAATGGCTGGGTAAGGAAGAGAAGAACTGGGGTCAAGGGGTCAGATTCTGAGTTATAGAGGTAGGAGTAGGGGGTATATCATTACCTGGAGTCTTTGACTTGTAAAGTGGACGGCATTTATTTTGTACCCAATGGAAATAAGCTTTCTTGTGTGAATACCACAATTTCATCCTTTTCTGGAAGGCTCCTGAAAGCCCATACCTGTGATCCTCCCTTCATTGTCAGCCTATGCGCTAAGTCTAAGCCCAGAGAACAAAATCAGATGTTACCACTCCAGTGTACCATTTCTCGCCTCTCTTTGTTTAATTCTTAATGCCTCTGCATTCCGCCAAAGCTGTATTGATTCTTTTCCTGCGACAGTTAGATTTCCTATTTTGAATTACCATGCTTGACATCTGTGAGTAGTCTTTTATTTTAGACTCACAGCTGTTCAAGGGCAGGAGTCATTAAGGCTTTATCTGAGGAAGTAATCCTGCACAATTTATTCAATAAATCCTTTTCAAAGATGTATCACATTTCGGGTTCAGCACTGAGTTAGAGAGACAGTAGTGAACAACTAAGGTGGAGGAAAGAATCACTACTTTGTTCCATAGTTTAATGATACAGCATAACATTAATGACTTTCATTTGTTGAGCACCTCAACTTAACAAGACAATAAGCTCAGCATACAGCAGTAGTTAATGATGTAGGTTTCAATTCACGAATTAAAAAAGAATCCCATCTTGGCTTTGTCACTAAATGTGTGCCACTGTGTTCTCTGTCTGGAATATAAGAGTAGGTTAAAACAAAATCCATTGTACTCATCTATCATTGGTTCTTTTGACCTGGACCAGGTTAGCTCTTTCTCATTTTGGCTAATTTTTTTGTCTGGGCTGAGCTGTTGAGTTACCTGGGTGCTGGATTGGTTTAGAATAATCTTACACAGGACAGACGACTCTTTTACACACAATCTCTCATCCTTTATGGAAATACTGGACTTCTTCCAGAATGGTTCAGTGGCCCTAAAACAGCCACTGGAGGTTCAGAATTAACACAGGATTACTACTGCTGCGTTCTATTCGCTGAAAGAAATGACAAGGACCACCCAAAATCACGGGTAGTGGAAACAGCCCATATTTTGATGGGAATTGTTGAAAAATCACATTGTACTGTCATGAATACACTGAGCATGAAAAATGGTTGGTTACTTTTGTACTTTATCAGCTATAATTTTGTAGTCATTAAACAAAGATAAATAAGATTATTTTAGATGGGTTGTTAAAATTATACAAGGTTACTTGGAATGAGGTAGGTATATTGCTTTGATTTTATGAAATCCTTGTCAAATGTTGACAATTTATTATTATTGTATCATTTATTTTCACAATCAGTCATATTGAAGAAGTATTATAATTCCCATCTTAGAGAGGAAGATGCTTATAGCTTCAGCTACTTGTTCGTATCATGTTGTCAATTTTGAGCCTGTATTCAAACCAGTTTGTTAAATTCCAAAAGTTGTGTGTGTGTGTGTTATTGTAGCTTTTATGCTGTTGGCTGTGGCTATGAGACTGAATGCTGGATAGAACTGACATGAGGAGGCTCCATATTGACCTTTGTAGGCCTTCTGTGTAGGATTTTATTAATTTTTTCCTGTACCACGTTTGATATATTTTCCTCTTTAAGCATCTCACTTAAACTCACACTCAGTTTAACTTCTAAACCACTGTGCTGCGGCTGTAAGAGCTTAGACTGGTCATGACTCTCACAGGCGATGCTTTGATCACATTGGGTATTCTATCACTTGCTAAAAAAAATGTGAGTTTTCTAAAACCAAGCCAGATTTTCATACACTTACTATCGGGCACCATTTGTGTTTAATCTCACTACCTACCTGTGATTTTCACACTTCCCTATCGTTGAAAGAAATTTGTTTCTCTTGGGCCAAACCAGATTGACTATAGTGCTAATATACATGTAATCTTGGCCAGAAGATCAAATTCTATAGAGTATTAACTTCAGTATCTATTCTAGCTACATGAAAAAGAATCAAATCATGTTTCCAAGAAAAATGATAAAATGGCTCTTTTTACTGAAGAAAATGTCTCTTTTAGGATCTCTAAGTCCTTAAATTCTTAAATGATTATGAAAAGTAACTTCAAATAAATTTTTCATGTAAACAAAGAGAGGAGCTTAAAATTGAAAGTGAATGAAGGAAATTATAAAGGTAAAGAAGAACTGGAGTAAATATGAGATAAATCAAATGCGATGAAAAACACACGTTTCCTCTGCATTGGCCTAAAAAAGAAGTCCTGCTAATTGGCATCATGACAAAAAGCCATTTTTTTTTTCTATTATGGTTATCTGAAATCCTTGCTAATACATCATTCAACAACTTTTTTTGTCTGCTTAGAGAACCTCAGAATTACAGATAGGCTGATTGCACAAATTTAAAGCCAAGGCATACGAGGTCCAGTTACATTCCTTAAAAGAAAAATAATTCACATACAATAAAAGGGGAATAGACAAAGAAAATATGGCTCACACACACATTCGTTTTGCCATCCACAAAGAAAAACGGAATTATCCTGTTTAAATGAAAATGGATGGAACTAGAGGTAATCATGTCAAGGTAATTAAGTCAGCCTTTAAAAGACAAATACCACATTTTCTTTCATCTGTGGGCCCTAGAATTTTTGATATACAAAATCTTGTATGTACAGATGACATGAAAGGAGAATCAAAGATGTCTAGGAGAACAAAAGTGATTATTTTAAGGGAGGGCATGAAAGGGGAAGATAATGGCACATTGAGGGAATATGCTTGGAGTCTATTATATAGAAGTAAAAAAAAAGTAGAGTAAAAATGGTCTTTACAGGCTCATATAGGTCTGGCCTTGTCAGAGTAGGTGTGGTCTTTTTGGAGGCGTGTGCCATGGGGAGTGGGGTGGGGTGGACATTGAGGTTTCAAAGGCCAAAGCCAGACACAGACTCTCTCTTAGTCTGCAGGGTAGGAGGTAGCTCTCAGCTACTGCTTAAGTTATGTGCAGGCTGTTCTCCATCTGATGAGAATTAAATCTCAGGAATTGTAAGCTAGCTTCCATAAATGCTTTCTTTCACAAGAGTTGCCTTGGTTTTGGTGTTTCTTTACAGCAACAGAACAGCGACTAAGACAGAAGATGGGACCAGGAAGTGGGGCATTGTAGTGATAGGCCTGACCATACTATTTGTCGGAAGAATATGGAAGACACTGGGTCTTTGAACATTAAAAGAAGAGGGACACTTTAAATGAGCCACCCAGTAGGAGCATGGAAGATGGTATCCAGGGTGATTGAAACTGCAGGGGTCCAACTCAAAAATTTTCAGAAGAATATCGGTTATTGTTCCAGAGACTATTCTTGTGATGTTTTGGCAAAGAATGAGGCTGGTTTTTACCCTTATTCTAAAAACTTTCCTGAGGTTAACTTGAAGAGTTTTTTTGATTAATGGCACTGGCAGAGGAAAATTCAAGACATCTTAGTATTGACTCTGTTGTGTGGTTATTAGTTATTGCTCTTATGCAGATCTATAATGAAAAAAAATTCAAGCAAAGAGAAATACAAAGTGTACATTTTGAGGAAGAAAGAGGCACCCAGGAAATGTAATAGAGCCCAAGTCCAGTGCTCAAGGATAATGCAGGATGTTTTATACCATTGTGAACCCCGAGATTGTGAACTGTAAAAACCTGTTTCGTGTTTGGGGTGGTTCAATCCTAACACATATCTTTAATCCAAGAAGTTTCTGTTTATTTTAAGTGGTGATTATGGTATGGCTCAGTCCTAGCATACACCTTTATTCCAAGAACTTTCTGTACACCAGATTAAATAAAGTTAACCCTTGGTCAAGAGATAGAGCAAGTACCCAGCTGACAGGGATTTAAAAAGAAAGAAGGGGCATTGAGAGAAGGGTATTTAAGACATCATGGAGAAAAAAAAAGGCTTTTAGCTTTTTGTTTTTGGCTTTTTCCCTTTTCCTTTGGGACATGAGCTGAGTAGGAAGGTCTTTTTCCTTCTGGGACATTGGTCGAATAAGAAGGTCAGTTGAGTGCTTTCTCTGCCTCTGAGCTAACAGGCTTTCAACACACCATCTGACTCCTGAGTCTTCACTGGCAAAATTGAACCATTAGGATTTTGTTTTTAAAACAACACGAGATAAAAGTTTAAATAAAAAACCTGATGCTAGATGGAATAAAGGGAGTGATGACCCCAGCTAAACTTCCAAGTTATGAAAAGGAATTAAAGAAAAGCTCAAGAGCAGGCAACAAAGTCCATATCAAAGATAACCCCTGCTTCCCTTACTAGGGAACACACATGGAGACTGAGCTGCTTATGGGTTACATCTGGGCAGGGGTCTAGGTCCTCCCAATCCATTGTCCTTGGTTGGTGCATCAGTCTCTGCAGGTGCTTCTTGGCCCAGATTTTTTTTGGCTCTGTTGGTTTCTGTTGCTTCCAGTATATATTTTATTTTTACTAATGAATGAGAATTAAGCATCCTCCCTAGGGTCCTCCTTTTCATTTAGGTTCTTCAGGTCTGTGGATTTTAGTATGGTTATCTTGTATTATATGGCTAATATGTGCTTATAAGTGTCTTTATGGTTCTGGATTACCTCACTTAGGATGATTATTTTTCTAGTTCTATCCATTTGTCTGCAAATTTCATGATTTCCATGTTTTTAATAGCTGAGTAGTATGTCATTATGTAAATGTACTACAATTTCTTTATCCATTCTTCAGTTGAGGGACGTCTAGGTTGTTTCCAGATTCTGGGTATTATGAATGGAGCAGGGATTATCTCTTACCTGGACCCAAGATGTTTCCTACTATTTGATCACTTTACCCTGGTGAGGTGGCCTTTCTGGGCCACAGAGGAAGAGGATCCCGCAGTCCTGATGAGACTTGTTTGGCAAGGGCCAGATGGTAGGGGAGGAGAGCTTCCTCTTTCTGTGGTCTGCAGCGGAGAGGGAAGGGAAGGATAGGACTTGGAGGAGACAAAGGAATGTGCTACAATAATACAGTAATTCAATAACACAATAATTCAATATATAAGTGAATAAATCATAAAAATAAATAAATAAGGAAAAAAGAAAGAAAAAAGGAAAAAATAAAAGCTTAAGCAGCGAAGGGAAAACAAAACAAAACAAAAAACCCTATCAACAACAGAAAGCTGATAAGAATGTAACTGAATGAGAGGACTAACTTTCAGACCCATTAAATAGCAGATTTTGGCAGCTTTGGAAAAATGGTTCTGGTTTTAGAGTCAAGGATCCAAGAGACGGGTTGTGGAATCTCCCTCTGTAGCTAAGGAGAACTACAGAGGTCAGAAATGTGTCAAGGGTATCCCTGCATGAAGGACCAGAGGGGCAACTGTGTGAAGCTGTGAAGATGAAGCCTGGATTGTTTAGGAGACCCAAGCTGTAGGAGAGGCCTGTGTCATCAGATATCTGTTGTGGAAAGCAGCTAACAGGGTATGGAACCAGCTCAAGAGAGAGAAGTGTGCTGCAGTCAACAAAGCTAAAAGGAGTTGGAGATCTGAGGAGTGTTCTGACATCAGACAGAGTGATGCAGAATTTGGTGTTTTCTGTGTTTGGTCTTGTGTAGGTCCAGCATTTCCTCACTATGCTCCTCTCTCTCTCTCTTTGAAATGGTAGTACATATTCTGTGCCATTAAATGTTGGAAGTATGTGATCTGCTTTTGATTTTACAGGAGGGTTACAGTTAAAAAAATTGTTTTAAGTCTCAGAAGAGACTTTGGATTTTGAATTAGTTTTGAGACTGAAAGACTGTGGCAACTTGTGAAGCTGGAATGAATGTATTTTGTGTTATGATATGGCTACAAGCCTATGAGGGGAGTGGAATGTGATGGTGAGATTGAGAACATCCCCCAAAGCCTTCTAGAGGTGTGGCCTTGCCAGAGGAAATAGGTAACTGGGCATAGGCTCCCAGTTTCAAAAGTCCATGCCAGGACTTGTCTGTCTCTTTCTTGATTTGTGGATCAGGATGTAGCTCTCAGGTACTCTGTATGCTGCCATGCTTCCCATCGTGAAGAAAACCTGACTAAACCTCTGAAACTATGATCAAGCCCTCAGTTAAATTCTTTATTTTATAAAAGTTGCCTTGGTCATAGTATCTCTTCCTTGTATTAGAAAATGACTAAGACATACACTTAGAGGAAAATAGCCTTATGTAACTTGTATAATAAATTGAAAATATCTAAAGTAATAAAAAATGTTAGGGAGACAGAAGTTTGCTTTCAGTAAATTTTGATTTCTATTCAGTCACTTTACAAGAAACAGCAGCATTAACAATATTGATAATTTAATTAACACATACTCTGTGCCAGGCAGGTGAAGCTGAAATAGAAAGTGGTGAGATAAAAAACCATGCTCGAGTCAGATATTTTGCTGATGCAAATTGTTTTGTTTTAAGATGCACAGGTTCCAGAGAGGCTTTGGGTGGAGGAACATGCATACCTCTAGTCTTTGATTAAGTCTTGGTTCTGACATATAAATGCATCAGGCTTTTCAATGCTCAGTTCATTCATCAGAAAACTAGGAGTGATGCTACCTTTTTCTACGTGTTTATTCATGAGATATTTTTCTAGGTCATATAACACAGTGCACATATAACATATTGAAATCAACTCTTTAATTCACAAACACACACAGAAACACACACACACAGAAACACACACACACAGAAACACACACACACAGACACACACACACAGAAACACACACACAGAAACTCACACACAGACACACACATACACACACACAGAAACACACACAGACACACACAGAAACACACACACAGACACACACATACACACACACAGAAACACACACACACAGACACACACATACACACACAGAAACACACACACACAGAAACACACACACAGACACACACACACACAGACACACACACACAGAAACACACACACAGAAACACACACACAGACACTCTATTTCATTTATATTGGATTTTGGCACAAACAAACAGCATAATGAACATTTTGAGAAAACTTAAAAATGTTTTACACTTTCATGTTTCATACAGGGAAAACTCCTCACATGTCACTAATATTTCTTCATTGTCCAGTAACTGAGATGAAAATATCTAACGAATAACATTTCAACAAGATCCCATATCAAAAACAAAGGGACAACGTTCAAAGAAATCTGCAAGTGTTTGTTGTGTGACAGAAAACAGTAAATGAGGTGATCCACTTATAAAATTCATTACTTCCAGTAAGTCATTAGATGCTTAGGAGAAGTGGCTTATGCCAGTTTTACTTGTCATTAAATATTCATATTTACTAATGGAAATTGTCCTCACAAATTGGGTAAATTGAGCAACTTACAAATTTATGCCGCAAAAAGGAGAAGTTCTAGAATTCCCAGGGAGCAGGCTAATGCTGTAATCATTAACACTCCATTGATTTTATAATTAAAAAGTTGGGAAGTAAATAGAGTGTGTGTTTTAAACACTGTGATATCTGCCCATCTCTACACTTAGATCTCAAGCCTTCTGGTGGCAGATACCCATTAGCTATGAAAGATGTGTCTGTGGTTCCTTCAGATGATGCTCTTTCAGTTCTCTGGGGATGAAGCTCTTCCATTGTGTCACCTATAAGGAAGAAAATGTCAGTAGATTTTTTCTTGTCATTTATGAGGTAGGGCAGAGTAAGTTCTAGACAATCATAGACCGGAGATTGATACTACTTTTAATTCTTTAATAAATAATCAGAGTATGTTTCTTATTGTTCTAGAGGCTGGCAAATTCAAGATCTTACATATTTGATTTCTTGGGAGGGTTTGCTCCCTGAGTTGTTCGGATCTGAGAGGCCGGAAATCTGACTACAGACGTGGTTCTCATTCTTGGAGGGTCAGGGTAAGCAAGAGTTTCTGAGGAAGCTTGAGAGAGCAACTTATCCCCAGTTATTCAACAATAATACAGCCATTATTTATTGAGCACTTACTGTGTGCTTGGTGCAGTGTTCTGAACAAATAAAAAAAAATACATCAATGAAGTCAGAGGCTTCAGAAGAGAAATGAGTCTCCACTGACACCACATTGGGGCAGTCTTTTGATGACCTAACTTAGGTGAGAAAGGATGAGCAGGGCATGCAAGTTTCCACACTGTGATGGCAAAGTGTGTGGTGACCAGAAAATTAGGAAGAGCATCAACATTCCCCTCAAAGATCCCAGGTTCTCTCCAAAGCTTATTTCTCCTGTTTCATTTGACAAAGCATTTGCTTAAAGTTGTTTCCAGAATAGCTTTTGTCTGAGGATTACATCACTTTCTTTTTCTAGGAAACTAATATTGTTTCATTGTAGTTATCATGCCATGAGTCCAAGCACAGGTATATCCTAGGTTTAAGCCAAGTCACACTGTAGCTTTTTGAGAAGTATGTGGCAGAAACCATGTGATCAGGTCCATTCAGAGACTGTAGACTTAGACTTTCATTTAATATACAAGTCTCTCCCTCCCTCTTTCCCTCCCTCCTTCCCTCCCTCCCTCCCTTTCACCTTCCCTATTTTCTCTCTTGCTGATAAACATAGGGTAGGCTAGGATGTGTAATTTACTTGAAAACCATAAAGGAAAATCCTGCTTGAATTTGAGCAAGCACAGAAAAATGCTTTCACAGAGATAAGAAGACTAAAGCTTTGAGCAAATCTTTCATGACCTAGGTCCAGCTGTAACTGAGGTGAAAATATACAGTCTTAGGGGTGCACTTTCATACATTTCTGTAGTCTCTGTTTTACTAAAGACCTTTGACACGGAACTTCTGCCATTTCAAGGTAAACGCCTCTAGCAAAAGTCCTAAGCATCGTGTTATCAAGATAAGACACCCTATGGAATAGTTCCCAGAATTGGATTGTAGGAAAACTTGATTAAACATCCTAATGTATTTAAATATATATTTAATCTTAAGAAGTACTTTTAGTTATTCATTGACTAAGGTATTTTTTTCATCTCTCTTAGTTAGGATTTTATTTCTGTGAAAAGACACCATGACCACTCTTATTGAAAAAAGACTCTTATTTAAAAATAAAAACATTCAGTTAGGACTAGCTTATAGTTTCAGACAGTTAGTCCATTATCATCATGGCAGAAAGCATGGCAGTGTGCTGGAGCTGAGAGTTCTACATCTTGATCCTCATGCAGCAGAAGAAGACTGTGTACCACACTGGGCATAGCTTGAGAATATGAGACCTCAAAGCCCTTGTCCACAGTGACACACTTCCTCCAACAAGGCCACACCTGCTAATAGTGCCACTCCTTATGGCTAAGATTCAAACGCATGAGTCTTGCAGGGCTGTTCCTATTCAAACCACATGACATCTATTCTATAAAATTGTATTGTAAATAAATATTCTGTTTTTAAAGCAGATACTGCTCTGCTTTAACAGTTGTGACAATTGTTTACTCAATGGTCTTTTCCATTTCTCCAAGGTCTTTTGGGTGGCAAAATATGCCTACTTAAACCTAAGACACAATGAAGATCCCAGAAATAAAAACTGAAGTGAGATCTTTCATTTAAAAAGTTCTCATTTTTCAAAGTACTCTTTAAGAAGAGACAATATTCCCCACCTCCTCTGGTCATAACACACACATATTAGTTTTCTGACTACAATTTTGGAGCAGTTTCAAGCAGATTTTCTCTCAAAATTGTGACTAGAATAAGTGACTGGACAGAATAAACAGGTCATTGAAGATTGAGCTTGTGTTTAGACTTTCCCTAGTGCACTTGAATACACCAAGTGATTATTTAAAAGAACATTCCAGGTTTTCTTTTGTTCACACATAGTAAATTGGAATCTTTTGTAGTATAAAATTTATGTCTTCACCATATCTCTTGGAGAAATATATGTACAGTAAAGTTTTAGAATTCTGTGTCTGTTTAGGAAGAGAAACACCCGTAAGGATCGCATGATCTATGGAAGGCATACATTGGCTTTGAGACATGGATAATTGTACTTAAGTATGATTTATCTGCTACAATCTGTGTGATAATAAAGGATTACTTTAATCAGTAGAAGCATTTTACACAGAAGATATATTTTCTAAACTTTACTTGCATATTAATGTGTGAACACAATGTTATTTATCATAGATAAACACTATAGTTTTAATGACTGCTATTAAATTTAATTATAGAATATGACCTTTGTCTAATGAGAGGATAGTGGATCAATATCAAGTTGGAAAGGCTGGGCTACTATCATATGTTTTAAAATAAAAAACGACAAGAAAAATATTGTGCTTAAGCTCTTTCATAAAAAGTATTTTACTAAATATCTTGACGAAAGTTGGCCAAACTTTTAAAAATATCATCCTAAATTAGGAGTGCTGATGTTTATTTTATTTTATTTTATTTTATTTTGCTTTGCAAGCATAATTAGTGCAGTGGATCCATGGAGTAAGAGCCATGTCCAAGAACGGGGTCCATGACAAAGTTTACAGGGACTTGAAGGAATTGATAGGAAAGCTCATACCACAGTGGTTACTTAAGATGCTACTTTTCCAAGTTCATAAGTCAGCAGATTTAATGTGTCCCCGGGACACTAAAGCCTAATAGTGACACCATGGAAAATTTCCTTTCCAGAGAAAACTGCTAGTTCACTCAAACAGTGGCCTCTGATTCTGGCTGACTAACTTATTTTTACTGGCTTCATTCATTAGTTCAGCTTACAAAGTTTCGGTAATTGCTAGGCATTGCTCTATTGAATGTAATGAACCAGGCTTGGCCTCCTTTAGCCTTTCATTGGTGACTGTATTCACTTCTGCCCTTGAGGCTATGTGGAGGGATCCACAGCAGGCTTTTGCAATTCCAGGAACATTATTTTAGTTCCCGTAAACTAAACACTTTTTAGTTTACTGGATGGTGTACACCTATTGCAATGTTTATATACAATATCATGTCATTCTCAGTCAAACGTCCTACACCATGAATGTGTGGGTTATTCTATTAATTATTACTACCATAATCTACCTTCTTGCAGGAAATAACCTCTCAAATGGCAGAAGATGACTACGCCTTTTGCTAAGTTAGTACTCCAATCTGCAGCAGACAAACTCTGACTTCTCTCAT
This sequence comes from Meriones unguiculatus, assembly GCF_030254825.1. Lineage (NCBI taxonomy): Eukaryota > Metazoa > Chordata > Mammalia > Rodentia > Muridae > Meriones > Meriones unguiculatus. The sequence continues at coordinate 46,524,725 of NC_083350.1, forward strand.
TAGGAAGAAGCACAAATATTTACACTGACCCCCTGGAATAACTTTAGGAACAGGAAATCTGTCTCCATGGGCCAGCTGTGACCTCAACCATTTATTAGATTCCATCAGGCAATGTAGCAATTATGATCAGTTATGCTTAGGAAGATAATTGGAACAGGCCATGCAGGTGTGAGTAATTGTCCTCCATTGGTGAGCAAAGGCTCTGTAGGCACAGAGCTTTTCAGTGAATTGCAAGACCTGCCAAATGACTGTCATCGTGGCTAATGAAAATCGGGTAAATTTCTCCTAATTACCCAGATTTCTAAGGGGTGAGATTTCCGTTGATAGGGAGACATGGTTTGAAAGAGCAGTGCTTGGGGAGTCTGCCCAGTCTTTTCCGGCTTTATAAAATAATCACAGTGAAGAGAGAATGGATGCAATGTTAAGGCCGTGATAACACTAAATGAAGTTGAATCTATAGCGTTTTATTTATTTATTTATTTATTTATTTATTTATTTATTTTTTCATTTTTTTTTTAATTTTTCATCAATTACACTTTATTCATTCTGCATCCCCCCATAAGCCCCTCCCTCCTCCCCTCCCTATCCCACCTTCCCTCCTCCCTCTGCATGCATGCCACTCCCCAAGTCCGCTGATAGGGGAGGTTCTCCTCTCCTTTCTGATCTTAGTCTATCAGTTCACATCAAAAGTGGCTGCATTGTCCTCTACTATGGCCTGGTAAGGCTGCTCCCCCCCAGGGGGAGGTGATCAAAGAGCAGGCCAATCAGATTATGTCAGAGGCAGCGTTTTATTTTTAAAAATTATGAAGTACTCACTGCATGTGCAGCCCACACTGCCAGCTTTGGACCCCATATTTGTCGTGGGGGGAAGCACCCTGAGTTAGTAGTTGATAGTGGTCCTGCAGCACCTGCTCCTACATTGGAGAGGCATTCCATGCAATGCAACAACTTAGGTTAGGAACTTCCTTTACTATCGACAAAGGGATGAAATTGATGGAGCTTATTCCATATTCCTTTAGTGGAAAACAAACTCTTTTCCGGATACTTCTTGAATTTATTAAGATGAAAAATGACTTCTGGTCATGGATCTTAGAGGACGACCTAGCTCCACCATTTTATGAAATTAGCAGAATCCCTAACTTCATTGTAAATATTTCTCCTTACGCTCACAGATAAGCCCTCACCTCCCATTGAGGAAACTTCTCTTCAGAACAGAGAAGACAGTTAAAGAAATTCACAACCAAACTTCAGAGTAGAGGAGACCAGTCCTAATGGATACAGCACAACCACATCTACAACATGCCTCCTGTCCCTGGGGCTCAGGGATCATCGTGGATGAGGGGCTGGACAGATTGTAAGAGCCAGAGAAACAGGGTGTTTGCTGTGAGATAGTGTCTCTTAGGGATGTCAAAATCTATACCCATGAATTCTCTCAAACTTGGCTGCCTAAACATGGCTTGAATAAGGATGACACCAACAGACATGCTAACGTAGATGGAGAAGAAGTTCACTAGGCCTCAACCACAGACAAAGAACTATAGGCAACAAAGAAATGCTACAAGTGAAAGAGTTTCCCCAGAGAAGAGCACAGCAATTCGTTAGCCAATACCAGACAATGAGCCCTGAAAATAAATACATACAAGTAACATTATATAGACCGATCAGGTTGTATTTATGTATTCAGGAATATGTGTGTGTGTGTGTGTGTGTGTGTGTGTGTGTGTGTGTGTGTATGTGTGTGTAACTATAATTACTGAAAAAAGAGAACATGAATTAGAAAGAGAGCAAGGAAGTAGGTATATGGAGGATTTGGAGGGAGAAACAGGAAGGAGAATGGTGTAATTATTTTATTATCTGAAATAAAAATAAAAACAAAGCTAAAAAATTAAAAAATAATTAAAATGACTTCTGAAAAACTGAGATTTTGGTAATTGAAGTAAAATCAACACAATTAATGTAAATATGACCACAACGTACTTCACAATATGTGAAGTGTCACACACATTTTTTTAATTATAGATTTTATTCTTTTATATGGAAAATATAAAAATGCATTTGTCATATGAAAATTCTTTTGCCATTATTATTATTTATTGTATATTCTTTTTTATTAATTATAGTTTATTCACTTTGTATACCCCATAAGCCCCCCATCCTCCCCTCCTGGTCCCACCCTCCTCCCCCTTCTTCACACATGCTCCTCCCCAAGTCCACTGATAAGGGAGGTCCTCCTCTCCTTCCTTCTGATCTTAGTTTATTAGATCTCATCAGGAATGGCTGCATTGTCATCTTCTGTGGCCTGGTAAGGCTGCTTTCCCCTCAGGGGAAGGTGATCAAAGAATAGGCCTATCAGATTATGTCAGAGGCAGTCCCTCTTCCCATTACTATGGAACCCACTTGGACACTACACTGCCATGGACTACGTCTGTGCAGGGGTTCTAGGTTATCTCCATGCATGGTACTTGGTTGGAGTATGAGTCTCTGGGAAGATCCCTGTGTTCAAATTTTCTGGTTCTGTTGCTCTCTTTGTGGGGCTCCTGTCCTTTGCAGATCTTACTATTTCTCACTTCTGACATAAGATTCCATGTACTCTGCTCAAAAGTTGGCCATTAAGTCTCAGCGTCTGCTTTGATAGTCTGCAGGGCAGAGCCTTTCAGAGGCCCTCTGTGGCAGGTTCCTAGGTTGTTTCCTGTTTTCTTCTTCTTCTGATGTCTATCCTCTTTGCCTTTCGGGATGGGGATTGAGCGTGTTAGTCAGGGTCCTCTCTCTTAATTAGATTTTTAGATGTACAGGTTTTAGTAGGTTTATCCTATGTTATATGTCTATATGATTGAGTATATACTGTGTGTGTCTTTCTGCTTCTGGGACAGCTCACTCAGGGTGATCCTTTCCAGGTCCCACCATTTACCTGCAAATTTCATGATTTCCTTATTTTTCATTGCAGAGTAGTACTCCATCATGTAGATGTAGCACAATTTCTGCATCCATTCTTCAGCTGAGGGGCATCTGGGCTGTTTCCAGCTTCTGGCTATTACAAATAAAGCTGTTACAAACATGGTTGAGCAAATGACTTGAGCCCCTTTTGGATATATGCCTAGGAATGGTATGGCTGGATCTTGAGGAAGCGTTATTCCTAGTTGTCTGAGAAACCCCCAGAATGTTTTTATGTTTGGTCTTTAAGGTCATTCCATGGGTGAGTGTTATTAACTTAATTTTATAGAAAAAAAGGGAGAAGGATCACTGAAGACTAGCTTAAGGTCACATGCCTTGCAAGATCTAGAACTAAATCCAAATCCAGTTTTACCTAATTGAATGTCCTATCTTATTTTTTCACCAGGAACTAAATGCCTCTCGAAAGGGGGTCATAGATGGCATGATGTGTTTGCCAAGTTTTACTCCAAGCTGTTTTCATAGATACTCAATAGTGGATTTAATTAAAAGTCAAAGATACTAACAATAACAATGTTATCCCAGGTTAGTGCTAATTATATGCATTCTGGGTAAGTCTTGGTTTCAATTTCAAGTCTACACCAGAGTGAGTAACTTTGAGTGCATGGTTTAAATTCTCAAAGACATAGTCATCAAACTTTATAAGGTGACATCGTGAGGACTGGTTACATCACCAACGTGATAATGATCAGGTGATAGATGACAAATATGTCAACTTCTGTCTTGAGATGTGTGTGTGTGTTGTGTGTGTGTGTGTGTGTGTGTGTGTGTGTGGCACTTTACAGGTTCTCTCTGAGCTTTGAATTGCTCTATGAACTAAGTATTTTAATTTTCAATTTATGAATGGGAAGAAACAGGAGACTTTCCACGACTCACTCAAGATCAAACAGCTTTCTATAAAGTGTGTGAGGGCTTGTCCGAGAGCTATAACATGTAGCCTTTACTATGCTTATTAGTTTCTTGTGCAGCAACTTTTGAGGCAAAATATGGAAGCTTTCAGAGGGTCATAGAAAATGACTTCACAGTAAGTGAACTATGATTCTGTTTCCTCAAACCCTTGACTTCCTGTGAATATTAAACCCATATTTGTGTGATTGCTGAGACAGCCAGGGCATCTGTGTCAACCGCATGCTCCTGACATGCCCCTTTCTATACTCTGGAAGCTCGTCAAGTGAGAAAGAATGAAAGTCAGCCAAAACTGGAATGTCCAGCTTGTGTTAACATCTCACAAGTATGCGGGCACTATATATGCTTCTTTGGAGAGAAGACGCTTCCTGCATGTAAAACAAGCCAGTTTTTCTTGCAATGCTGGTCAGACAAGAACAAAGCAAGTGTGCATGCCAGTGATATCCCTGCCTCTAACTTACCTGAGAGCTCATCTTTCCTGTAATTAGCAGTGTGGGAAAAGGGAGCACTGATAAATGTCCTGTCCATGTGCTCTTATCCCAGCTCCTCTGGACCCTCCAATGAGCTATCTGGTGTAAGCCATCACCACTGGGCTCTCCCTGTTGGTAGGCCCCAGTAGACCTTATGTCTTATACATGGTCTCTAGATATTTTCTTTGGTTTCTTAGCAATCGCAACTCCTATGCTAGTGTAGCTAGCTGTGAACCCAACAGTGTTATACTTATGGTAAGATTTGGTGTATATGAGAAAAGTTTTCAGTTTCACAGTTTAGTACAGATCTTTAGAAGGGGAAGTCTTTTTTATTTTTTATTTTTGTAATAACAAGCACAAGTGTAGTCATAATCCTTAAAAATGTAAGTAAAAACAAAACAAAATAAAATAAAACCAAACAAAACCACCAACTGACCAAATAAACAAATGTTTTGAAAAAATATAGAGGAAAATTTAAATTGAGACTTAGAGAATTGTGACTGTATTTAGAAGGTCAGTGAACAACCATTTGTGGGTGTTGATTAGACAGTTGGAATGTTCTCAAGATGCATCTGTACATCTCTCAAGGAAAGGAAAGCCAACCAGGAAAGAGTTCCCTTATACCATAGCTCATGAAACTGAGCCTGTATGTGTGATATGTTTCATCAAGTATTGCACGATAAGGGGAAGCTTTCAACCTCCTGAACATTTTTTGTTGTTGTAATCCTAACATGTTCACGAAGGCCCAGAACTATTTATTTACTTAATTTCATGATGCCATTAATTTTATATGCATCTGGAGTGACTTCTTCAGCGATAATGCAAACAATTTACATAGTAAATCCCATTACATAGGATGATTTACATAGTTTGTGTGATATCTATATCCATATCTATCTATCTATCTATCATCTATCTATCTATCTATCTATCTATCTATCTATCTATCTATCTATCTATCATCTATCTATCTATCATATATCTATCTTTATATTTATACACACACAAAATGATAGGTCAGATGCATCTTGAAAAGGGGAAATCAAGAACAGAAGAATGCAAAAAGAATGTGCTTGAATGGAGGAAATGGGGTCCTCATATTATTGGTATGAATACACTAGATTAAGATGGTGATGACAATTGAACATTTTAGGTGCATAGTGCTTAGAAGGAGCCAGGGAAGGATGCCAGAGGAGCCAATTCTAAAGTTCTCTGGGTTGCTTCTGTAAGAATTCTTGGATTTATTTGTTATTTGGGCTGTCAGCTAATTTCCAAAAGTTGCAGGCAGCTCTGGCTTGCTGTGAGTGGGAGGTTTGCAGGAGAATAGCAGAGTAACAGTAGGGAGAGGCTCTCTGAAGTTGTTCTGAATGTACCTCTAATGGGCCGTTATTGTCCAGAGAGATTTTGTAGCTTTGCTACTTATAGCTGGTGAAAAATTAGCCAGTGTCTCAGAGGAGGAGCTTGTCAGTTTGGCTCCTTTCCAAAGACAACTTTACTAAGTAGGTTTTTTTTTTCCTTCTTTCTTGCTTTTTATTTATTACTAAAGTAGGCACATCTGAGCTGGCAGCTATGATTGATAGACTAATGATCACTAGTTCCCATAATATAACCCTCATCTTTGCCCCCAAATAGCTATACATTATTTTCAGGGTTAGGAGGAAATGAGGATCTTACTCAAACAGGCTCGGGGGTAGTGAGAGATCAGATCTATTTCAAGAAATGCCCTCCATGAACAAGTCTGGGAGCCACTAGCTTGACTTGAAGGTGGCAGTGACTTAATTGGAAGACATTATAGTGGTAAGGCACTACAAGAGTGTTGAGAAAGAGTCCTGTAGTTGCTTTAAGCCTACCTGCTCCACAGGTCTTTCAATTCCACCTAATGATTTACATTTGACTGCCACTGGTATCATGTTTAATGACTTAGAGTTACCCTTTGTTTCCACGACCCAGCTTTTCACAGCTGCGTGGTGGATTTACTGACACATTTCTGCTCACTTCTGTCATGGCTCCACAAACATTTGCATCTCAGCTTCTCATCGGGAAAATAACAGCGCCCAAATCGTCATCGTTTTCTTAGAGAAATCACTCTAGTCTCTGTGACAGGTTTAACGGGATACACAGTACATATTCAATAAGTGTGAGCTGCCATCACTAAGTCATGCAGGGGTGGACACTTGCGGATAGATGAGTGCCATGCCGGTGGCTTATTATTCATCTTGGCCTAGGACTGGCAAGCTATGGTCCTGATGCAGATGTAAGCTCCATGTTTTTGTAAGTAAAGTTTTATTGGGCCAGAGCTATGCTCATTGGTGGAGTCATTGTCCATGATTTTCTACCTTAAAAGGGCTAGCTTATCAAAAGCGGAGATCCTGTGGCTCATAAGCCTAAAAACTCCCTCTTTGGACCTTTCCATGGAAATTCTAACCCCTGCTGTTCATCAAGAATAACAGTCAAGGTGCACACATGATATAATTTACATTTAGCAACATAGTGATGACAGTGTAACTTGGTTAATCTTTGCTGATGATGAATAGATGCTGTTTTCTCATTCACAAATAATTATGCAATGGATTATATAATCTACAAGTCCCTGTTTCTAGGGTAGTTTTCTTCGGCCTGTGAGGTGCTTAGGGGCAATTACTGGGAACACATCAGCTGATGTGATTGCAGATTGGCTGATGGGATACGGTGAAGTTTCTCAACAGTGAAGCTGTCAGAACTGAGTACAGAATTAAGCTGTCAGTTCTAATTCCCCACAACAAGGTTTATCATTAATTAGCTTCTTTGATCCAGCTAGAGGTTGCATTCCCCAAAGAAAAGAACCACAACACTGAAGCTCAAGAAATTGACTACTTGTCAGGTGAAATTAATTATCAAGATTCCTATATCAAGATTCCTAGCCATCTTGGGCGATCCTATGGCTCATCACTGCTTCCGCTTTTTGAGTCGTGATGCTGAATGTACACTGTGGAGTAGACTGCATGGATAAAGTCATCAGGCTTAATGTAATTCACCATCTAGCCTGTAAGAACTGTTATCCTTACAAAGACTTAAATAAGCTGGACAACACTGTTTTTCTATATAAAACAACCTTATTCCTAAAATCCAGGACCTTTATAAAACATGACTCTGTACAAAGACTCAAGAGTGAAAGTGTTAAGTTTTACCCTACATTAGCCTTAAAATCACGGCACCTGCAGAGACACAGCTGATGAATCCCCATTTCTGTAGAAGATGACAATGACACATTGTTAGGAGGCTGGATTAACTCTCACTGTGCCCCAATAGTACACTAAAACCAGAGAACAAGGTCTCATGTTCTATCACGGGTCTAAATGTTGAAAGCATCCAAGGGCCTGGCAAGAAATATTGATAGAAAACTGGGGTTCAGTCTGTACAGAGGGCTTGATTCTTAGCTCTGACTCATTACTGCTACATTATCACACCTTCCCAGTGAAGTCAGAAAAGCACAGTTGTACTTGAAACTGCCCCAAGATTTAGACTAAAGCCACAGACCCCAAAACCCCAAAAGCACATATCATAGACCATCTGGAAAACATTTAATGTTTTTATCCACTGTACAAAGACTCAAGAGTGAAAGTGTTAAGTTTTACCCTACATTAGCCTTAAAATCATGGCACCTGCAGAGACACAGCTTGTGTTTACAGAATCCCCATTTCTGTACAAGATGACAATGACACATTGTTAGGAGGCTGGATTAACTCTCACTGTGCCCCAATAGTACACTAAAACCAGAGAACAAGGTCTCATGTCCTATCACAGGTCTAAACCTTGAAAGCATCCAAGGGCCCGGCAAGAAATATTGATAGAAAACTGGGGTTCAGTCTGTACAGAGGGCTTGATTCTTAGCTCTGACTCATTACTGCTACATTATCACACCTTCCCAGTGAAGTCAGAAAAGCACAGTTGTACTTGAAACTGCCCCAAGATTTAGACTAAAGCCACAGACCCCAAAACCCCAAAAGCACATATCATAGACCATCTGGAAAACATTTAATGTTTTTATCCACTGTATAAAATATATCCATAAAGTCAGAACTTTTATGACTGACGTAAGTATAGCTTAGAAAGGGAGCATCTACAATTAAGGTAATGAATAGCTCTAGCTTTGCCATCAGACACAAATTCCAGAGGTTGACTTTTCAGAAGGTGAAATGGAAAAATCTACGCAAAGCCTTTCGCACAGTCCCTCATACAGAGTAGGCCTTGAGTACATACTAGTTAACATAAAATGTAAAATAGAGCTGACTTCATTAATAATATCATGACTTTTGAGACTGAGAATTGCTTTCAGGATTTCTATTTCCTAGGAAGTCACTATGAAATCCTGCAGACTGTCACTCTATCATTAATCACTGGATCTGTTGTACTGGGAGGCAGAGAACTGGGCATGCCACGGTACAGATGGGGGCTGTGCATGCTGATGGGTTATGCTCCATTTTAACTAAAATCACCTAATTCTAAGTAAATCACAACTCAAAAAAAAAAAAAATCACACAGCTGTCTAAGGAATGACTCACACACTTGCCCAGCCTCAAACTCTGTATACTCGGTGAAGTTCCATACAATTAGGATGGCTTTTCTGACGCAATGGCACTTCCCTTAGAGTTCAACATTTTCACTCTCAATTGTTCTCCTCCCCTCCCCTCCCCTCCCCTCCCCTCCCCTCCCCTCCCCTCCCCTCCCCTCCCCTCCCCTCCCCTCCCCTCCCCTCCCCTCCCCTCCCCTCCCCTCCCCTCCCCTCCCCTCCTCTCCTCTCCTGAGCTCTCCTCTCTTCTATGCTCTCCTCTCCTTTCCTGTACTCTCCTCTCCTTTCCTGTTCTCTCCTCTCCTCTCCTCTCCTTTCCTGTCCTGTCCTGTCCTGTCCTCTCCTCTCCTCTCTTCTCCTTTCCTGTGCTCTTCTCCTTTCCTTTCCTGCCCTATCCTTTCCTCTGCTCTCTTTTGCTCTGTTCTTCTCTCCTCTCCTTTACTGTTTTCTCCTCTTTTCTCCTCTTCTCCATCTCTCTTCTCTCTGTCTCCCTTCCCCCCTTCCCTCCTCTCTTCCACTGTCCTCTTCTCTTCCTCTTACCCCTCTTCCTTCTACTTTAATAACCAAGAGGTTAAATTCACTTTTGTATCATAAAAAGAAAACAATTTGACAGTTGAACCTAGAAAAAAATGAGCTTTGTCATCTTTTCCACATGCTCTTTTTGTCAGGGTTCTGTTCTTCCTCGTCACCCAATATTACTCTTCTACTATAACAGTGGTTCTTATTTATCTGTTGAGTTATAGGTTGCTATTGAGACTAATAAAAATGTTGAACTGATATTAATTGTAGATTATTTCTTTAGTTTTAATATTAGAAAAAATTTTAATTTTAGTAGGTGAGAATCCAGAGTGGATCAGGAGAAAGTTTAGTATAGTTGATGAGTAAATTCTTTGTTGCAAGTTGGGTGTGACCTGCTGAGTGGGAGTGGATTAGAACTGAGGTAGGAGGGGGTGCACCTTAGAAATCTGTCCTAAAAAAATATTTGAAGTCTTAGACCTCACTATTATTTTTACCTACTTAACTAGAAAACTTTTATTTCCTGGGAAACCACTGTATTTGTTTCTAAAATGTCTTATTTCAGGCTCTCAAGAGACATTATAGTCTTAGATAACTGTTTTACCCAGTGGTACAGTGTTTAAATGAACCAGAAATCAAATTGCATAGTCTGTTTAGAGAAATGGCTTTTCCATTGCCATTGTCATGCGTTTACACATACAAATAAATATACATATGAACACATGTAACATTATATTTAACAGTTTTAATTTAGTGATTAGTATATTATTTAAGTTTATATTAACTTGATCAACATTTTCGTGTTGTAAACCACAGGCATGATTGATACTTTAAACAGTGTCACAATTAAACTTTTCACTTACATCTTATATTACTCATAAGGAAAAACACTATTCTAATTCCTCTCAAGATAGTAATTCTCATTGTATTGATTCACTTATATGTGTATTCATAATTTATCAATGTGATAAGACGAATTTTCCATGGAGAGTATCTTCTGTAGTTGTTACATATATGTTTCTTTCATTCATTTTATAAACCATTGCCCACTGTTAAGCTTTTTGACGTCTATGAATTTCTCCACATCCCTAGTTCCTCTAATGAGGGGGACAAACCTTTGAGATAGAATTTCATCACATAGATATGTCAACTCTCAGTTCAGAGCAAAATTTCCAGTGGATAATTATAGGTGTCATTAAAGCTGAGTCCATGATGGTCAGGGTGTCAGAAATCTTATTTATGAGTGCTCTGTTAATGCTTCAGGGAATTTCTGTTTTGCCTTGGAAAAGCATTTGAACTCTACCAAGCTGCCCGAGTTCACTGCCATGCCTTTCCCTACTCCACATTGGCTTGAGAATCAGCTGTGGAGCTTTTGAGGGCTACAGACAAGAGTAACTTCAGCTCCGCACATACTTCTTCTCAGTCAGTATTCATTAGTTACTAGTCTGTCTAGTGGATTGTAACTATTCTATGAACGTTAGACATAACATTGACTTGGGCGCTTCTCCTCTCAAGCTTGTGAGTTAGCTACTGATTTTATAATTATTTTACCAACAGAGATCCTGGAACTCAGAAAGGTTATGTAGCTTGCCCAGGGTGAAATAAGCAGTAACTTGCATTGCTCAGTTCCTTAGTTCATAGTTTTAGCTTTCACTTTTTTTCATCTTATGTGTGTGTGCATGCGCGCTGGTGTCTGTGTGTCTGTGTCATTGTGTGTTTCATGTTTTTTTAAATTTTTTTATTTTTAATGTTTTTTTATTAATTACACTTTATTAATTTGTATCCCCCCATAAGCCCCTCCCTCTTCCCCTCCCGATTCCACCCTCCCTCCCGTTTCTGCATGCATGCCCCTACCCAAGTCCACTGATAGGAGAGGTTCTCCTCTCCTTTCTGATCTTAGTCTATCAGTTCTCATCAAAAGTGGCTGCATTGTCCTCTTCTGTGGCCTGGTAGGGCTGCTCCCCCCTCTGGGGGAGGTGATCAAAGAGCAGGCCAATCAGATTATGTCAGAGGCAGTCCCTCTTCCCATTACTAGGTAACCTACTTGGACACTGTCCTGCCATGGGCTACATCTGTGCAGGGGTTCTAGGTTATCTCCATGAATAGTCCTTGGTTGGAGTAAATTCTGTTTTGTTTTGAGACATAGTCTAAAACATAGCTTGTGCTAGGCTAAGACTTTCAGCAATCCTCTGCCTCACCCTTTTGAAATATAGGAAAGACAGGAATGAACCAACCATCAATATTCACTGTAATATCATCGGTGTGCCGTATCTGTTAGGATAACCTCAAAAGAGCAAATCATTGTCTAGTTCTTCACCATAACTAGTTTCATGTGAATACTTTATTTTATTTTTTATTATATGTGTGTGTGTGTGTGTGTGTGTGTGTGTGTGTGTGTGTGTGCTCACAGGGCTAAAAGAGGGCACTGGATCCCGTCAAGTTGGAGTTACAGACAGTTATGAGTCACCATATTGATGCTGGGAACTAAACCCAAGTCCTCTGGAGAAGCAGACAGTGTTCTTACTCTCTGAGCCACCTCTCCAGCCCCATGGAAGCCTTATTTCAATCACTTAATTTTCAGATTCACTGGATAATTACAAACAGACAAAAGAATGTCTTCAGAGTGTATCTTTTGACTCCTAACCTGATGAATGGCACCTCCAGTGTGGATTCCTGACCCTGAACCTGGTGGGTGGGGTCTCCTGTGTGGATTCCTGACCCTCTTCACCTGTGGGTGGACCTTGAGCATTTGTAGCGGAGGCAGATTCTCTGGTGAGTCTGAAATCCATGCTGCTTGCCATATTGGATCAGAAGACAGCTAAACACTCCACGGCTTACGCTGACAAGGAGACCAAGACAAGGACTCTAAGAAGCCGGGAGAAGCACCACAAGGATGCGGGTTGTTACTGACTCCACTGACAAGACACTAAATTAATGAAATATTAGAAAGACTCTAGAAAATTGATTCAAAACTACAAAGTTACAAGGAATATTTGTTGAAAACTAGCCAGGGAAGAGGAAATAATTGCATTTGAATTATCTCCTATTGGAAAACCTAGACTTATGATAATATATACTTCATGCCTTCTTCTAAGAAAAATAGTTTTGTTTTTGGGTATTGAAGGTATTTAAATATTAGTCTTATACTTGAGAAAGCCTAATACCAGGGGGCTATCAGTCACTGGCTTTTTATTTTAGTGGCATGCCATAAACCAAGGAAGGTGGAAAGTTTTCCTCCTTCTAACTACATCTCTCCAATGCATCATGGTATAGGAATGAGATCTGCAACATGGTTCCTCTTCATTCCTGACTACCAGCAACTGTGTTTGCTTGGGTTGTCTAAAGCCTCTCTCACAAGGCTACACGGTTGATAAATTTGCTGGGTAAAATAGTCTGGGTTGATATCTGTAGCCTTTCAGAGTTTGGAGGACACTGCTCTAGATTTTTCTGGCCTTTAAAATTTCCATTGAGAAGTCAGCTGATATTCTGACAGATTTTCCATTATAAGTGACTAGTTGTTGCATATCACAGCTTTTAACACCCTCTCTTTGTTCTCTATAGTAAATGTTTTAATTGTAACATGATGTGGAATGTTTCTTTTCTGTTCATGTCTCGTTAGTGTTCTCTGTGTTACTTGTATATGTATGGACATATCTTTCCCTAATTTGGGGAAATTTTCATTGTGTGTTTACATCAGCTTGGGTTTTTGTTGTTGTTGGTGGTTTTTTATTACTGTTATTTCTATCACTTCAGTGAATGCAATTTTGAGATTCTAGATTTTCTTTGCCAGTCAGTTCAGGCTTCTATTTGTATTTACACAGACTTGACTTGGGAATTTATTTTTGCCCTTTTTAAGACGTTTGTTCTGTTCTTCTTTAAATTTTAGGAATTCTTTTATTATATTTGTTTTTGCTCTTCCAAATTCATGTCTTGGCATCATCTAGGTAACCCTGATTGGAGAACACCTCTGTGGGACTGGTGGCATCGGGCAAAGGATGTTGTGGCACACTGTCTTGTCCTGTGTGTGTTTGTGGAATATGACCTGAGCATGTAGACCTTTCTTGTTGATTGTGTGATGTGAGATTGTAGCCTGCCTCTGTTGATTGGATGCTTGGTTTTTGGCTTTGTTTGCTCAAGCTCGTTTGATTTCAGACCAGGTATGAAGAATTGATAGGCAAATTATTTGGATAGCCACTGTTGATTTTTGGTGGAAGGGATGGGGTGAGTCCAACTCAGTGGTAAGCAAGAGTGCTTGTGAATATGACATCAGACTGGGTCTTCCTAGGCTGGTGTGTGAGTTGCCCTACTTGGGCTCTGCTTGGGAGCATAAATATGGTGCAGGTAGGCTGGGATCTGGAGAAATTCACCAAACTACGCTGACACACAGGCTGTGCCTGGTAATCACTAAGGGGTTGAGGCTACTGTGGTAGGTAAGGTTGTGGGAAACCCTCCAGGCTTGGCATGTACAAAAATCTAGGCCTGTGAGTTTGAGATCAGGCTTGAATATTCAAAATATGAGCCTGTAGATGACATTTAAGATTTAAACTATTATAGATATTGCTACTTCTTTATGATGGGAGAGAAAAGAAAATCCTGGAGGTTAATTATGTTTTCCACAGATATACAGTCCACAATCAGCGGAGAAATGCTTTGAGCCAATTAATTATAAACACATATATCACTTCTTACTACCTGTATATCAATATCTTGTTAGTATGGGATAAAAGAAGGGTAACCTGAGGTTAGGTGGAAGTAGTGCGAATTGATTTTTCATTCTCCTCAGTACTTCTTTTCTATCACTCTGACTTGTAACATTCTCTCACTTTTATCCATACACCCACCACTCTTGTTATCTTCCCTTTATCAAATTCTGTCACAAAAAAATATCTAGAGAGTCACTCACAGTGTAGTAAAAATGACTAAATAGCTTGTTTTCCAGTTTTAGGGGTTATTTATTTATTAAAATGGATCATTCCACGAGTGAACATAATAATTTTCTGGTTGTGGGGCAATAAGACATCTTTGGATGAGTTTATATGAAAGAAGATACATTATGGCTTTTCCTACTGTTATATCATCAAGCTATTACTGCTGCAGTCTTGGGAGGTGGTATATCATGACAGAAATCAAGGTCTTCAGATTCAGTATAGGAATTAATTCTTCTAGTTATACTTCTAGTGTTTATTTGACTTTAATTTTCTGATCTTTAAAACGAATTTAAAATGCCTCCTTTACATGTGTTGATAACATTATAGAAGTATGGCACAGAGTAGGTGTGCAGTGAATGGTGCTCATCATGTGTCTACTGGACTCTCAGAACACAGAAGATAGTGGCTAAGAATTGGTCAGGTTGGAACTAGGGACAGGATAGGGTGCGTTAGAGGAGGAAAGGTCAGCAAGTGAAGCCAGTCGAGTGTTAAGGTTGAGCTTCACTGCTCATCATGGACTCAATGAAGAGATGTGGGTCTGGGTAGATGAACATGGCATTTCCAGGAGGGGTTAGCTGAGGAGAGAAAGCTGTCCCCTATAGTGGCTATTACTTTCTGGAGTAGGAAGAGAAAGCAGTGTTGCTTGCTTGCCTGCCTTCTTGCTGGTGAACAACTAATTCTACTAATGCTACTGCTGTTGCTGCTGCCATCCTTCACTGACTCCAATGTCTTTGGCTTTCCAACAGACTTGTGGCAAGATAAAACAAAACAAAACAACAACAACAAAACCAGGGTAAATGATGGGGATTCAGGGAGAGAAAAAGATCTCCTCACTCGGGTGTAGCTGAAGAGTTTCACCAGCCGAGAACTGGGGATGCCAGCACAATGTGCAATTGCTGTGAAGGAGGCTCACAAACAGTAGTTCTTTTACAAAGAATTATCTTTCAATAAAAATGCTAAACTAGCAGTAAACTAGAACTCAGGATGAGCCTTATGAAGCAGAGCTAGAGCTTATTAAAAGGGCATTGCTAATATATACCTTGGTTTGCCTGTGGTATATATGCAAGATTAGAGTCTCACAACAGCGTAATGCAGCCATGACCATTCAGGCCTTTACAGCCATTGAAGCAGGACAGTCTCCCTAAGCATGGTTGGCTACCATAAAAAGCCAAAATGTTATGCTCAGGATGCGAGGCTAAGCACTGCACTCAGGGTCAGCCGCTTTGGACCCAGAGAAGAGCATGTCTGATTGCATGCGGGTTGATGCCCCAGGTCCCGCCTCTGAGAAAAAGGTATCGGAAGGGTCTGATGCTCTTTGGGTGGATGACACCTAAATGAACATCAGTACAAAGTCCCAATTTATTTCTAATATCAGAGATCAGACTTCTACTCTTGCCTGATGCATCCAAAACAAAAAGGGGGAACTGTAGAGAGCTGCGTAATGCCGCGCCTGAAAGATGGAGCTGGTTTCCACCTTCCACCTTCCCGATGGTGAGTGCTCTCTGTCACAAACAACTCCACATTTGGCTAAGGCTGAGGATCTGGCTTGCTTCCATGTATGTGGACCTATCTGCATTGCCCACGTGGCATGCTGAGGTTGGCTACCCAGAGGCTATTTAAAGTGGGCTGGCTTTCCCCAGGGTCAGATGATTGTTCAAGGTTCCTGAATAAACTGCATTGAAAAAAAAAAAAAGAATGGGGGTTAGACAGAGGGCCTTTGAAAGGCTCTGCTCTGCAGACTATCAAAGCAGACACTGAGACTTATGGCCAAATGTTGGGCAGAGTGCATGGAATCTTATGTAAGAAGTCGGAAATAGTAAGATCTGCAGAGGACAGGAACTCCACATAGAGAACAGCAGAATCAGAAAATTTGAACACAGGGGTCTTCCCAGAGACTCATACTCCAACGAAGTACCATGCATGGAGATAATCTAGAACCCCTGCACAGATATAGCCCATAGCAGTTCAGTGTCCAAGTGAGTTCCATAGTAATGGGGACAGAGACTGCCTCTGACATAATCTGATTGGCCTGCCCTTTGATCACCTCCCCCTGAGGGGGGAGCAGCCTAACCAGGCCACAGAGGATAACAATGCAGCCACTCCTGATGAGATCTAATAGACTAAGATCAGAAGGAAGGAGAGGAGGCCCTCCCCTATCAGTGGACTTGGGAAGGGGCATGGGCAAAGAAGAGGGAGGGAGGGTGGGATCGGCAAGGGAGGAGGGAGGGGATTATGGGGGGGATACAAAGTGAAGAAAGTGTAATTAATAAAAAAATAATAATAAATTACAATAAAAGAATGGGGGTTAGTAGAAAGGCACTCTTGAGAAGAGTGAGACATATCCAAGTGTGGGTGTGGGTTTCTCAAAGGAGATCATACTCATTGCAGCCTGTGTGTGAGTGTGTGTGTGTGTGTGTGTGTGTGTGTGTGTGTATGTAAATTTTAGTGGATTTTCAACTTGTTTAAAGGATTTTTATAAATGTATACGAGACTTTTTCAGGATATTTTCAGACAGACTGAACACTGGTGACTCTGGGAATCCTCTGTCTTTGGCATTAATGGGACCACTATCCCATCCAGGTTGGTGAATGAGATTCTCTGCATGTCCAGCAAACAGACTGTCATTGTCTGGCTGTCCAGCCCCTCTGCTGGACATAAGCCGTCCTAGAAAGTATGATACTGAATGGAAAAATCACTTCTTTGCAAACCCGATCTTTGAACAGTAGATTTATGTGCTGGTTGGGTAAAAGGTAATTTATTTGGAATCTATCTACTAAAAAAACATATTGTAATCTTGTCATTATAATAACTGATGGCTACCTGTTGTGGTAACGTATGACCACGACAGCATGGGTAGGACAAAACCTAGTTGAAACCACTGTCTGGCCATCTGGTAGAGGAAATAATAGGGGATTAATCACATTTCAGTTGTAGCCATCTCAAGAAATACTAACAACATGAATTGTGATGACTCTTGCTCATTTCTGTGTTGTTGAACAATTCTTCTCAGTCTGTTAAATTACAATTGCTCGACTGCTTTCTTTGGATTCTACTTAGAGAGCAGAGACAATACAAAGGAGGTAAGACAATGTATTGAGGAGATTTTGGCGGCATGTTAGGATAGTTTTTGTTAATCATTGTGCATTTCAAATAAAGACATTTAAATCTGGAAACATGAATATGTAGGGGAAAGTTTTCAAGCATGAAGAAAGAAAATGTATCACAGCAATATGTGTCTGACTTAAATTGCAAATTAAATAGTCTTATTTGTTGAGAATTGCAATTCATGCATAGATAAGTGGGAACTTTATGTGGGAGACTGGGTTTTATTGGGAAAGAAAACATGTTTCTCTCTGTTCTTTCTTGTGTAACAATACACAGGAGTTTCTGTCATGGGTCAGCTTAAGAAATTTCACCATTGAAACTAAAGAGATACTTGAACATTTCTACCCTCAGTACTTCAGCTGCGGTGTGCCATCTCAGGAAAAACAGATGCTGGGTGTGTGAAACGGCCATTATATAAGTTCCAGATTGTTGATTCCTTAGGGATTCTAGAACAGTTTTCTGGGGCTCTTAGAATGTTCCAAACTGGTTTAGATATTCCTTTTAGTCAGTACAGCATCTTTCTTTCCTCTCTCCACTGAGATTGCCTCTGCTTCACTCCAGAGAAAGATGAAGATGACTCACACAGGACCATACTTCTTTGTATTCATCCCTGGGGGCTGATGACATCTGCTTTTTCATTTCCCCCAAGGAAACAAAACTCATGATAATTCATATGCATACCCAACCAACTTCTGAATGTGAGTCTAAGCTGACCTCCTGACATACTAAATTGTTTTTAAAACTAGGGCAATTTTTAATTTTGATTGCTTTTCTTTTTTCATAATGTTTAAAGTAGATCATTTCAAATACCAATATTGAATTCATAAAATTATGGGTGACTGTGTAATGATGTTTCTAGGGAAACATTACGATTGTATAAGGATGATTGAGTTGATTTGGACTGTGATTATGGAGAGTTGGGATGGTGCAGCCCTGGAACAAAATCATCATGGCCTATCTTTGGCCTCATAAATGCCATCCATTGCCAACCTCTGTGGTTTATCTAATATGATGCTTGAGTTTTAGGTAAATCATTTCAGAATGTGCTGATACTACTCCCCAATGACTAAGATTATCATCAGGCAACATCTGAAGCCTAGGATGAAGATTCCTATGCTTTGTTGTACCTTGTCTGTTTGGTGATCCCATGGAATATATTATTTTCCAATTAATCAGTTAATCAATCAATCAATCAATCAATCAATCTATTAATTTACAGCCCGATTGCAGCTTCTCCTCCCTCTTCTCCCTCCCTCTCTCCCCCCCATCCCACCTTCCATCCTCCCTTTCTCCTCAGAAAAGGGTGGTCTCCCTGGGATATCAACTCAGGCATGTCAAAGTGCAGTAGGACGAGGTACATCTTCTTCTGTTATAGGTAGACAAGGCAGCCCAGTAGGGGAAAGGAATCCAATGGCAGGCAATAAAGTCAGAGGCAGTCCCTGCTCCTGCTGTTAGAGGTCCCACATGAAGGCCAAACTGCACAACTGTTACATATGTGCAGAGGCCTAGTTCTACCACACACAGGCTCTCTGTTCAGTGGTTCAGTCTCTATAGGCCCCAATGGGCCCAGGTTAGTAGATTTACGTAGGTTTTCTTGTGGTCCCATGGACATATTTTAAAATGATTTGATTAATTACTTTTTTGTTGTTCTCTTACTATAAAAAGTTTCATGAATCTGTTACCTTATCAGAACATGGTTTTGAGATAAACTAAATCTGTGTTCCCCAGCTATGATCACTCACATTTAGTTCCAAAATAAACTGTCCCTTTTAAGGGGAAAGCTGTTTCTGCATTGAAAAGTTGCAATCTGCGTATGTTATCTTATAATATCTTCTCTCTGTATTAGAGGCTTTAGAGCTCTTGGCATTTTGGACAGAATAATCCTTTTTCTGTTAGAGGCTGACCTTTGGATTATGGGCTGTTTATAAAATTCCTGGATTTTACTGCCTAGATGGAGAACTCTCCATTCCCAACCCTGTAGTCATGACAATAAAAATGGTTTTGGGCATCGCCAGTTATGGGAGGTGGGGTGCAAAACCATCACTTGCCGAGAAATAGCATTAAGCATTCTAACAAAATCCCAAGTTAGTGTTTCAAATCTTTAATCTACTAACTTTGGAAGAAAGATTCCATTGGTTGAGCAGCCGATGAAAGCTGATCTTTAAAACGGAGGCAAAGGAAAACAAAACAACAATGACAACAACAAAACCCTGAGCATAGACACTGTACTGCTCAGCGAGGATCATTAAGAATTTCTATATCTGCAAGTGTTTTCTTTTTTTTTAAAGGTAAAACAGAGCTGTGAAGGATGGTTCCATGAGACATTTTCACTCATTGTGGTTTCTTTTTCTCATCTATGAAATTGGGATTATAACCCCTGTTTTGCAGTGTTTTCAATATGCTATTCAACACACATTCTTTTGTTTGTGTGTGTGCATCTAATGTGCCATAGGTACTTTAGTGGGGGCTTGGAGGAGGAGCTTGGAGGAAAAAGAAACGCTAAAAATTAGTGTAATTATCCACTGAGCTAAACACTTTGAAACATATTAGCAAGCATCTTAGGTTGGAGATTGAGGGTGACAGGTCTGTCAAGGAAGGCCTCTTTGGGGGATGGTGGAGACAAGAGAGCTGGAGCATAAGATGACGTGAAGAAATTAAAGGAGAAGGGCTTACAACAGCTTTGAGGGTGAGGCCCAGTGTTGCTAGGGGACAGAAGGCAAGAGAACCCTCACACTGTTCCCTACAGTGTGGCCTACAGGCCTCTGGTCATTGTCACATCTGTGTCTAATATACCACAAGTTTAAGAACTTTCTCAAGAACTCAATCAACACAAGCTCACTGCTTTGAAAAGGTCATGCTAAAACCATCAGGAGAAGAAGGAGACATGCTGAGTCACATGGTATACACGCCAGTAGCGGACCATCCCCTTTAGTCTTAAAGTAGGAACTCTCTCTTCGCTGTTAATTTCACTCTTGGGAGCTGTCCAACATCTTATTGCTGCATTAAAATATAAACCGACTTTAAAAAATAATGAAGGATAGATTATGCAGGCAGTTGTCAAGGGAATACTGAAACTCAGTCCTGAGATTCTGTTGTCTCAAACCCTACATGTATTAATCTGTCCCCTCAAGGTTTTTCTTAGTGTACACCCATGATGGAAAGAGAGGGAAATTAAACAAAGAGGAAGCAAGTGTGTTCATCACTGTTGTGAAGAAAACACAGAATGAAACACCCTGGAAGATAATGAAGACACTTAAGACACCGCCATCACCCTGAAGTTGTCTTGTTTAAAATGCAAAGGCAAACACATATGAAAGCCTCAAGCCATTTAAAGCAATATTTAAGGACACATGATCACTAAATGTTTCCAAATGAAGGACTTAGTTGTTGAGAAAATAGGGTAGGTGGGGGACAGGGAGTCAGGGAAATGTTCTAGGGAGAGGGGGAATTGGTGCCTAACATTGGAGAGACAACTGATAGAGGGCAGGAGAACTGAGGTCATGGGTGTGTGAGGGCTTGTGTCGTGTGGCACTTTGGTATGATGCTAAGGCAAGAACAAAGTAATAATGTCCTAAGAGGACTTTCAGAAAGGAGCTCTGAGGAAACAGGAGCTCCACAAAGAGAGCAAAAATAAATCTGGACACAGGAGTCTTTTCTGAGACTGATACTCTAACCAAGGACCATTCATGGAGATAACCTAGAACCCCTGCACAGATGTAGCCCATGGCAGCTCAGTGTCCAAGTGGGTACCCTGTAAGGGGAACAGGGACTGTCTCTGATATGAACTCAGTGGCAGGCTCTTTGATCACCTCCCCCTCCATGGGGTGCAGCCTTACCAGACCACAAAGGGAAAAAATGCAGCCAGTCTTGATAAGAAGTGATAGACTAGGATCAGAGGGAAGGGGAGGAGGAGCTCCACTATTGGTGGACTGGGGGAGGGGCATGGGTGGAGAAGAGCGAGGGAGGGTGAGATTGGGAGGGCATGAGAGAGGGGGTTAGAGTTGAGATACAAAGTGAATAAACTGTAATTAATAAAAAGAAAGAGAAAGGAAGAAAGAAAGAAAGAAAGAAAGAAAGAAAGAAAGAAAGAAAGAAAGAAAGAAAGAAGACTCAGAAAAAAGCTCTGATACTTGGGATGTGAGAAATAAGGGATGACTGACTTTGGAGGTTAAGACACAGAAAATCTGAGGAGTGGAACTGCAAATCAAGATTCTTGAAAAAATTCTGAATGAGGACTGACCATCTTCCCTGGGGTCTTCCTTGTTGTTTATAAAGCTGTCTCTTACAATACGTAAGACAAATAAAGTCTGTACTTTTCTATATATTAGGCAAAGCTCTTACCTGAGGTCAATTTCTTGCACAATAGTATAGTTCTCAAAATCTCTCCTGCTTTCATTCTAAACTCCAGAGCAATAAATATATTATAGTTCCCATATAAGAAAATAGCAACACCAAGAATAACATCTTATTCTAAGTCAATAGGACTCTTCTAAATTTAACCATGAAGAAGAATCTATAATGGGAACCAGGTTATAAATCTGGACATGGGAAAGTTTATGGTCATATAAATATGTCTATGACTTAATAACTAAACTCGTGGAAAGTAATGTTGGATCCAATTTTAGTATACTTCAGAAATATATTATTAAAATTGTGATACCATAATATCAACATTAAGTGAAATAGAATTTGTTGCTTTGTCTTGGCAAAATATTGCATTGAGGGGCTGGAAAGGTGGCTCAGTGGTTAAGAGCACTGGTTGTTCTTCTAAAGAACCCAGATGCAATTCCCAGCAACTCACATGGGAAAAATCATGTATGATATCCATAGGATTTGGGAAGAATGATCAGTCTTGGTTCTTACTGCAGTAGATATTATATGCACAATGTGGCCAACAAATGTCTGTTTATTCTATGGCTGGTCTGCTCTCTGAGTTAAAGGACATGATAGATGTGAAAGTGACTTGTTGATCTTAAGTTATTTCCATGAGATCTGTGCCCACCAGTGCTGCACCATGATGCCTTTTGGTCAATTATTTTGCGTTCTGGCCAAATCGTTGAATCAGTACTACCTTGCACTGACTAGGAAGTCTTGCACTGACTAGCAGAGTGCACAGTCCAGAGCTTGTCTGCAGTTCCTGCAGTTCATTGTCATCTCCAGCATCTTATGTACATTTGGTAGGGGAGAATCTGGTCTGATGAAACAACCCCACAAAACAAAGAACGGAACCACCATTCAAATCAGTGAGGAGGTTTGACCAGCTTTATATTTTTAAAGTTTGATCTGAGTAGGGATTTTTGCAGTCATGTTTTAAGGCTACTGTGTCTTTCAGGGTTGCCCAGAGGATGCCAAGTAGCCTCAATAACTAACTAATAGCTGTTCTGGACAAGTCCCTGAAGG
Source organism: Meriones unguiculatus (assembly GCF_030254825.1). Taxonomy (NCBI): domain Eukaryota; kingdom Metazoa; phylum Chordata; class Mammalia; order Rodentia; family Muridae; genus Meriones; species Meriones unguiculatus. The sequence goes on from NC_083350.1 coordinate 46,547,548, forward strand.
ACTGCCTGGGAGGTAGATTATGTTTCTTCTTGTGCAGAAAGCAATGGCTTAGAGCTTTTCCATCATGGAGTTCAGCTGGTATTTTTGATGATCAAGATATTATAAAAAGTGGCATTAAGTGGGGTTATCTTCAGTGGTTCCTTTTGTTACCAACAGGACTGCAATGTTTTGAACTCAGCTGCGCCTGTTTAAACCTTCAGCTTTTCTGTATTTTCTGCAAGACCTGTGCTGTGTGTTTTTTTGAGACAATGTTGGGCATTTTTCTGTTGGTTTCTATGCAATGAAGATTCACAAAGACATGCCTTTTGATTGATGACTATATTTAAGAAGCTATTTAAGTATTATTAGGTTCCTGTGTTCTTTTTGCTCAGGATCAGCTTTTAAACTGCTCTTTCTCAGCAGCTTCATTCTGACAAGGAACATTCTCTTTGCATTTCATTTTTATTTTTAGGCATTTGCAAAGGAGCCTGCCTTACACAGCAGTCTGCTCCTTCCAGAGGGGGGCAGGAGAGTGTCAGAATTCACGTGTTTATCTCATCATTATTCATTCAGCAAGCAAGGCTTGGTGGGCCAGGTCTTAGGTACTCGATGTACAGCGCTGCATTATAACTAACTCAGTAGTATTCTCGAGGAGTTTATACATTTTTAAGGGTGTCATGAGTTCTAATGAGTTCTAATGTCATGAGTTATATGATGATTATGATGAAGAGAAAGCATTGAGATCCATTAGCACATTCTGAGTGTGGACAAAACCACCTCAAACACACCTAGTTTGTATTTCTGAAATATACCTCATGTTAGGTTTCTATTTCAGTAGCATTTGTCTGATGATGCTGGCTTGGAGTAGAAGAACCATCTGTGAAGATGGAATAGCATCTATGGATGATGCTAACAATGACAGGACTCTGTGATTGGGAAGGTATGGTAGATGAGGGAAAAGGAAGGGATAAAAGGGATTTCCCAGTCTCTTGCCATACCATTGTAAGGGAGGAAAGGAAAATTAGATGTGAGTAAAGGTAAGAGTTGATTCTCTGGTCAACAGGTGGAAGCCACCACCCATCAATAACTCACATTAACCATCTCAACTCCTTATCACCCTCACAGTAAACATCTCAATTCCTAATCGCCAAATACTATGGGTATTGCTTCCTCAAGTAGAAAGGATACCCCCAAAGAGGAGACCTAATTACTCTGAACTCTAATTATCTGGCCCCTGTGGCAAAACTGTTTTCTTATAGTCCCTTTAGTTGGTTGCTCTTTAAGCATTCCCTACCATTCTGAGCATGAGTGGTTTACCAGTATGTTTATGTTAGCATTCTGATAGTTCATTCCTCTTACTTAGGAAGTGTGGTATCCTTTTTAGCATCTCCAGAAACCACTGGTTTTAACTTCAGAGATTCCATCTTTCACACTGACTGTAGTAGGGGTTGAAAATTCCTCTCTGTTCTCTCTGTAGCCTTGTTGTTTGGCCGAAGTCATTAGATATTAGGATTCAGCCTGAGAACTTTAGCTGAACTCTTGAATAAGACACAATATCCTTCTTGAAGGGTTGCAGACTCTTAGGCATTTGGGACAGACAGGAGGGTCATAGTGAGAGCAAAGACAACACAGAGGCAACAAAGTCCAGCAGGCCAACTCCAGAACACTTTTAGGTGATGACATTTGAGATTCTGTAAGTTCTATTCTACCCTACCCCAGCTTTATCAGTTACACTATCCAATATAGTCTCTATTTTTACTGAGTTCAAGCTGTCTTTTTGTCACTTGCAACTAAGTACTCCTTCAAATGCAGAATTTTAAGAGATCAACAGCCAGAATTAGTGACAGATGGTGAGGAATATGTATTTAGTTCTTACTAGGTGTCATGACAGTCAACACAAGTTATTGAAGTTTAATCACCCAACAATCTTAGGACATGAGTATGATGATCTCCCCCAACCCCAGAACAGATGATTATGTCTCAGAAGGGTCACCCAAGGCCACACAATTAGAGGCCAAATTGAGGTAAGATGCCTTTACTAAGAGTCCATGCTTAGGACTTCACAAGAATAAAATGAAAATTCTATTTTTAAAAAGGCCATGAATTTAAAAGAGAGAAAGAGAGTAAATGGGAGTGTTTGGAGGGGGAAAGGAAAAGAAAAAATATGCAATTGTGTTATAATCCCAAGAATAAAAGAGAGAAGAGAGATGTAACCTTTAATTAAAAAAGAGAAGTTAGTTAAAGAAGTATCTTATGAATCATAAATACTCTATTTTTCCAATATTTTCCACATAATAGAGAGGGAAAATAAACAAGCAAAACCATCACCAATACAGCTTAGATTAAGTCCTGTGCCTTATCACTGTGTCAGGCCACACCTAACATTGCTAGATTTGGCTTTATAAAGGATCTTCTAAATCCATATAGCAGAGAAAACTCAATGATAAAAAAGATAGCTCCCTCTGGCTCAGTACTGTACAACCAACTACTTTTATGACATTTCAAATTAGTTCTTTCATAGGATCACAAACTTTACATGTCAAGAAAATTTCCTGGCTCCAAATGCCATCTCAGCCTGATGCTCTTGCTGATTTCCCCATTTTAGTCAATGGAAGCCTCAGTTACTTGGCTTCTCAATGCAATCTCACTGAGCTCCTCTCTCTTTTCCTCTTTATCATCAAGTTGCTGGTTATGAATTCAAACTATTTCTGGAAAACACTCACCATCCACACTGGACTTTATAGGTTTTAAGACCTATGATGCTAATAAGTATAATAGGACAGCTACAGATGTTTCTCTCACCTCTACCTGATTCTTTCTGTGGCTACCAGCTCATCATAACTGAGTTACCAGCTCCACCCTCAGCCTTCCAACATCCCTTTCTGGGTCTCCCATGCACCATTTTTCATCTCTGGCCACTTTCTGTCACGTCATCTTCTTTATAGCCCTCATTTCTCAAAGAGAACCTCCTTGATGATGTTTCTTTTTAAAAATTTTTTTCTTTATTATTGTTTATTACAATTTATTCACTTTGTATCCTGGCTATAGGCCCCTCCATTATCTCCTCCCTGTCCCACACTTCCTCCCTGTTTCCCCCTATGTCCTTCTCCTGGTCCACTGATAAGGGAGATCCTCCTCCCCTACTATCTGAACCTAGCCTATCAGGTCTCATTAGGACTGCCTGAATTCTCTTTCTATGTGGTCTAGTTAGGCCACCTCACCAAGGGTTGGTAATCAAAGAGCCAGCCACTGAGTCAATGTCAGGGATGTTTCTATTTATTTCTTGCATTCTCCATCACAACATAAGCTCTTGTCCTAGCGCCTTTAGTACAACCCCATACTACCATTGGCAAAGCAATATTAGACATTTCAGACTTGTTCCATAATATAAAAATACATGGACAAATGAGCACTTGGACAAGGAAGTGCAACAGAAAGACAATCAGGCAGCTTTTTTTTTTTCTCACATTGTCTACTTATACCTCACTGTATGTCTTTGAGTCTTATTCTCACAGCATGTCAAAAAAGAGAAGGGTGATAATTATCACTTTTCCTGCCACAGCTGACAGGATTACAAACCTTGAATTGCAAAGATCACTGTAAATATTCAGGGAAAATCAATAATTTGTGACCCATGACTCAAAAGGCAGGTGACTAGAGATCTGGAGCGAAGACAGTAATGACAGTGTGGGGGCCCAAATGAGCCTGCTAGTAACATTTGCACAGCAATTTGTTCACACAGAGTGAAACATCTAAATTTGTTGCAGAGATATATTCAGCCATGTGGAATTCTCTCCGGAACTGGAAAAATATTCCCAAATTCAGCATCTGTACTAATGTGTACCTTTTCAGTTAAAGGTTCAGTGTTTAGGGTATTTTCACTAAATCTAAGTTTTACGGCTGACAAAAATTAAAACATGGTCCAGAATAATTACATGTAAATGCTGGTGGGCTATTAGTCTCAAGAGTCCAATTTTCTAGCCATTTATCGATATCTAAAATGTCAAATTTCTTACACAGAGGGCATGGGAATACACACAACACCCTCTTCTAAATAGAATATGAAAGGCACCAGTCAGAACAGTGCATTCACACACTGAAGACAGGGAGATGTTGCTTGAGTTAATGAGATGATCTAAATTAACTTTCATAGACTATTGTAAGGAAAATAAAACATTTCGTAGTAAAATTACCACCCGAACACAAGTTCTTTAGTTCAAAGACCTTGTGCTTTTTGAGAGGGTGGTTTGTTTACTGCCCACTCCTTTGCTCATAGCCTTTCATGAACCATGAGAGAAGGCACAGCGTGAGAAAGGAAGATCCAGGTTTGGGCCTTTTCTCTACCATTGTCTTACCCTTGAGCTTGAAAAAGCTATTATCCTCAGTGACCTTCAGTATTCTCTTCTGTAAAGATAAGGCTGTGTTGCCCTGTCAGCATCCCCAAGGGCTCGAAGGAGGAATTGATATTTAAGCACCTCGCACAGCTGAAGAAGCTATGTGTGTGTACAGCTGCACTCTGTGTGCTCAGCATTTGCTGATCTTGACCTTCCTAACGCCATTCTGCTGATTTTATTTAATGGCAAGGGATGCTAAGTATTAATTTTGGACTATTCTTTTCTTTATTTCAGTCCACAGGCCTACTTTATCTTTCCTAAAGTCCCTATGACTGGGACCAGCAAGATGACTCAGTGGGTAAAAGCAGTTGCTACTACTCCTGTGAGCATGTATTACGTTCCTGAGCACCACATGCTTGACAGAGAGACTCTGCTCCCTAGACAGCTCAGTGATAAAGGAGCTTGCTGCTGAGTCTGAGGCTCTGAACTTGATCCTTAAAATCCACACGCCCCAAGCATGGTTGGATACCATAAAAAGCTAAAATGTTAAGCTCAGGATGCGAGGCTAAGCACTGCACTCAGGGTCAGCCGCTTTGGACCCAGAGAAGAGCATGTCTGATTGCATGCGGGTTGATGCCCCAGGTCCCGCCTCTGAGAAAAAGGTATCGGACGGGTCTGATGCTCTTTGGGTGGATGACACCTAAATGAACATCGGTACAAAGTCCCAATTTATTTCTAATATCAGAGATCAGACCTCTACTCTTGCCTGATGCGTCTAAAACAAAAAAGGGGAACTGTAGAGAGCTGCGGAATGCTATGCCTTAAAGATGGAGCTGGTTTCCGCCTTCCACCTTCCCGATGGTGAGTGCTCTCTGTCACGAACAATTCCACATTTGGCTAAGGCTGAGGATCTGGCTTGCTTCCATGTATGTGGACCTATCTGCATTGCCCACGTGGCACACCTGGGTTGGCTACCCAGAGGCTATTTAAGTTGTGGGCTGGCTTTCCCCAGGGTCAGATGATTGTTCAAGGTTCCTGAATAAACTGCATTGAAAAAAAAATCCACACGATAGAAGGACAGAATTACCAAGAGTTGCTTTCTAATCTCTCTACATGTACTGATACATGTTCATATGAGCATCATGCATGGGGACAGATACAGACAAACACACACACACGCACACACACACACACACACACACACACAGAGAGAGAGAGAGAGAGAGAGAGAGAGAGAGAGAGAGTGAGAATGGAAGATAATCAGTTGTCTCACAGCTGTTCATCTGGGAGCAGCGACGGTGACTAGCCTGGCGAGTTATCCCAGTGTTGCCACAGAAGCGCTGACATCTTGGAGGTAAGCAACCTGCCTAGTCTAACTGAATGTAAGACCAGCTCAACCTGAGGGAACTCATGCTTGGTTCTGTAAATCTAGCCAACTGCCATGGCTGAAGAGGTCATACCCAGTAGAGGACAATCAGATATTGTCATTTTCTTAAACCTGTATAATGTCTAACCATATTTTTTTTTAATTTTTCATCAATTACACTTTATTCATTCTGCATCCCCCCATAAGCCCTTCCCTCCTCTCCTCCCAATCCCACCCTCCCTCCTCCCTCTGCTTGCATGCCATTCCCCAAGTCCACTGATAGGGGAGGTTCTCCTCTCCTTTCTGATCTTAGTCTATCAGTTCACATCAAAAGTGGCTGCATTGTCCTCTACTATGGCCTGGTAAGGCTGCTCCCCCCAGGGGGAGGTGATCAAAGAGCAGGCCAATCAGATTATGTCAGAGGCAGTCCCTCTTCACATTACTATGTAACCCAATTGGACTCTGAACTGCCCTGGGCTACGTCTGTGGAGGGGTTCTGGGTTATTTCCATGAATAGTCCTTGGTTGGAGTATGAGTCTCTGGGAAGTTCCCTGTGTTCAAATTTTCTTGTTCTGTTGCTCTCCTTGTGGAGACCCTGTCCTCTCCAGCTCTTACTATTTCCCAGTGTCTAACCGTATTTTAAATACTTATTCTTATACCCAACTGATAAGTAAGTATTTCTTCCCCTTGCCATCTTGGTTGGATTTTTGTCAATTTGGCACAAGCTAGAACTACCTGGTAAGAGAAACCTGTGTTAGGAAAATGCCTCCATCAGACTGTCTGTAGTCAAGTTTGTAGTGCATTTTCTTGATTAATGATAGATTTGGGGAGGCCCAAACAATTGGGGTGGTGCCATCCCTGAACAGGTGGTCCCTGTGACGTAAAAGAAAGCATGCTGAATGAACCAAAGAGAGTGCTCAGTAAGCAGCACTCCTCCATGGCCTCTTCTTCAGTTCCTGCCTTTCTTGGACTGTTTGTAGAGGAATTTTTATTGAGAACATTGCCGATCTTGCAAAAACTTCTATCCAAAAATCTAGGTCTATGTGATTCAGCTGAAATACAAACACACTCTTAATCCGGGAGACAGAGACAAGCAGATTTGAGTTCAAGGCCAGCCTGGTATAGTGCAAGTTTCAGGTAAAGAAATGTTTAGATCCAGGTGTGATGGTACACTCCTTTAATCCAAACAATGAAGGAAAAAGTTAGTTTGTAGAAGGAAGAACTCATGTTTGAAAGTGATGCCTAATTGAGTAGAAAAGGTGACTAATCAGAGAAAGATTTGTTAAAATAGGATATGTTCATCTCTCAGAAAAGAGAGGAAAGGGAAGGTATGTAAGGGGCAATACAGAGATAAAGAGGAGACAGTTCTACCGGCATTGTAATAGAGAGATGGGTTTCAGAGATCTCTCTCAGATGAACACCAAATGAACCAGAGAATGAGAAGGTGCCCAGATATTAGAGCAGATTACTTAATTTATTTTGAGATCAAGCAGAGCAACCTAAGAGGCTGTGAAAAAAAGCCAGATTGAATAAGTCAGCTGGGAAAGGAGTTTGAGCCAATACAGCCAAGATGAACCAGTCAACCCAGAGCTCAGTGAAAACAAAACAAAACAAAACAAAACAAAACAAGACAAAACAAAAAGGTGAGCCTATTCTACAGTAATTCTCAGAGGCTAGAAATGTTCTAGATCTAGGTGAGATAGTATGGAGGCTAGAAGCTTCCAAGACTCAACATAGGTTAGCAAAAGGAGGCAGAAAACCTTCAAGATGATGATTACATCAGGAGAAAAAAAGTTCTTTTACAATTGTTACCTGAAAGCATAAGATGTTTAAAACCATTCCTCCTCAAGTTGCTTTTGGGAATGGTCTTTTTTCATAGCAATAGAACCCTAAGTAGGACACATCTCATCAAGAAACTTTTTTTTCACCATAAAATGACTATAATGGAGATCAACAATTGGTGAAGATTCAGAGAATAAGTGACCTTGGAGTACACAGCCTCAATTAATACATCTATACCAAAACTCCCTACATGTAAGGTTCAGGAAGTGTCATGGAAGAGGAGGAAGAAAGTTTGTAAGAGCCAGAGGGCCAGCACACCTGCTGTGAGGTAGTGTCTTCTTTATATGACAAGGAGGCTGCTCCCATGAAATCTCAACAGAATTGTGGCTTAATAAGACCTGTACAATAGCCACATCAGTTGACATGTGGATGGAGGGGATTTCACAAGGCCCCGCCAACAGATGAAGAGCTTCAGGCAGTCAGTGACTGCTAAGAAAGCAAGAGTCAGTTTTATTTTCCCCTTGTGTACACCCTCCTGATAGGTACCTAATCCCAAGAGGTCCACTCTAGACCCACATACATCTGAGCAACACTAAATGCACTCAGTAGGTGGTTTGTGTGTATGTGTGTTTATGGTCATGTGTATGTAATAGTAATAATTAGACAAGAAAGAGTTATGAATGAGTGAGTGGGGGTCTTAGAGTCTAGGCTCCATTATACGATGAAGTGCCAGCCTGCATCTCCTTTATAAGGAGAGTGATACTATTGATGGAAGCTTCATGTACCTCTAAGACTCAGCAGAAGGTAAGGTCCTAGAAGAAACAGCCACAGCTCTACCTCCAAAGTGCTAAGGGAGCAATTTACAGCCATGGGATTGGAACTGGGGATTGGAACTAGCTAATTATGATAATAATAATATACGATAGTAGGGGTGATACAGCTAACAGCCCATTTCTAGACATATAGAGGAAAAGCAAGGGATGGATTATTGAAAATGAAGGCAAAGTGACAGGATCTTCAGCCCATTGTGAGGTCTTAGCTTTTGCTACCAGTCTTTTCCAACCAGAAGTATTGTAGGGAGTGCAACTCAGCTACATTTGATTTAAGTTGGGTCAAAGCACAACTAGTCTAAAACTCATGACTGGGTTTCTGCATTTGGGTGGAGCAGCTTGGTCTTCTCCAATTCTGACATTCCTAGTAGGTGAGGCAGACATTTCTCCAGCTGCCATATGCTAATGACACATAGTATTCTGCACATGGTAAATATATATGAAAGAAAATTGTTCACGAATAAATGACAACAGTGCTCCTTAAAAATGTCCTTTGGAACCTCCTGTGACCCGTGGAGGAACACAGTTCAGAGAGGGTAATCACTTTTTATTGAGATGCACAAGTTTCTCCTTAAATTCATTAAAAGTTTCTGAAACAAATAAATAAAACATAATTGATACAGATCCAGCCTCCTTTCTTTCTGTACATCATTAAGAAGCTGTAATTGCTTCCCAACCCCCAGGAAGCTCTCATCTCTAAGAATAAAGTGTTAGTATGTGACTCCCTAACAATTGTTATTATTTGGAGGAATTAATTTACTCTAATTAGTTTTAAGCCTATTAACAGATACAGAAAGCTGAGTGAGGGAAGAAGGGAGGCCTGAAACAACGTTTTCCTCGGCTGATTATAAGAACTGTATGTGCTCAACAGTTTGGTCACTGATGACCGAACCTTGTTCCAAATCAACTACATCACCTATAAATCAGGATATAACTAGTTTACTTTTTAAAATGTTCTTTTATCCTCTTCTATTTCCTAGAAGTAAGAAATAAACTATAATTTCTCTCTCCCAGTGGAGATCTTTAAATCGAGCCCCACGGGTGCCCCAAATTCAGCAAAAATAACCAGACTTGGGCTCATAAATGGCTGGTTCTGCTTAGGCACCTGCTTGAGGTGATTCTTAGGCACTGGGAAAGCTCTGTAAACTAGTGGCTTCTTCATCCTTAGTCACCATAGCTACAAGTTCACTCTGTCTGAAAGAAAGCAATATCTGCACATTCCATTATCCGTGTCTTAAAAATAGCAATTTCATGCAGGGAGGAAGACACATCAACTTGCTTATCACAGGAAGGCTGGCACACCTTAGGGCTTAGACTCTAGGTGAGCTGGTACAGGGTTATGCTGAAGACCAGAAGCTAATGTGCTTAGACAAAAGTGTCTCTGGAAGACATACTGTTCTCATCGACAAAGTAAACTGGTGCAAAGGTAGAAGCTAGGAATTCAGACCTGAGTTGGTTGGCAATGGGGAGAGTTGGGAATTTTTAAATAAAACAATGCCAGACAGAGAACCATGGTACTCCATGGAACATGAAGGATCTGTTTCAGGAGTAGAAATATGTAAGGAAGACAAGCCAAGGGATCTTCATGACAGGAATGGGAAGCCCAGACAGAAGGACATGGGAGATGGTAGGACGATATGGATTTGAAATGTTTCTGTGTTGGATAAGGAGCACGTAGTGAGGTTGGGATGCAGTAAGACAGACTCAGAGACTTAGAGCTTAGATAGATAATGAGGCTTAGGAGATCAGCCCTTGAGTTAGGGAGATTGCCAAAGTCTGTGACAATCAATACACTTTGTTTTAACTGAAACAGTGACCACTATTTTTAAAAATGACTGACTTCTGTGAGAAATATTCCAATTGTCTACAATTCAAACATCATGCTTCTGTGAAGTAGACCCTGGCCAAACTCATGTGAAATTTGAACTAAGAAGGAAACAAATAAATGCAGACTGGAATGTAGAATCAAGGGGGTTAAAGCCCAAGTCCATACAAAAGTGAATCTGCCACCCAGCTCCAGAAACACTGCTTAAGAATTTGGGGGACAGGGAGGCAGAGTCTCTAAATCATCTGATGCCAATTCCTAAATGTTCACAAGTAATTTTTTTTTCCATTAAAACTCCAGATGGGCTAATTCTGGGAATGTCTGCTGAGCCTCCTAATGTCTTCTCTTTGACACCAGATGATTTAACCTGGATTATTGCGGAATGATGCATAATGGCAGGGAATGGTTAAAGGAGGCTTCCTTGGTAAGCACTTTTGAATGTCTGTAATTTTGCTAGCCTGATGATAGATTCTGGGAGAGGTATAAGCTCTGCTACAACCCTCAGTGAGCAGCTAGCACCACTGGGCCAGAGAAATGCATTTATTGTACCCATCAGTATCAAATAAAGACATGTGGGAAAGCCTTCGGGAAGCTCTGGTCCTCACACAGACAAAGGAGAGCTTTAAAGGGGAGCCAGAAAGAGCAGCAGGAGTTAGAGAATGGTCTCTAACATAATTTCCAGGTCAGCTGCTGTTATTCACTAGGTTCTATGATTTGTCCAGGGAGGCGGACACAGGGTTTCTATAAGCAGGCAGAAATGAGTAAATGACAGGTAGAAGCCACTTCTGCTGAAATGCTCCTTAATGGGATAGCGTGGCTGCTTATTCTAGTTTATTCTTTAAATGTTTTCCTTGCTTCCGTAGCTAGACCATCATTATCTAGCTTAAGAATTAAAGATAAGTGTAAATATACAAATAAAATCCTGACAGTTTACATTAGGAGATGGTGCATCTCCCAAAGATGGAGATAATTGCTGAAGGTGGAACATTCCATCTGGGGCTGGTTGACTTGGGTTAGGCTAAGGACTGTAAAAAGGGACAGGAAAGCAGTAAGAGTCTCAGGCTGGGAGAGGACAGAACAAAATGGAGGTGCCGTGTCTGCAGAGCGGCCTTCGGGGTGCTGGAGTCTGTGAAGTCCAGATAATACACTGACTTTGTTTTTCCGCTTCTAGTCTGATTTCCTCTTTATCTTGTCATCATTTTCTTTCAAAATCTCTGACATTAACATTGAGGACTGATTTATTGGTCGAGGACTATAGAAAATACTGCCTTCATGCTGAGTTGGTGTGGATTCGTTTATTTAAATGAGCTTTTTTTACTGATAGGCAGAATCAATTTGTGAGGCACATCTGATCAGCTTGGCTCAATTACTGCCGGGGCTGCTTCCGGGGCCTGGTGAGGAGAAATGAAGACATGCTTTTGCATTTTCCATCTGAGAGGGACACAGAAGAGTGTAATCACCCCTCAGAAACTGCATATCATTTGTCTGACTTCTGCTTTGGGTATGGAGAGTGTTTGAGGACATATATATTATCAGAATATATAAGATGCACCATTTTCCCCATAATTAAGCAGAAGTCTACATTTTCTGTCTTCTGCCTTTTCAACTAATATCCAGTGTGTTGCAGTGAAAATATCAGAATGATTTTTTTTCTCCTAAGGGTAGTACACAGGCTCTCACACATGTTAGAGATTATTAGGTTCCTATTATAGAGAACAGAGAAAAGGGAGAGACAGAGTGCTAGCGACAGCTCCAGAGGGCACTGGGCCTCCCACATCTCTCTGAGACATTTAGTGAAGGTGAAGCCACACAGCACATTGAACCGAGGGTTCTTACATGATTCTGCAGAGCTAAGTGAAAATCCCATCCTAGGGATACTTCCTTTCCTGCTAGGCAGAAACTGTTTTAGTTGTGTGCACCTAATAGATGCACAGACAGTAGTTAGAATTCTCAGTATAGAGAAGGCTAAAGCAATAATGGTATTTTCTGGCTGACCTTGAAATTGTCCAACATGCTTTAGGCATTAGGTGTACTCTTTCTTTTCAATTTTCTTTAAAAGGGTTTTAGTTAATCTTTAATAATAAATTCGCCAAGCAGTGAAGCAACTGCAGGAGTTTTTCTTTGGGTTGTTATTAATCGTTAATGTCACACAAATCAGAAAAGGCTGCAAATGTATGTTGGCTTGAGTTACCAACAAGAGATAAAGACTAGCTGTTACCTGGGATAGTAATGTTGCCTTTTCCCTTTATTTTGTCTAAGTACCACCAAAGGCTACCCTCTCCATACAACTTCTATCTCGTAAAGCATTTATCAATGGCTGATGTACACTAAAAAATGACTCACAGTTGGGTTTATCACACACATTGGGAATTACTATGTGTATGCTATTGGGCCTTCTGTGTTGGATATGAAGATGAACACAGCACATTACTTATTGTCAAGTAACTCATGATAGAGCAGCAGAGAAGTTTTAGAAATAGACATTTTAATATGATTTGAGATAAGTGGTAATATGTAAAGTAATAGAAGACCTCATCTAAGTCTGGAAATCTACAAACGATTCTGCTACAGATGACACTTGACCTAAATCCTAGAGACCCAGAAGGAGCAGTCAGAAGATCTGAAGGAAATGGGAACATCCTATAGAAATGGCCACCAGTGAGCAGCTACATAAGAGCTTTGCTATGCCTTTCATACATAGAGCCACAAAACTCTATCTGGTTGCCCAAAGTTTATACTATACATGATAAAATATAGATTAAGAAAAGTAATTTTATATACCTAGGTCAATGCTACCTGTTTGTGGGAGAGAAAGAAAGACAGTTTCATCCAAGGCCTGATATCAAAGTTCAACCCTCTTAAGTCCCAAATGTTGCAATGCTTCCTCTGGCCCACATGACATGTATTTATAGGATTGTTTTCCCCAGAGATATCACCTATTATGTGAAACTTATATGCGCATCTATTTGACAAATGGTAAGAAAGAGCCCAGAAAATGTAAAGCAGAAACAATAGAAAGTCACTGGCCAATAAACATTAACAAGCCATTGTGTAAGAAGGTTGAAATAAAGTAAGCCAATGAGAACATAAAGACTGACTTAGCACAATGCTTGATATATGAGCATATCCATGATGAGTGGCGAAATGCTTTGTCTCTGTAGGGTTCACTGGCTCCACTCTCTGCATTGGTCATTCAGGCCCAGCTGCACAGAACTCTATAGTTCCCCCAGTCACCAACATCCCTTGGTCTAGAGAACTTCAGTGTCTGCCGATCTATGGTGAATTCTCCTTACATGTCCTTCCTGGTCCCTCAGGAATCAGCTCAAATGTGGTATCCTCCAAGACGCTTTGCCCAGATGCCAAGAGGAGTGAGTGTAATTACTCTTTCTAACAACTCCACCTAAATTCCCCATCACACTTACCACCTTCTGAAATGTCATACTTATTTATAAGTTTATTTGTGTACTGTCTGCCTCCCTCTACCAAGAGGCAAATTCTAAGAAGTGAGGATTTTGTCTTGCTCACTGCTGTGTTCCCAGCTGCCACAATAGTGCTTAGCCAATGTGTTTGATGGTGAATATAACTCTGCTAAGTAGAAATTGGGCATATGTTTTTCTGTTTCAGTTTATTTTAAGTGAAATGGAACTGTTCGTGGTAATATGTTTAAAGGGAAATGATGAATACATGGAAGGCCTGTGTACCTATGTTTCTTGTCCCTCTGACAGCTCCTGTTCCCTCTCCCAGCAAAGCGTTGACTTCCTTCTCCTGCTTTCCTTTCCTTTTAATGTTCATGTTTGGGGATGAAGTTTCATGAGTTTAAAATTATTGTGCAATAATCAAGGTAATGCACACCTCCATTTATTTCCCAGTGTACCACCTGTTTTTGTCCTCTTTGGATTCTCAGAGAGAGTTTCTTCCTAACATGGAAGGTAGGCTGCCAAGCTGGGAGTGGAAGGAATCGAGCCTGAAGGCCAGGAGCTTGTCTCAGGACTATGCCTCTTTCGTTTCTCATTTACATGACCCTGGGCTACTCTCTTCCAGTTCTGGGCCTGATAAAAAAGGAGAATAGGCTCAAAAATTCTAAACAAAACAAACGATTTCTTGAATGCTGTTTCAGTTCGAGGTGGGTAAAGAAAGGAGTAGGTTTGATGGGGCTGGGTTTGATGGGCATGTGTGTTGGAGGGCACATACATGGCTTTGTGCTTGTGTATATGTGACACTGATAGGTGTAGGGTAGGAGCTCGTTATACAGTTTTGTAGTTTTTCAATCATTACCTTGGGTTACTCAGAGTACCTGGAGTAGATGTTATTTGTCCCAAGTGCCTGGCTCAGTGAACACTCGCAGACCAAAAAAGATGGGGGAAGTGAAAAAACGTTTGCTGGAGATTTTTCAAGCGCTTCCTTATCAGCTTGTTTTCTTATTTATCACCAACAGACAACAGATTTCAGTGGGAGCTGGAGGATCAGGTGTGAGGATGAGGAGAAAAACAGCTGCAGAGGGCTTGGAGAGCAGAGTGTGGCAATGGTTGTGGAAGAAGGAACGTGCAGTCCAGCCCCTCTTCAACCATGTCTCACTTTGCAATGGCCTCTCATCTGCACCAATCTTCTCTCTAAGCTGCATAGACCAACATCCCAGGTGTGAGAGTCTGAAGCTGTTGGGGCCTGTGGGAAAAATAAAACCACACCAGTCATTTGCAGAGATACCTTGACATGGGAGTTGGCTCATCAGAAGTTTGAAAATTCCAGCAGTTAAAATGAACATGGAACACAGAAGCATGACTGACACATCAAGTACCAGAGGAAGCCGCGGAGCCTGGGAGGAGGAGCAAGGAAAACAGATGCTATTGGAGTTCTGAGGCCCGGAGACGAAGACTGGAGTGGGCAGGCAAGTCCCAGCGTTCTGAGGAGAGGGCATTAGACAGTCCTTGTTAGTATCCCAGGAAGTGGAAAAAAAATCTCTGTGAGACCAGCAGACCCTATTGGAGCAGTTCATACTTGGTGGTACCTCTGAGGGAGTGAGCTGAGAATGGAACAAAGGTGAAAAAAAGCTGGAATGGAGGAGGCATCTGTGGTTGGAGTGATCAGCAGCTGGCAGCTGAGTTAGGCTGAGAGAACAGACAGGAAGGAGCAAGCTGCTTCCTTTACAGCTTTCCTTTTGGTATGCATGCTGTCGGAGAGGAGTCTGACAACGGAGAAACAGTGTCCAGTTGGCCCTAGGTCCAGCCGTATGAAGCAGGAAGAGGAGACACATTTGGAGGGAGCTACACTAGCTCAGTAATCCGGAGAGCACCTGCTCAGACAGCAGAACCAGGGCCCTGGGCTCACCTCCTGGCTATACAGAAGCAGCTGTAGGGAGTTTGACCTGTTTCTTCTATCACTGAAAAGGACCAGTTGGAATTTTTTCCTCCGATACTGCACACCGCATGGGAGAAGTAATTCTCACTGAGAAGATACAGGTGGCATCAGGCACAGGGAAGGATGCTGCAGAGGCAAAATGCCCAATCCTCTTTGGTCCCTTTCTAAGAATTGTCTTTACGGAGCATTGGATATTGGTATCATCATCCCGTCTGTATAAATATATGGGGTTGACCCTTCTTGTCCTTTCAAGCGCTAGAACTGCTTATTTATGTCTGGTTACAAATTGCAGATCCTGCTTAGATGAGAATTATAAATCCCCAACTTTGAACTTTAATTGGGGCCAAATAAAGGGGAAAAAAGTTAGGGTTGTTTTCTTCCTTGGTTTGGAGATTTATATAGGGTACTTAGAAGCTGTTTATCTCGGCAGGCAGAGATAGTTGCTTAAATGGATTTTCATGCTTAGGGCTTCAAAACATAAGGCCTTCTGCAGCCGGCTGTTTGTTTCGCTATACTCATAAGACACAAATTACTGTTTGTGGAGGGAGGGAGGAAAACAGCCTCTAGAAACCCCCCCACACACAAGTTTGTCTAGTTTGTGCTTACAGAGATGTCCATGAACATACAATAGACCTGCATTGGGAGGAATCTGATGGTGTGCAATTAGTCTACCAGCAGATCTGGATTTCTCAAATTTAGGAACATTGATTCTTCACTCAAACGTAAGCCACTTGCAGATGCTTTAGTCTTCTATCCTGGGTTTTCAAAAACAAATGCAGCTTACTTCCTAAGTCAGGTTTTATGTATGGATTTTGTTTGTTTGCTTGCTTGTTTGCTTGTTCACTGGTTAACTCAGAAGTCTTAGAGGAGAAGCCTCCAAAATTTAAAGGAACTATTGACTGACTGAACTACAGTGGCCGAAATGCAGGTCAAACTGTCAGTCTCATGTGAAAATGCATCATTGGAAAAATAAAAATAGGTTAAAATTCCCAAAGGTGGTTCTTAAGATCATGTATATAAAGAAGTGAGCTTCCTTTCTCATCAAAAGCAGACTTATTATTATTATATGCTATATTCTCACTCACTGAAGCAGAACTACTGTTTCATATTAAACTGAGATGATTTCCAGGTCACTGCATATGCATTGACTTCTTTTTTATAGACAACTTCTCATAACTTATTTAACTCTGCCTTGCTGGTGCACAAAGGTTGCGTTTCTATTTCTTTTACTACTGAAAACAGCGAGCATGAGTACCTGCATGTGTGCCATTATCTCTGTACAACGGATAGAAATTTTTCCATACAAGGATCCACTATAGACCCAGCATTCTATCTTCTTCTAGTTCCCCAGCTTCCTTCCTCTGGCTTTCCGTTATCTCTGCGACTTTGGTACATTTGAAACTGGATACCTGCTTTGTGTAATGTTCTTTAATTCATGTTTGTGTGACTCTTTCTCAGTGTTAACCTGAGGTTGTGCATCTGGGATAGTGTAATTTCAATGAAAGGCTGTGTGTTCCTTTCTGCCACCCAGGAGCTGGTGCATGATTTTGCTCTTCCCTTTGTTGGAGAGGAGGTTTTCTTTGATTGTAGGATTAACAGGACCAACCACTGCCTCCCAGTGAAGTCACTCTACTTCCCTGTGAAGCTAGGATGTGTTCAGTGTGGAGGTGCTTTGAAAACATTCAGATATCTGCTTTATCCTGCTTATGTCAGAATGGAATCCCAGCTTCCGGCATTACTCATTGTGTTATGTAACCCCTTTTGTTATCTTTTCATTTTTCTATTCATAAAGCCCATGCTGTAACAATTTTATGAAACCATTGCTATTCCAAAGCTGCTAACAATTTTCTTATCTGAGAAAAATGTTAATATTTGTGAGTAGGCTAAAAGAAAATTTTGCTTTTCAAAATGTCTTTAAAAAATATGACTGAGCGATGTATGTACTTGCTGCTCCACACTGACCTCGATCTGGAGTGTTTGCTTAGCTTTGTGTGATAGCTGTAAACACACACAGACACACACATGGACACACACAGACACACACACACACACAAAGACACACAGAGAGATACTCAGATACATTCACATACATGCATGTATACACACATTGCCATACACATAGACAGCCACAAAAAAAAAAAAGGACACTTGCTGCTCAGGCTTGGGAACCTGAGTTTAATCCTTGGAATCCACACAAAGATGAAAGAGTGAACAAACTCCATAGAGTTGGCCTATGACCTCCACCCACGTGACATGACATGTATCACCCTGCAATATCATGAGCAACCACACAATAGTAACAATGATAATAGGCTATTTTTATAAAATGTGACATTTTAACCACGGTTTTGTTTCTTATTATTTTGTTTTGAAGCATATCAAAAGAGATTACCTGGCCAGTGGTACCAGAGGAGTGAAGATGATCAGCTCTGTCTGCCGACTAGAACTGTTTTTCCAAACACTGTTACCAGAAACTCACTCGCAAAATTTTATTTAATTTTCTTTAATAAGGGAATTGAATGTTTTTAAAGAGTTCCTCCAGTGGCTCTGGTAAATATTTTCAGTTAGGAATTTCTAGACTTGGTGCTGTTAGACTTTTCATGGGCAGTCTGTTTCTGTTCATCCCAGTGGGTGTGAGTGGATTTTGTTTAGAACTGGAAGGCAGTGAATGGACTTGGAAGTGTGGGACCAAAACAAAATAAAATAAAGAGGTTGATTTCACTAACTGCTAATATCTGGAGCTAATGCAAATCTTTGTGGCTCAGGACAACTATCATTTTGGTACTTCTGAGAACATGAGCCAGCTCTGGGCTGGATGGTGGGAGGCTGGGATGACAGTGGCCTCAGGCTGCCCTCTCTCATATGTCTGGGTCTGGCTGGCTGTTCCATCTGTGCCTGGGCTTTTCTCTGCATGGTCTTTTGTCTTCCTTCAGATCAGCATGTGTGATGGAAACATACATGGCCTCTGTAGGCTTGGGTTTTACAGTAACTCTTTGTCACTTGTACAGCATTCTACTTTCACCTGTTTGTTTTATCTGATTCTTCTCATTAAAACATACACTCTAGGTAAGTAGAAAGCAGTTTTTGTTTCTTACAAATTAAGCTTGTATTTTGAGATTTTAGTACATGTGTATACTACATTCTGGTTATGCTCTATTCTGTCTTCTTTCATTGCCCTCTCCAACCCTGTCAACCTTGCTCCTCATAAATTCCCCTCCTTTCATGTCCTTTTGTTTGGGTTTTGTATAGGGACCTATTGATTTTCACCAGAACCATCCAGAGGTCTAGAGTTATCTACTGAAGCTTGGGGCACTCACCAAGAGCTACATCAATAAGGATAATGAGTACCCTGACAGAGAGGTGTTCCCCACAAAACCACTCCCCATCCATAACTGAATGTAGGCAGGCCCATTCTTGGACAAATCCAGTGCAGGCAAACACAGCCTCTGTGGGTTCAAGACAGCAACAGCAAGATCATGCCTAGTAGACAGTGTTTCACAGGCACTTCCTCCACCATCTTACGTTCATATTTTTTTTGTCTCATTTTTTGCAGTGGAAACATGCTTGTAGCAGCCTTATTTGTAATAGCCAGAAGCTGGAAACAGCCCAGATGCCCCTCAACTGAAGAATGGATGCACAAATTGTGGTATATCTACACAATGGAATATTACTCAGCAATAAAAAACAAGGAAATCATGAAATTTGCGGGTATATGGTGGGACCTGGAAAGCATCATCCTGAGTGAGCTGTCCCAGAAGCAGAAAGATGCACACGGTATATACTCATATAGACATTTAATATAAGATAAATCTACTAAAATCTATACACCTAAAGAAACTAATCAAGAGGGAGGACTCTTGCTAAAATGCTCAATTCCTATCCAGAAAGGCAAAGAGGATGGACAACAGAAGAAGGAGAAAAGAGGGAACAAGTCAAGATCCTGACACAGAGGACCTCTGAAAAGCTTTGCCCTGCAGATTATCAATGCAGATGTTGAGGCTTATGGGCAACCTTCGGGCAGAGTGCAGGGAATCTTAGGAAAGAAGTGGGAAAGAGTAAGATCTGGAGAGGACAGGAACTCCACAAGGAGAGCAACAAAACCAAAAATTCTGAGCATAGGGGCCTTTCCTGAGACTGATACTCCAACCAAGGACTATGCATGGAGATAACCTAAGACCCCTGCACAGATGTAGCCCATGGCAGGTCAGTGTCCAAGTGGGTTCCATTGTAATAGGAACAGGGACTGTCTCTGACATGAACTGATTGGCCTGTTCTTTAATTACCTCCCCCTGAGGGGGAAGCAGCATTACCAGGCCACAGAAGAAGACAATGCAGACACTCCTGATGAGACCTAATTGACTAGGATCAGAAGGAAGGAAAAGAAGACCTCACCTATCAGTGGACTTGGGGAAGGGCATGCATGCAGAGGGTGGAGGAAGGGAAGGATTGGGATGGGAGGAGGGAAGGAACCACAGGGGGGATAAAGTATAATTAATAAATAAAATAAAATAAAATAAAATAAAACATAAAAAAAGAATTAGAGGAGGGGACATCACTGTCTCATTTATGGCTGACCACTGAACATTCACCTGCTCTCAGCACCTTTAGAAGCCAAGACTCTCTGCATTCTCCACTTTCACTGCAAAAGAAGTTTCTCTATTATCTTCTCAGAAAACAGTGCTTATCTGTGGCTGTAAACATAAATATTCAGAAGGTAATTTGACACTAGGTTAATTTAGCCAAACAACAGTAGTAACTTTCCCCCTAGAGCCTATGATCATACCCATCATGAGCTTTACATCAGGTTTATAGTACAGGCATAACAACCCTCCTGTGGAGCAGGTCTCTAATGCAATCAGAGAGTCATTGGTTACTTCCACAACAGTCACAACAGTGCTGTGTAAGTGGGCACCCTTTGCCTGGTAAGTTAGTATTAAAAGAGTCAAGGTCATCCTCTAGGGAAGATCACTGATAACGTTTCTTCCTCAGCTACATGGATAGCACCCCCCTGCTATTGTGAGAGTCAAGCAGTAGCGAGGAAGCTCCCGTTCAGTCACAGCTTGATTTCTGCATGTCCTGCAACCAAGGGGTATGGTGTCTTCAGCAATATACTCTTGTCATCTGGGTCTGGTGGGCAATCAAGAATGATGACAATAGCCTATGTTGTTTTGGGGGATTCCAGAGACTTCCTGGAGGACAACACACAGGTAAATATCCCACACCTGGCACTTGGTATTTCATTTGATCACTTTGGATTCTAGAATTGGCATGAGCTACCCATGCAGGGTACCTCCACTCAAACTCGTTTATGTATCTAAATTAATACACATATGTTAATACATCTGTAAGATAGCTTATAGAGTAGTAAGTTTCTCTATGACTATTTCATTCTCCATTAGTAAACTGCAAGCGGAAAAGCCAGCTGGTATTGCTCATTAGAACATCCTCACACTCATATACAAATAATTCAGGACAGCCACTAAGGAGTTTCCACAGAGTAAACACAGTATTTAATATGTCTGACTTAATGGGATTGTGTTGAAACAGTATACCTGCCACTCTATGACCCAAAACTGAAGTCCGAAGAGTGGATTTTAAAAAGGACAAAATATTTAAAGTCTTTCTTTTATATTCTAATCTCAAAAATACATAGTACAGTTGGGTACAGGGCTTGAGGGAGGAGTGCCTAACTTCTGATTAACAAAAGAATGGTGCTACAGAGGCCTCATGACAATGTGTTACTCTAGAGGGTTAAAATTCACAACCATATCTCCAGAGTGTTTCTTATTCTCAATCCCTGGGGACTTTTTTTTTTTTAACAGTCTTGGCGATTTTCTGCCAGACAATATTGCACAGCAGTTCAAGTCTTGGCATACCCATCTTGGGAGGCAATGCCATCTGCGAACGCCCCGGGAGCAATTAGAATTATTTAACAAAAACAGAACAGTGTTCGGAAAGTAGCTTGAAAGAATCCGTGGGGCACATCAAAATTGATTTTAAAGTAGGTCAGATCTGTTCCATCCCTAGTTCACTCGTGATGCATAGGCAAGCAGATCCAGGCGTGCAGTGGTTTCACCTGGGGGTGGAGGAAACTACTGAATCAACAGCTTGTCTTTGAAAAACTTCAAGCATGAGATCTCAAGCAACTCTCCCAGCCAGAGTTCTAGACTCCAGGCTAGAAAGGAAGTGCCACATTTATTTGTTTCCCTTCCAGGATTCTCTTTCTACACAGGCTTTCTATTTGAGGCTGTTCAGTGAATGCGGAGGTCTGGAGCGAACAGATCTAGTTCAAATCCCTTTCTGTCGTTAGACCAGCTGTGTGATCTTGTGGGGACCTCTGTTTCGTCATCTATAAGATACGAATCTCGGTAATAGTAGAGACCATATAGGTTTGGGTAAGAATTAATTAATGAAGGGTGCAGCACAGCTGACATATAGAAAACACATCCTAAATGCTGCATATTGCCAGTGATTGACATGTCCCACTATATGACACTTGAGAAGCAAAGGGGTAACACAGCCCCTTCCCCCTGGGCTAGGCTTTCCTGGAGGATTTCCCCCAGAAGTTATATTCAGATTCTGCAGCTATTAGACATTCAATTCATGTGAACATTTGCCATTTAAGATGTGGCCAGGGTCAGCTTTACTTCCAGAATTCTTATAACTCTTCTTGTTCCCCCTGTCAGTTTCTCACCAAAATAAAAAAATAATAGTAATAGTAATATCAGAAGAAGAAGAAAAAAAAACCCAACAGTCTTTTATCCCATATTGATCTTGGGGGATGGCTTGTTTCCATTTTGGAGAGCACTGATGTTCAGACCTGACATCCCTGCGAAGCACAGAAAACGTAGCAACAACCCTGAAGGCAAACTGTAGGATGGCTCTGAAGAGAGATTTTATAACTCTCCAGGCTTCTGCCAACTTGCTGGGATCTGACAGAGACCCTCTCTCTTCCCAGTGGGATGTTTAGGGGGAAACAATCATCTTATTCAGCTCCTCCCTTCCAGAAGGAAGGATGGTGGAATGAGTAGGTACTATGCCCAAAGTAATGTTGCTGTCTGTGATCTCAAGAAAGAGACTGGGCAAGGCAAAGGCTGCATTGCAGAGCTGTTTCCTGAATTGAAGCTGCTAAAGTCTGAGGCAATATAGGAGGAATTTTTCTTGATTGTGAAGTGTGTGGTGTTTACATTCCTTGGTTTATTAGTTCAACAAATTGCCATCGACAGTCACCTGTGTCAGCCACTCTTCTAAGCACTAGAAAATGCTATAAAAATTTTACTGTTGCTGCAGAAACTAGGTAAGCGTAATCTTCATCCCTCATCCAGAAAACTTCTCTTTGCAACAGATGAAAACCACAATCATTTAAAACACAGACTAGTGGAGCCTACCTCCAAAGATACATCTACAATATAACTCCTACACCTAAGGCACCAAGACCACTGCAGAAGAGAGAATAGACGAGCCAGAAGATCAGGGAGTTTGTGTAAGATTGTGTCTCCTGGTAATGTCAGAAGTTCACCCATTGAGTATTGTAAATACAACTTTCTAAACAACAGCTGAGAAAGGCTGATACCAATAGACATGTTAAACGTTCGGGAGATGCCAAAACTACACAAAGAAATAGAGGCAACTAAGGAATGCTGAGACCAGAGAAAGTCATCAAAAGAGAGCACACCAACTGAATATCCAATACCAAATGGTCGTCCCTGAAAACAAATCGATGCTAGTAGCATTATGCCTCTGGATATGTCCACATCTTCCCAGTCACAAGCCATTATAGTCCCTAACCTGAGCCACAGTAAAACCTCTCTTCCTCAAGCTGCTTTTCTTAAGTATTTTGTCAGGGGAACCAAAAAAGTAATGAACACGTGTATTAATTAAAAAAGAAAAGACAAACATGGCTTCAGCTATCCAGAGCAGGAAGCGCCAACACAGAGATGCTAACTGCAGGGTCCAGTGGGACCTTTTAGAGAGATATGCTAGGCAGATTTTCAGGGACCAGGGGTCTACTTTTGGGTGTGATAGTCACGGGAACCCTTTTTTTCCCCCTACGCTGCCTCATAAAGAACCATTCCCATGTAAACCAGACTTCTGAAGGAGACGTGTTCGTAAGTGCATTCCTGTCTACACTTCAGAAACAAAATCTTTCCATTTTTATCAAGAAGTTCTCTGGCGCTGCCTTGTTCAGCTGGAGAAGTACACATGAGCAGCATTGTTGGTGCCCCCAAAGGGTTCTTCTATCTCAAAATGGGTCAGGTAACATGAGGACAAACAAGAATTAGACATGAGAAGTGTTTTCTTTTTCCCCTTCCTTAAAGCATTTATTTACTTTTAAAGATTTGTAGTTATGTTCATAATGTGAAAGTTCTAAGTATCCATTGGCAGATGAGTGGATAAACAAAATACACAACGGAATACTGCTTTGCCTTGACTAAGAAAATTCTGTCCTTTGTGAAAACATGAATGGGAGCCTAGATGACACAACTTTGAATGAAATAGGCCAGACTGAAAAAGATAAAAATCACAAGATTTCCTTCATTGAAAAATCCTTTGTTTTGTTTTGCTTTTTGTCTTTTTTAATTTTATTTTTTTTACAATGTATTCATTATATATTTTGATTGAAGCCCCCTCTCTCAACTTTCCCCGGTGCCACCCTTCTTCCCTCTTCTCCCCATCCCCTTCCCCTAGTCCACTGAAAGGGGGAGTTCTCAACTATTGACATCTGCCCATAGCTTGTGAAGTCTCATCAGGACTGCCTGGATGTTCTTCCTTCATGGCTTGGCAAGGCCAAATTACCAGGGGCAAGTGATTAAAGAGCAGGTAACAGAGTTCATGATAGAGGCAGCCTCTGCTCCCTCACTCAGAGATCCACATGAAGACTGAGCTGCCTACATCTGAGCAGGGGATCTAAGTCTTCTCCGTGCATGGTCCTCAGTTGGTGCATCAGTCTCTGCAGGACCCCCTGGGCTCAGATCCTTTAGCTTTGTTGGTTGTCTTATGGGGCTCCTGTTCCCTTTATGTCCCTCAATCCTCACTCATGGCCAAACTTTGGGCAGAGCGCAGGGAGTTTTTTGTCTTTTGAGACAGCGTTTCTCTGTGTAGTCTTGGCTGTCCCGGACTCTCTTTGTAGAGCAGGCTGGCCTCTAACTCACAGAGATCAGCCTGGTTCTTCCTCCCTAAGTGCTGTAATTAAAGCTCATATGAGAAATCTGTAATCACTGACCTCAAAGAAGCCAGTTAGTAGACCTCTAACTCTCGGGGACCTGGGGTAGGATGGGGAAGTGGAACAATGATGGTCAAAGGATGTTACAAAATCTCAGCCACGTAGAAGTGGGCTTGAGTGATCCACTGTACAACGTGATGACCACAGTTAATATACTGTACACATGAAATTGCTGAGGGAGTAGATTTTAAGTGTTCTTAGGACAAAAATAAATAAGAGAGGTAACACATATGTTAATTCACTTATTTTAGTCATCCCATAAGGTATACACATTTCAAAATATGTTTTATGTAATAAAAATATACACAATATTTGCTTGCTGACTCAAAGCAAAACAAGACAAAACAAATGTAAAATTGAGTAATTGTGAATTCTCTCTCTGCCCTCTGAGATGTAAATCTTTTAAAAAGCCCTTTGCTCATTTTTATAACATAGTAGTGGGTCTTCCAGTGCAGTGTGGGGTGTGTAAGCTTTGAAGTTTAAGCCTCCATGCATACCCACTTATGTAGACACCAGGGAGAGCCAGTTTCCGTGGGAGTGTTATGAGCTTAACCTTCATGGGTATCATAACTTTACCAGGTGCCATGATCCACATCGCAAAAGCACTACAGGTTGCTGACTCCAAATTACCAGTGAACTTATGAAAACTGTGTGTGACACGTTATACTACCAGGTCTCACCCCACCGACTCTTCTGCTTGACTGTGTAAAAGGATGAGATTTCTTCCCTTCTTTTCAATTCCTTCACAGGCTGCTGAAATACAGAACACACTCTGTTTTAATGATACCATGGTAATAACGATGGCCTCTTTCTCTGCTACCACTGTGGAGAAACTTTCTTATTGGGACAAAGTTATCTCCCTAATTATAATTTTCAACAACAACAAAAGTTCTCTGATGGGAACATTTTAAAGTAGAATATGGAAATACACCTCTTTACTAGAGAGCATGTTTTAATTTCTGGGGTTTGGATCACTGACTCCTGAGGGTTTTGTTGTTGTTTTATTTTGAATCTGTCTTTCAAGTAAAACCCTACATGGAGCCACTGTTGTGCAAAGCAGTGAGTGAAGATGTGTCCTCAGAAACAGAGACCGCAGATTCTCCTGCCTGTGTCCTGTCGGCACCCCAGCCCCGCTCCTCATCTACCCAGGTGATACAAGCACACCTGGGAGACTCTGTGACCCCCAGTGCGGGGTGGAGGGCACCACCATGTCGATGACCTCTTTGCCTCCCTTTCTACATTCAGTGTGCTTTTTTTCCCCATCAGTTTCCTCTTGAATTGAACATTACAGTCAAGACAACATTTTGTGTGACCCTGCCAGATGATGGATGCTTTCCTTCTCATTCCTCTATTAAGCTCACCCCAACCTCTTAAAGTAGGCTTTTGTTATCCTTCCCATTTTACAGAGTTGGAGGTAGAGTTTTGGAGAAGCAGACTGATATGTAAAGAATCTTGTACGCATCCCTCCTGTTGCACCCCACAAGCCGGACTCTCATATTTGGTTTGTTTGGTTGTCTGTCCTTGCCACTGCTCTATGCATTCTTTGAGATCAAGGACAAATCACCTGCACCTCATGTCCATTTTGCGTGACAGAGCACTGCAGACACGGGGCACATCAAGGAATGAGTGAACGGTTTCTGTTCTCAGTGCCTTGCAGTAGTATGTGTCTGTACGGGGGGGAACAAAGCTGACATGGACTCTGTTTGACCCCAGAGACTATTCTTTATGCTGAAGGTCAGTGCTACAGCTGGAACATGAACTAATGGAGATACAGAAAGTGCAGAGAGGAAAAGAAACCATCCTTCTTGCATACGTTAAGGCTTCCAAATGCATCATACATTTCTAGTGTTCTGTGTTTGCTCTATTACTGAGACAGGATGAATCTCCTGCTCCGGAGAAGTAAAGGATGGTGCAGAAAATGCTACTTTTAATTTATCCCGCCAGCCTTCAGGGATCCCTGAAGTCACAGGTGCCAGTGCCAATATTTAATCCCCTTCAAATCAGGGTGGCTGCCATCTACAAATGAGACAGCTCAGTACACACATTTTTCTCAGTGTTAGTACCATGGCAGTTTAAAAAACCAATCTTTTTCCTGGAAAAGATGCACTGTCCTAATAAAAAGGATCTCGGTCGATGCGGCTTTTCTGGGAGCTGCTGTTGGCTGATCTGAAGATGCAGCCTCATGAGGGGCTTTCTGTTTGGTGACCAAGTGATGTTTCATGTAGGATTTACACCTGATAGGTCTGAGTTTGCTCAGACCTATGAGCATGCACATCCTGGGTCTCCCACTCACCATCTGAATGACACTGTTGATGGACCTAACCTTGCAAGCCTTCGATTGCCCTATCTGTCATTCAGGGGTAATAACATTCCTGCCACATGATTGCTCAGAGGGCGAGTCAGACAGGGCATGTGCTTCTGGTGTAGAGTAACCTTGATATAAAGTTTTTGATGTTGACTCTAAATCTGTATTATGGTTATTTGTATGCCTGTGTGGGGTGAGTGTGAGATGAAATGAGTACCCTTATATGAACAAGGCATCCCTACTCCAATCTGCTTTTCTTGTGAGTAGGATCAATTCTGGAGAGATGAGCCCAGACTTAAGAAAGCCCCCTTCCTCTCACTTAGCATTCTGGTAGGAACAGCAAACATTTCAACTTGTGTCTTCGTTAAACCCACTCTAAATCTCAGAGCTGTTCCTTATAGCCACAAGACAGACATTCAGTAACTACCTGAAGAGTTTGATTATCTAGATTTTTTCATAGTGTTAGGACCTTGGGGGTAGGGGTTTCTTTTTACTTGCAGCCTCCCCAAAAGTCAGCTTTGCAAAAGGAGAGTTTTATAGTGAAAAAAAAATGCAAGTAGGTCCCGGGTTTAAGAAACTGGTCTAAATTCCTGCTCTGCCACTTCATCCTGGGGTGAGCAATGAAGGGTCTGTTCATCCCTGGACTTCTACAAGGCCCCTTCTCACAGTGCATATTATCCCGGAAGGACTCCCTGAATGTTTTTGATAGGGGATAGGCAAGGTGGCTAGGGGAACTTTTCTATCCTGTACTCTAACAAAGGTATATTTGGATGGAATGTTGTTAACAGGAGTCAGCATGCACACATACATATTATTACTTTGCATGTACACATGTTAATGATTAGCTTTTAGCTAGCCACTCACTCCCTCATCCTGTCCCTACACTGCTGGAGGGTTACAAGGCTGATACCAGCAGGAAAAAAACTTGAATAATGTTTTAAGAGGTAGCTGAGCAAATTTGGCCAGTGGACCTGAAGGTGAAATTTAATTTGCACACCTAAGAGGACATGTCAAAAACATTGGTATCCATGTCTGGGTTTCTTCAGACATTCTTCAGCTGAGATTTTGGTTTCTGACACAATGCTTATCCAGCTCACAGTCCTTCTTCATAGCCACAGCTTAGACTTTTCCAGCCTGAGATATACAGTGACGAAAGTGTGCCAGATGCATGCGGATCTAATCTGTAAGAAAAATAACCAGTTTCGCTGCATTATACTTAACAGAATCCTCAGTCAAGGAGTTCTGTGCCCACCTTCATACTGTAGAAGCCCTATTGTAGAACTCAGACTGTGCATCTAGGGTTGGGATGATTAATAAGGCAAATGTCCCCAGGATCTATAGTTTCCTTAATGATTTCCCTCAATTTATCAGGTAGATGTGATTTTGCTCTTATGTCCTTGCAGGAAAGACATTTTTACATCCTTGGGAAGATCATAAGCAGCTAAGCTGATCTCAAAGAACCACAAAAAAAAAAGGAGTGCCTGAATACAAAGACCCACAGAATGACGGGCAAATGCAAGGGACAATGATGAGAGTGGTGTAGACATCACATTTCCATAAGTCTCAGAAACACGACTGGCTGCCTGACCAGAGGGACGAGAATGAGCTCAAGAGCAATTCACTGCCTCTGTCATACTTTCTTCTCACTGCATACGCTGCTGCTAGAGACAGACTCTAGAGTGTTAGTCCACTGTCTTCTCAGGCTGCAGCTTTCCGAATGAAGCAGGCTTTTAAAAGACTGAATTTCTGTTTCTTCCCACTAATGTCTCCAACTGACAAGAAGCAGTTGATTTCAGTATTCTAGTCACACTCTGAATCCTTTGTTGTTCATTCCTGTGTCTAGAAAAGATGGACCTACAGGGGGCCTGGGAAAGACACCTGGAGTCCAGTCCTCTTCTCATATGCCTTCAGTATCCCCACTGTGCATCTGCCGGTCAGTGTCCACCCACAGATGGTAGACTCCACAATAAGCATTCCAAATGCAGGGTCAAATGGGATCTCAGCAGTCGGCGCACCAGGCAGGCACTGATATTGTATTCATTGTACACATTAGGGTATCATTGCTCTCAGCCTTGGACAGAGAAGCTTCTTTTTTTTTTTTTTTTTTTCTCAGTGAGAAACAATAAATCCAGAGACTCATAACTGGTGAAAGCAATGAGAATAAGTGCTTAGTTCTCTAAAGGAGACATCCGTACCATACCCTCCAAGGCTCAGGGACCGTTTTGTTAGAGGGAACAGAGAGCATGTAAGAGGAAAAGGATGTGGAGCAGCATCATGAAACACTGTCTTCCGGATATGACATGCTCTTTATAATCTGAGCACACTGCAGCTCTGGATACCTACAAAAGACCTGCATGAATAAAGACAAAAATGTAGTAAGAATAGCTTGGAAGTAGTAAGGTGTCAGCAGGCATAGTAAGAACATAAGAGAGGAAAAGGAGGTGTTTGAACATGATAATAATCAGTTGTATATATGTATGAAATTGTAAAAAGAAAACAACACAGAGAAGTGAGATAAATTCCCCAAGTTCACATAGTCCATGAGAAGTGGAGTAGAGATTCAGAACTAAGACACCTGATCTGTAGTACATGTTTGGCTATACTGAAAATTTTAGTTTTTCTTGATTTATTTTCCAGATCCAATTCAAAGCAAGTCTGAAGCATCTCCTGGCATGAGTTTTGTCTTGTACCCTAAACCCAGCATTGCATATGTCTGCACAACCAAATCTAAGTGTTTGCAGAAGGGCCCAGTTACTTATTAGCACAAATGCTATCACCACTCAGGGCAACAAAAATGTGCTGAGTGTTGATGGATGCACTCGGGAGACCAGGGAGTGTGCAGGTCCTCTCTGTCTTTTTCTGACTCACTAGAAAGCTGGTTTTGCTCAGGACGCAACGGAGAAAATGCGAGCGTTCTTCAGGAGGCCACTTAGGTCTCAGAATCTCATTCTTATTACAGCATGGTTGGTCGCACCTGTCCTGTCTACCTCAGTGAACTCGTCAGGTGATAAAGTTCAGCTCATGGAAATGGCCTGTAAACCATTCTGTCATTCTCAGCAATTATGAATAACATATAATAAATAGGACACAGAAGGTCCCTGTTCTCAAATGAAAGGAGTAGGTACCTAAATAATCTCACAAATTATCAATGATAGTTGTGTCAAGGCCTCGGAAGGATTGAAAAGAGTCAATAGGGCATGTGAGAAAATATTTTCTTTAACAGGATGACCATATGGCCACTAAGCATCACTTAGGTTAATGGTATTCAAGGTGGAAAGAGGAAGAAATATCTCTGTGTCTATCTTCTTCTGTCCCTCATGACAGTAGTGCTGTTGTTGAAATACTGAGTACTCTTGAGACCTCAGCAAAAATGAAATGCATATTAAACATTAAATTGAAAATATGCCTTAGATAAACATGTACATCAAATTTCATGTCTAATCCCTCATTTGATTAACTTGTCTCACCTACAGGAGTGCATGGACTGAGAGGCTAGTGGGCCAACTTGCTCCTCAGATAAGCTGACATCATAGTGGGTATTGGGCAAAGAGCCGAGCTCATGAATACTAAATGAGAACCAGCATCATGGCGGTGCAGTGAGTATTTAATGCACTTCAAAATCTGAAGCAGAGTCTTGGCACATAGCAAGAACTCAACAACTGAGATTATGACTTCAGACTGTTCATAGATGATCCTGTGGCTGTATGGCAGAGACATCCCAGATTCACATCAAGGGAATTCCCACCCACCTCCCTCTTTAAATTCTCATCAGCTTCATTTTACTGTGGTAAGAACACTTACCATGAGTTCTGTCCTTTTCAGCTATCTTCTTCAAAGATCTAAGCCTCAAAAAAGAAAGTAATAAATAGGTCCCTGACTCTCCAGCCTCATTGAAAAAAATATGTATACTTAAGACCCCAAGACTGCAGCTGTGCCTAGTTCCTGGCTCCATTCCTTCAGGCATGGACAGGCATGGTAGAGACCTCATCCAGTGTCAGTAGCTGAGGAGGTGTTCCTGGGTTTCCCTCCAGTTTAGAATTCTTTTCCTAATCCGGGTGGAAGAAGCTGTGAGGTTTGAGAGCTCCAGGCAGTGGTGAGGTCACCGCAGGTCTTCTCTGCTGTTGCCTTCTTATCACTGGAGAAAATGCCACAAACACATCAGGCCCTTCTCAGCCCTGAGGTTTTCTCTGATCAGTCCAGTGGGATTCTTTCAACTCTGTTTCAGCTCATGAGCAATGGTGAAGAAGTGAGGATGAAATCTCTCAACCATTTCCCGTCCTCTGGGAGAGAGGGAGACTAGGCAAGCACCAACCATGCTGTGTGTCTTATGGTTCAAGGAAAAAAAGGTACACATGCTTCTTCCCAGAGTGGGAGACAAAACCTAGCATGGGCTAAAGAGGAAAATGAAAAACACCCGAATGTTTTCTGCTGGCTGGAGAATGATGTATGTTCCTGGTGGGAACCTCCTACCTCGGAATTAGTCATTCGATGCCGAGTTCTCTCTTGCTGCAGGAAGTGCTTCATTTTAAAACCTTTAGGATTTTTTTCCCTCTCACTTAACTTTAGGAACATTAAATGCACAGCTTTATCAAAATGACATAAGATATATGTTTCTGCCAACAGCAACAGGAGAGGATTAACAATTCAAATGGGAGTGGGAAGTTTCTTTCCCAAGATGAGGAGACGGAAGTTTGATTAGGGACCCTGCAACTTTTCTCACCTGAAGCATACTATTACACATCCAGCAGTGCCTGAGGGCCTAAGGGAGGAAGGTTTCATTCCTTTCCTCTGTGGACCAGGGCTACTGGTCCCCGTCTACGGAGTGTATGACTGTATACAAATCATTCAAAACATAATTGTCACTCGCTTAACATCTGAAGCCTGAACGTGGTCAGGAATCATACCTCTCCCCATTATTGGAACCTGGCATTTAATCCAGAAAAGGGCCAGGAGGCTGGCATTGCACAGAATCTGGAGGAAAGGAACAACATGCCGTGAAGAAGAGGATTTCCCAAGGGGGAAGGGTTTGGAGGGCACAAAATCTCTATGTAAGATCTCGTTTGCTATGTATTAAGTAGGATTCTATTGATGGAGCTTACAGATGCTCTACTCTAACACTTGGCTGAGAAAAAGAGGTATTCATATTAAAATTCCACTGGACTTTTTGAGAAGGGCGTTAAGATTCTGGGTGAATCAAAAAGCAGTGTCTCACAACTATTCCCAGCGCTTTGTAATGCTTAGGTAGGAAAATAGCAAATTCAGGGGTAGCCTACACAACTTGATGAGTTTGAGGGCAGCCTGCGCAATTAAGGACAAACTTACCTCAAAAGAAAACTTAATAAAAGGGCTGAAGATACAACTCCTTGCAAGTGTGCTAGCATATACAATGTCCTTGGCTAAGTCCTCGTACCATGGAGGCAGGGAGAGAAGAAAATAATATTTAATATGAGCTTCTAATCAGACAAAAATCTTAATATTATGGAGCAGGATACAGGAATTGGTCCTTTGACTTCTTAAAATTCTCTTTTGTTATAAAATTTGTGTGCATTAAATTATTTTCCATTATACTTTTTTGCCTTCTCCCTTCTGAATATTGAGTTCCTTTGACAGTTATTTTCCTAAGTCTTGTCTAACCAATTTCTTATTTTCATCATATTAGAGCATTGAGATGACATCCAAGCCACCCATATTGAGAAGACTCACAGGGAAGGTCCTGCAAAGTGGGGAATAGTAAGATCTGGAGAGGACAGGAGCTCCACAAGGAGAGCAACAGAACCAAAAAAATCTGAGCACAGGGATCTTTCCTGAGATTGATACTCCAACCAAGTACCATGCATGGAGATAACCTAGAACCCCTGCACAAATGTAGCCCATCAGTGTCTAAGAGGGTTCCATAGTAATGGGGACAGGGACTGCCTCTGACATGAACTGACTGGCCTGCTCTTTGATCACCTCACCCTGATGGGGGAGCAGCCTTACTAGGCTACAGAGGAAGACAATGCAGCCATTCTTGATGACTCTGAAGGAAGGAGAGGAAGACTTCCCCTATCAGTAGACTTGGGGAGGGACATGTGTGGAGAAGGGGGAGGGAAGGTAGGATTAGGAGGCGAGGAGGGAGGAGTTTACGGGGGGATACAAAGTGAATAAAATATAATTAATAAAAATTAAAAAAAAAACATCCCAGAAAGGATGAGGTTGACCAGTAAGACTATGGACTATAAGAGAGGAGGGTGATTCTGGGTACAATCAGATGATGATGAAATCATCTACTTCTCAAAACTGACGATTTGTCACCCACCACCCTGTTTCTCAGTAGAGCCCAATCAGCTAGTCTCCAGAAGACATCTTATGTGTTGGAAGACATCTTGTGTGTTTGGTTTTCTCTCCCCTCTGTATTCATTGCGGTTTTCTCCTGAAACCTTTTTCTATAAGACCTGTACATGAGTGGTCTCTTCTGGAGTGCCTGGCTGAGCTTAGATGGCAAGGGCACTGGAAGGACCCCTTTCAGTATACTGTCTGAGGAATCACATTTTTCTCTCTCATCCTTCTCACTTCACATTAATGTTTCATATTCTTAGTTTTCGCCATTTTTGAAGCTAGTCTTATTCATCTGTGTACTTTATTATCACTTGACTCTTCTCACCTGGATGGAAACATTATTCATAACCATAGTTTCAGCACCTAGAAATGGGCTAACGTACACAGAACAGAATAAACATATACTGAATTAAAGAAGACACTCAGGACCTTTCGGGTTCCACTGTGCAAATACTGCTTTAGAGGGAAATAGGTTGTTAGGGGATCCTAGGAAGCAAAAGATGGACACATCTGGCAATGGCAAAGCACTGTTAAGAAGCCTTCTCTGAAGCTAGTTGAAGCCTGCATGAAATTGGTCATCAAAACCATAGCTAAGAGGTAAGTTTACATCAAGAGAATTTATATATACACAGGATGCAACCAAGAACCCTTAAAACTGTGGTCCCTTTAGAAATAAATTTGTTAATTTAAATTCAGCTTTAATTTCATCTTCACTGTTTCACTCTTACCCAACATGATGGGTTCAGGCATGAGGTATGTTTCAGGTTCTTTCCTAATTTATTCTCTGGCCATAGCACTGGGGATGCTGAGTCAGCTCTGCTGTTTTGGCTCCCTCAGGACAGGGAAACTCAGTTTCCTCTTTATTTTTTTTTACTCTATCAAATGGCAGGCATAATTCACAACTTTGGACATGCTGTTTCTTGGCAACTGTCATTGGTATTAGGATCCACATTCAACATTCCCTAAGGGCTCAGCAGAGGTACAGGGGCATTTCCTCTCTTTTCTATCTTCTCTCCTGGAGTTTCTACAGAATTCTGTGGATGCCTGGCATCAGAGCAGAGTAATATATTTTACAGAGGAGTTTGCTGAAAGTTGCCAACACAGGTGTAGATCCCATGATCAGGAGAATGCCAAGGATGCACGATGCAATGCATTTTGACATTGCAGTTTGCTAAGTAAAAAAAAAAAAAAAAATCTGTTTTTCCCTTTACCTAGATACATGATAAATGGAATAACTTCTTCCTTTTAGTCCCATGGCGGACAATACTATCACCATTTCTTGACAGCTAGCAACTTGCTATTTCTTGTTATGTGTTTTGTGCCAACTACGCTTCCCTGAGACATTCTCCTGAGTCTCAGATTTTTATTTTCAGAGTAGATTTTTATCTGATATCACTAATTCTATTTGAAATGGCTCAACTCATCTGGGGGCCTTAGGAGCATGTGAGAGGAAAACGGGTATTTTATGGATCTTAGAAAACCTGTGGGCCAGAGATCCAATAACATCCTTTGGATTCTACTCGGCAGCTATGATTATAGCTTCCTATTCAGAACAGGGTCTGACTCATTTGTCTGGGGATTCTCAGGGCTTACTACTAAGTATTAAGGACAGCAGTGAAAGTGTAGCCCCAATGGCTTTCAAGAGCCATAAATGGAGCATCCAAACATTTTTGTGTATAAATCCTTTCATTCCTAACATATATCCCCTTATATTGCTTTAAATCTCAGTATCAGTCACCTTGAACTTTGATCTTTAAATGGACCACTAGGAT
The DNA here is from genome assembly GCF_030254825.1 of Meriones unguiculatus. Lineage (NCBI taxonomy): Eukaryota > Metazoa > Chordata > Mammalia > Rodentia > Muridae > Meriones > Meriones unguiculatus. The sequence goes on from NC_083350.1 coordinate 46,582,637, forward strand.
TTTCTCAGAACCTGTATTTCTTCTTGTTGAAGCCTTTTCTTTAGCTTCACTTTGCCTGAGCAATTAATCTTCATGATCATCCTCTATGATTGAGTCTCTGATGTGATTTCTCTTTACGTTCATAGCTTTCACTCTTTCTTAGTTTTAGGTACAGTCTTAAAGAACTTTATATTAAAAAGATATTTTACTATATGATGGGCAATTAGTGTGAAGTTTAGCTTTTTTTCTTTTTCTTTTTCTTTTTTTTTTGATTTTTTTTATTTTAATCACGGGTCATTTACTTGTATCCCAGCCGTAGCCCCATCCCTCTTTCCCTTCCAAACCCACCCTCCCTCCCTCATCTCCTCCATGCCCCCTTCCAAGTCCACTGGTTGGGGAGGCCCTCCTCCTCTTCCATCTGATCCTAGCTTATCAGGCATCTTCAGGATTGATTGCAATGTCCTTATCTTTGTACTAGCAAGGCTGCTCCTCCCTGGTGTGTGTGTGGGAGCTCAAATGAGCCAGTCATTGAGTTCATATCAGAAATAATCATGTTCCCTTCCTAGGGAACCCACTTGTATACTGAGCTACCATGAGCTACATCAGAGCAGGGTAGCTGTTTTTCTTATTAGCTAATGTTTAAGCAATGAAAATATTGTATTTAGGTTTAGGTTAGGGTTGGAGAGTCTTGGCTGTAAAAAGAGAGCTAGTAAATATTTGGAGATTTCTAGATTTAACACTGCCTTATTTTATTTTCCTTTGTACTTCTTTAAAAAAATGCAGTCAGTGGTTGTGATGGTTTGAATGAGAATGGCCTCCATAAGCTCACAGATTTAAGTGCTTGGTACCCAGTTGGTGGAACTTTTGGGGGAGAATTAAAAGGTGTAGCCTTGTTAGAGGGGCTTTGAAGTTTCGGAAGCATGGGCCATGACCAGTTACCTCTATTTCTCTTCCTTGTGGTTGTTGTTGCAACAATAACTCTCAGCTACTGTTCCCGTGCCATGGCTGGCTGTGTGCTGCCATGCTACCTGCCATGACAACTACAGACTCACCCTCTGAAACTGTAAATAAAACCTCGAGTAAATGCTTTCTTTCATAAATTGCTTGGTCATGGTATTTTTAGAAGTGACTGATACAGTGGTCTTAACTTGTAAGCTGCATCCTATAGTTGCTTATCTTCAGGCCTCTAGGTATTAGTATATTAGATGATATAACGCTAAAACCTCGTGAAGACTCCAACAAGGCTCAAAAGAACAAACAGCTCTGCTGAGAAGTTATTGCACATTTTCAGGCTCAGTTATTGTTTTTATTTGGTAATGTCCAACATTGGCTCTGGGGGTGACTATTCATACTGTAAGAAGCAAATATATTTGAATGTCAACCCCAGAAGACAGCCTAATGACTAGAAAATGAAAGCCAATTTCTGAGATGACTGAGTTTGAATGTGAGTCTGAGCCCAATGTCACCCAGCCCTCAGATATTTTCTGCCTTACCCCAAGCTGTCTAAATAGAATGCTATTATTCAATTCAGTTGCCCTTTAATGCATCGCCTCACGTGTCTCTAGCAAGTACAACCTATACATTGTTGCTTCCATCGCTTTACAACACACCTAGCCCAGCCCGTTCTCTTCCCAAAGGGAAGTGATCACTCAGCCCTACCAATTCTGTTCCCTCTAAGATAGACAATTGGAATGAAAGGATGTACAAATAAACATTTATGGTTTTGGCCTTTCCACAGTTGTGTACCTGCTTCATCAGGCATTGACTTCATAAGTGATGTCACCATGCATAATAATAAACCATTACAGTAAGGTCAGGAACTGATTGCATGATGGATTATAGAGCAGGTTCTTATATTCCACAAGTTAATCTGGCATGTTTGTAGAAATCAAAAGGCTAAAACTGTTTCTTTTTGTTTGTTTATTTTATATTATTTATTTTTTGGTTTTGTGAAAAGTACAGCACTTCTTCAAATAGCAGAAGAAGGTAGACTAAGAGAAGGCATGTACAATGATATGGTTTTGGCTTATGCATGTGAACTTTAATACAGTAGAGATGTGTTTGGGCAAAGATTTAGATTATGTCATGGTTTCTGGTGGTTGACTGCATAATCTTGTCAAGGGAGTATGTAAATGGCTTCTTTGGAAGAACATTTTTGTGTTTTTCATTCATGGACTTCGTCCTTGACTGCCTAAAGAAAATGATGATTTGTTTGTTTTTTTTTCAATGATGGGACACCTGGTTTTGGTGCATTCTGCTAAAGGTAATTATTATCACAGGTCAAATCATGGCTTCATTCCCAGTCTTGCACTTTCTGCGTTCACTTCTTTTGCTTATTTTAATGTCTTCTATTCCTATTTCGGTCTACAACAGGCTCATTTTCTCTTCTAATTGATTTGGTTTATCCTCTTTTATGTTGAGGTCTTTGATCCACTTGGACTTTAGTTTTGTGTAGGATGATAAATATTGATTGATTTGCATTTTTTCCCCTTGTAGACATCGAGTTAGACCAGCACCATTTGTTGAAGATGCTATCTTTTCTCCATTGTATGGTTTTGATTACTTTCTCGAAAATAAAGTGCCCATCAGAGTATGGGTTTATTTCTGAGTCTTCAGTTCAATTCCATTGATCCACCAGTCTGTTTGTATGCCAATTCCATGCATTTTTTTAATTACTATTGCTCTGTAGTATTGCTTGAAAACAGGAAAGTTGAAACTGCCAGAGTTCTTTTGTTGTACAAAATTGTTTCTACTGTTCGGGGTCTTTCATTTTATATGAAGTTGATGGTTGCTCTTTTCATGTCTATAAGAATTGTGTTGGAATTTTGATGGGAATTGCATTGACTGTGTAGATGGCTTTTGGTAGGATGACCATTTTTATTATGTTCATCCATGAACATGGAAAATTTTTCCATGTTCTAAAATCTTCTTCAATTTCTTTCTTCAAAGACTTGAAATTCTTGTCATACAGGTCTTTCACTTGTTTGTTAAAGTTAAGCCAAGTTGTTTTATATTATTTGTGGCTATTGTGAAGGGATTTTGATTCTCTAATTTCCTTCTCAGCCCTTTTATCTTTTGTATAAAGGAGGACTACTGATTTTTTTTTTTTTTTAGTTTATTTTGTATTCAGCCACTTTGCTGAAGCTGCTTGTCAACTGTAGGAATTCTTTAGTAGAATTTTGGGGATTTCTTATATACACTATCATATCATCATATATCATATCATCATCAAATAACAATACTTTCACTTCTTCCTTTTGGATTTGTATCCCCTTAATCTCCCTTAGTTGTCTGATTGCTCTAGCTAGAACTTCAAGTACTATATTGAAGAGATTTGGAGAGAGTTGGCAGCCCTGTCTTGTCTCTGATATTAATTAGATTGCTTTAAGTTTCTTTCGATTTAACTTGATGTTGGCTTGCTGTTTATTGCCTTTATTGTGTTTAGACATGTGCCTTGAATCCCAGATCTCTCCAAGACTTTAAACAAGAAGGGGTATTGGATTTTGTCAAAGGCTTCTTCAGCATCTAATGAGGTGATCATGTGTTTTGTTTTTTTTTCAGTTTGTTTATAGGGTGCATTACATTGATGGATTATCATATGTTGAACCATCCTCCATCCCTGCAATGAAGTCTACTTGATTGTGATGGTTTTTATGTGTTCCTGGATTTGGTTTGCAAGTATTTTTTTTTTTTTTGAGTGTTGTTGAAACAATATTCATAAGGGAGATTGGTCTGAAATTCTCTTTCTTTGTTGTGATTCAGGTATCAGGATGACTGTGGCTTTATAGGATGAGTTTGGCAATGTTCATTCTGTTTCCATTTTGTGAAATAGTTTGAGGAGTATTGGTATTAGTTCTTCTTTGAAAGTCTGGCAGAATTAGAAGTCCAATGTGCTATCCATTGTGTGACAGAGCCAGCTCAGTGTCCAATTAGGTTCCTGAGCAAGGAGAACAGGGGCTGTTTCTGACATGAACTCAGTAGTGGGTCTTTGATCACCTCCTCCTGAGGGGAGCATAGTCTTACTGGGCTACATAGGAAGACAATGCAGTCAGTCCTGATGAGAACTGACAGGCTAGGTTCAGATGTAAAGGGAGGAGGACTGCCCCTATCAGGGGACTGGTGGAGGAGTATGGGAGGAGCAGAGGGAGGAAAGGTAGGATTGGGAGGGGACAAAAGAGGAGGCTACAGCAAGGATACAAAATGAATAAAGTATAATTAATAAAAAAGTAAATTAATTTTTTTAAAAAGAAAGTCTGGTAGAATTCTGTGCTAAAACCATCTGCCTCAGGGCTTTCTTTATGGTTGAGAGATTTTGATGACTGTTTCTATTTGCTTAAGGGTTATAGGATTATTTAAATTTTTTACCTGATCTTGATTTAATATTAGAAAGAAGTAACTATCAAGAAAATAATCAGTTTCAATTAAATTTTCCAATTTTGTGGTGTATAGTCTTTTAAAGTATGATCTGAAGATTTTTTTTTTTTTGGATTTCTTCAGTCTCTGTTGTTATATCCCCCTTTTCATTTCTGAATTTATTAATTTGATACTCTCCCTCTATCTTTTAGTTGGTTTGGTTAAGGGTTTGTTTCTTTTGTTGATTTTCTCAAAGAACCAATTCTGGTTTTGTTGATTTTTTTATATGGTACTCTTTGTTTCTACTTTATTGATTTCAGCCCTGAGTTTGATTATTTCTTGCCTCCTACTTATCTTTGAAGTGTTTGCTTCCTTTTGTTCTAGAACTTTCAGGTATAATTTTAAGTTGCTAGTATGCATTGTCTCCAATTTTCTTAAGAAGACACTTAGTGCTTTGAACTTTCCTCGTAGCACTGTTCTCATTGTGTCCCATAGGTTTGAGTATGTTGTGCCTTCATTTTCATTGAATTCTAGAAAGTCTTTAATTTCTTTCTTTCTTTCCTCTGTGATCCAGTGGTCATTGACTAGAGAGCTGTTCAGTTTCTGTGCTTTTGTAGGCATTTTGTTGTTTCTGTTATTGTTGAAGTTCAGCTTTTATCCATGGTGGTATGGTAAAATACAATGCGTTATTTCAGTTTTCTTTTATCTGTTGAGGTTTGCTTTGTGACCAAATATGTGGTCAGTTTTGATAAGGTTCCATGAGATGCTGAGAAGAAGGTTACTTTGTGTGTGTGTTTCAATGGAATGTTCTGTAGAAATCTGTTAATTTCAATTGACTCATAACATTGGTTATTATTGGTTATATATAGTTTTATTATTTCTCTGTTCAAATTCTAACTCCATGATCTGCCCATTGGTGAGAGAAGGACAATGAAGTTTTTTATAATTAGTGTGTGTGGCTGAATGTGTGATTTAAGCTTCAGTAATATATATTTTACTAATGTGGGTGCCCTTGTGTTTGGGGCACATATGTTCAGAATTAGGAGGTGATCTTGGTGGATTTTTCCTTTGAGTATTGAGTGTCCTTTCCCATGTCTTTTGAATGATTTTTGTTGAAATTCTATTTTATTATACATAGAATGTCTACTCAAGCTTGCTTTTTAGGTCAATTTGGTTGGAAAACATTTTTCCATCCCTTTTCATGGGTAATGCTTCTCTTTGTTGCTGACATGTGTTTTTTGCATGCAGCAAAATGATGGATCCTGTTTTTGCAACCATTCTGTTAACCTGTGTCTCTTTTTTTGTGAATTGAGACCTTTGATATTGAGACATATTAATGATCAATGACTGTTACTTCCTGTTATTTTGATGTTGGTTGTGTTAGTGTGTGTGTATGTATGTGTGTCTGTGTTTGTGTGTGCTTCCTTTCTTTTGTTTTTGCTGGTGTGGAACTATTTATTTACTGTGTTTTCCTGGATATAGTTACTCTCTTTGGGATGGAGTTTTCCTTCTAGTGTTTTCTGTACAGCTGGATTTGTGGTTAGATATTGTTTGAATTTTTTTGTTGGAATATCTTATTTTCTCTATCTACAATGATTGAGAATGTTACTGGCTATAGTAGCCTGGGCTGATATCTGTAGTCTCTTAGGGTTTGCTTGGCATTTGTCCAGGCCCTTGTGGATTTTAGAGTCTCTAGAGAAAAGTCAGGTGTAATTCTGATAGGTCTTCCTTTATATGTTACTTGGCCTTTTTCCTTTGCAGCTTTTATTATTCTTCCTTTGTTCTGTAGATTTAAGTGTCTTCATTATTGTGTGGTGGAAGTTTTTTCTCTTTTGGTCCAGTTTAATCGGTGTTTCATATGCTTTTTGTAAGTTAATAAGCATCTCTTTCTCTAGGTTGAGAAATTTTTCTTCTATGATTTTGTTGAAAATGATTTGGTCCTTGGAGCTGGGACTTGTTGCCTTCTTCTATGCCTATTATTCGTAGGTTTACAAAATTTTTTATTTTGTTTTGTTTTAACATTTTCACTGACTGGTGTATTGATTTCTTCCATGATATCTTCTATGCCTGAGATTCTCTCTTCCATCTCTTGAATTCTGTGCTTGCATCTGTTGTTCCCGTTCTTTTCCCTAGGTTTCTATCTCCAAGATTCCTTCAGGTTTTGTTTTCTTTATTGCATCTACTTCCATTTTCAGATCGTGGACAGTTTTATTCATTTTCTTCACCTGTTTAACTGTGGTTTCCTGTATTTCTTTAAGGGATTTATTTATTTCCTCTTTAAAGGCCTCTACCTGTTTGACTGAAATTTCCTGCATTTCTTTAAGGGATTTATTCATTTCTTCTTTAAAAGCCTCTATCATCTTCATGAGACTGGATTTAAAATCACTCTCTTGTTCCTCAGCTGTGTTGAGATATTCTGAATTTGCTGTATTATGATAGTTGGGTTCTGGTGCTGCTATATTTATCAGGCTCTTGTTATTTGTCTTCTTATGCTGGCCGTTAGGCATCTGGTTGTCTCTGTAATTTGCTGGTGGTCCATAGGGGTTATCAGTTTCTGGGAATGCATATAGGGGTTAGGTCCAGTAGAGTAGGGTGTACAGAGATAAGAGTAGCTAACTTCTGCTGTGTTTGCCCAGTGGCCTGGTGCAAGCAGGGGGCTAGAACATAGAAAACTCACCTGCCTTCCCCAGGTGGCTGCCAAAAGTCTCCAGGGTTAGGGTCACTGGATCAGGTATGAGGTATGCAGGGAAGAGGGTGGATTTTCCAATTCTAGGTTTGCTAAAAAGACAGAACAGGCTCGGAATTGTGGTCATAAGAGTCTCAGCTGTTGGTCACAGGAGCTTCTGGCCTCTGATGGTCCTGGGAATGCTCATAGGGTTGAGGTCTAGTAGATGGTGGGTGCAGGGAGCTAGACATAGTTAACCCATTGCTGTGTTTGCCCAGCAACCTGGGGCAAGCAGGGGTCTAGTCTGTGGAACGCTCACATGTCTTCCCAGGTGGCTGCAGTTGGGTCGCTTCCAGGGATAGGTGTCCTGGGTTGGCATTCAACTAATGTTTTCTTATATTCAGTTCCCGAGGACCCATTTATGCTTTCTCATTTAGGGGTGAGGATCAGTGGAAATGAACACCCAGGCCCTGGGTCATCCCAACATCTTTAGACTACTAAAAATTTTTATTTCTGAGACTAAGTGAGCAATTAGGTTTGGTTCCCATTTCTTCCCTCAATTTGTTTAAGTTTGCAGATCATGCTGCCAAGGGAGACTTTTAGAAAAACTCCCACATGTTTTAATTTCAAATCCTTTGGAGTATGCAAGATTGCATACTGTACTTTATGTTAAATAGAGTCATTGCCACTTCTTTGGAAGGAAGATGTTCTCTACATGCAAAGCAGCAAAGATGGCAGAATTTGTATCTGAATGCATCATTTTGTTTTTTTAGTAGAATCTCTCTAGGGAACCTCAGATGTTAACTGGTACTGACATTTGCACTTTCCCGGGTGCTGCAGTGCAGAGATGTTCATGGCCTCAGTGTCAGGAAGTGAGTTGTCACATCAGCCATTCTAAATACATGGATGTAGTTAAATTACATCCTTCTCAGCCCCCTGAAGATCATCTGATCATATTTTTCTATCTGACATCTTCTCTAGCAGCTACAGACTCTGATCAAACAACCAATAAGCAGTTATTAAAGGTAGATTTGCCCAGATCTTCTCTGCAAGCAGTAAGAAAAACATGACAATTGATTAAAAAAATCATCTTGATTACTAATACTAAGGAATCAAATTCCCAATAGAAAAGAAACACAGTGAACAGTGACAACTGTGCTACTCCCTGTACACTGTCCTGACACCCAAGTCCTCATTCTAGGGCTCCCACGTAATGTTGCTCTCATCCCTATGTTTAACACCATGCAGTCTTCTCTGAATTTTATTAACTGTTCAGAACTTTACATATGTTTATATCAAATAAAAGTAGCCCCCCTAACTGTGTAAGAGGTAGTTTACCTCTAAATAACCTTTATTTTAATATCCACATGACTATGAGTTACACTTGGAGGCAACTGTGCACTCATAACTAAGGTCTATTCAGTTTTTAAGTGTGTAGACATTTCACAGTTCAACTGGTCATAAGTAAAATAACTAATTTAAACATTTTGGAACCTGGTGAATTCTGGACATGTCCTTCTATTTAACTATTGTAGTGAAATTGTCCTATCTCCTGACTTCTTACGGTCTGGCTTTTTACATTTATAAGGAGGAAGAGGTACTCTCTTCCATCATATAAATTCTGATGGTGGTAGAAACACACATTTTAAAGAGCATAGATGCTCATCTTCCTATGATGTATCTGAAGATTCACTAGTCTCGCATTATCGTGCAGTCACCTTTCAACACACACATGCACAAAGACCTTACAAACATTTAAAATGTTTTTGTTTTACATAACTAACAGTAGTTGGAATATATCCATTCAAGTTTGATATGACAAATTGAACCATTTACTAGATGTGTTCAAGTATTCACATCACCTGATTGAGTTGGTTACAAAGTGAGTTATATGTAAATATCAATTTATTAGTTCAATTTATATGAAATACGTTATTGCTGGACTCACAGATTATCCAGTGATGTCACTGACCTTTAGAAATAGCAGAGAGAGTTCGTTAATCATTCTGAATGAAATGACCTGATGAATGCAGTGAAAAATACAAAGCAGACATTTGGTTTAGACTGAGCTGCTCTTAGTGGAGAACTGGCCTTGTAAAGTGACACAAAACAGGACTTCTCTGAAATGTAACATTTTGATTTCCTTGGAAACTTCTCTGTTGGGATGACCTCACTAAGTATTTCTTCATTATTTCAATAAGTGTAAGGTGTTCTGTATGAGATGAGTGTGTGATGGGAGAGATTCTCAAGTCACAGCTCTGTTATAGAAAAGGCAAGCTATGCAAATTATGCCAGTAAGGCAAGGAGGGCAGAGATGTTCAGAGAGACCGAAATGATTCTAGTGTGCAGGGCATCTGAAAGGCATTATGAAGGATTCATGAAGGTGGCATTTGAGTTGGACCTTAAAGGAAAAGCCATTTAGGGTCTAAATATAAATACTAGCACTTCTTGAGAGCAGCGTCCATCAAATGAATGTCTAAGAATGGAAATACAAAACACAACAGTTTTCTGTTGGTCAATGCTTACAGGCCAAGAATCCTTGGGAAAAGAGGAAGCAGTCCTACATTATTTACTACCATGTGTTAAAGGGATAAAAAATGCATAAGTTGAGAAAAATTGATGGCTAAAATTTCTTCCTACCAAAGTTGCATTGCTTTCCCAACTAGATCCCGTCAGCCAGGGTGGTCATTTTGCATTTTCTATCCTACAGGGTTGCCAGGCAACTATCTCTTCTGATGGAAGACACCATTAGTGCAGCCTTTCCAAATGTCTTTTCTGTTGAAGATCAGTGCCTTGAAGAAGAAAGGAATCCACAGACAGACAACAGAGGACAGCAACAGATCCTAGGCTCCATGGAGACATGACAATGCCTGTTCGTCTTTTTAACGATTCTGCCAAGCAAGCTCTTTAGGAAAAGCACATGTTTAACTATGGTAAATGTTATGTTTTTAATTACAAAAGAATTTTTGGAAGATAAATTTTTAATTTTTAAGATACAATAAAAATTTGCATGTAGTACAATGCATAGACCTTAAATGTATATTTTAGTAAGTCTTGGTAAACATATATACAAGTGATCATCCTTCAAATCAAGATATAAGACATTCCCACAAGGTCCCCTCCTCCCTGTTCCATTGTTTTTACTGGCTGTTGGGAACTGCTATCCTAATCTCGATTACATTACCTGTGCTTATATTTTATATAAGTGGAATCATAGAGTCTTTTGTTTCAATTTTGAATGTCCACAAATATTGTTCTGTGAACTTGTATAACATTCATCTTTACTCTTGAAAAGCATTTTACTATATAAACATGTTAATTTGATTTATCCTTCTGTTTTTATGAATGGGCATAGGTTTTTGTTTGGGATATTATTTAAATTAGATTGGATATTTATGGTTTGTGGTGCTTTGTTGTATATTATGGATTAAAACATGTAAATATATATGCATATATAGGTGTATTATGTTATAGCTTGTCTGTAATGTTTTTATGTAAAATATTTAGACTGGTTGTCTAAGAAATTTACCCAAAAAGCCTCTGCACCCTCCAAAATCACAAAGATACTGCTGATCTGCTCTTCTAACATCTATCTTATTATTTCCTTCTAGAAGCTTTCTACACCTAGCTGTTGTGTGTGGGTCCACAGTCCATCTCAAATTAAATTTTTTCTGTGTATGTGTATGTTGTAAGTTATAGATTGGATGTTCGTTTTCAGCATATTCGTGTTTCCTCCACATTGCTTTGGAAGGCTTTTCGTTATGTTACAGAAATAAATTCGTCTCCTTTGACAAAATTTACTTGATTGTGGTTTGTATCTACTTCATGCATCTTCAGAGATTATACTTTGTTTTGATTATAATTATGTTAATGCCATTGTCGATACTGTCAATTTGCTGCTAGACGCAAGTGTCCAGCCAAGCCTGTGAGGAAGGTGTGTTTGATTTGATGACGTTAATTGAAGTAAGGATAACCACCTTTAGAGTGGCCAGTACCACTCCCTGGACTTGGACCAGGGGCTGGATATAAAGGAGAGACTCGGTTGACAGTAGTCATTGGTTTCTGCTTCAGGAATGTGCACTCTTGTGACAAACTCTGGCCACCATGACTTTCCATCATGACTGGCTGTACAAATACCTCCTCCCTTAGTTACTTTCACCAGGGTGCTTTATCACAGCAACTGAAAGGCAGCTAAGTCAGCATCTATCTTGAGTACTATTTTATACTGAATCTCCAGAAGTAAATGTGAATACATCAGTAATTTGAGTTTTTCCCCATAGTACAGCATCCCCCACACTTATTTTAAAATTGATGTCTATAGGTTTGTTTTAAATAGCCTAATGGAAAAATGATTGAGATTATGAAATGAAAAGCTGATTGAGATTATGAGTTAATGAAAATGGTACATCTATTCTTATTTTTAATTTTTAGTTATTTATTTACTTATTTTAGGTATTTAAATTTTTATATGAGGTATTTCAGAAGTTTTTTCTTTATCCTTCTTCCATTCATATCAGGTTTATGGCTCCTCACACTGTGATATTCTTTTTTATTTTAACATTCAGATTCTACTAGCTATATTAAAATGAATAATTAAGCATTAAGCATTCGTAGTATGAGATGCCATATTTCATAAATTCTATTTTATAGTATAAGTTTATTCATTTTACATTCCAGTCACAGCCAACTCACTCCTCTCTTCCTGGTCCCACCCTCTTCCCCCACCCCCTCATCCCCTTATTCTCAGAAAAGTGGAGCCTCCCCTTATAAATCCCCCCCGGGCCCATCAAATCACATCAGGACTTAGTACAACCTCTTCTATTGAGGCCAGGCAAGGCAGCCCAGCTAGGGAAAAGTGATCCCAAAGCAGGCAACCGATTCCATGTCAGATATGACCCATGCTCCCCTTGTTGCTACGGGATCCACATGAGGACCAAGTTGCCCATCAGTTACATATGTGTCATGAGCCTTTGGTGCTTCAGTTTTTGTAAGCTCTTATGGGCCCATGTTAGTTGACACTCTTGGTCTTCTTGGAAGGCTCTTGTCCCCTCCAGGACCTTCTATCCTTTCCCATATTCCTCCATAAGTCTTTTCTATTCTGCCTAATGGTTGGCTGTAAATCAAAGCATCTGTTTTGTTTTGTTTTGTTTTTCTGTTGCTGGGTAAAACCTCTCAGAAGACAGCCATGCTAGGATCCTGTCTGCAAGCATAGCATAGTAACATTAATAGTGTCAGGTCTGTGGCGTGAGTCTCCACCCCAGTTGGGCCAGTCATTGGTTGACCATTCCCTCTTTCTTTGCTCCATCTTTATCCCTGAACATGCTGTAGGCAGGGTAGATTTTGGGTCAAAGGATTTTTGGGAAGGTTGGTGTCTCCCACTGTAAGTCCTTCCTGGCTAGGAGGTGGCCCCTGCAGCCTCTGTTCCCCACGGTTAGAAATCTCAAGTAGTCACCCCTATACCCCCCCCCCCAGAGCCTATTCTGTCCTAGATCTCCAGCTTGTCTCAGCGGTGTCCTCGCCCCTTGGTTTCGGTTGTCTCTTTCTCACTCTCTCTTCCCACCCTAGCTCTCCCTGTCACTGATCCCCACTCTTATTCCCTTTCCCACACCCTCTCTCATCCAGTCCCCTCTCTTCATCTACTTTCGATATCTATTCTATTTCCCCTTCTGAGTGGGATTCAAGTATCCTTCCTTGGGCCCTCCTTGTTACTTGGCTTCTTTGGGTCTGTGGACTGTGGTATAGTTATCCTGTATTATATGTCAAATATCCACTTACGAGTACATACCATGTGTGCCTTTCTGGGGCTGGATTACCTCACTTAGGATATCCTTTCTAGTTCCATCCATTTGCCTGCTAATTGTATGATTTCTTTGTTTCTAATAGCTGAGCAATATTCCATTGTGTAAATGCACCACATTTTTTCTATCCATTATTCAGTTGAGGGATGTCTGGATTATTTTCAGTCCCTGGCTATTAAAAATAATGCTGCTATGAACATAGAGAAGCAAGCGTCCTTGTTTTGGCTATATGAGCATGTTTTGGCTATATGCCCAGGAGTGGTATAGCTGGGTCTTGAGATAGAACTACTCTCAATTTTATGAGAAAGCACCATATTAATTTCCAAAGTAGTTGTATAAATTAGCACTACCACCAGCAATGGAGGAGTGTTCCCTTTGCTCCTTATCCTGGCCAGCATGTACTGTCATTTGATTTTTTTTGATCTTAAGCATTATGACTGGTATAAGATGTAACCCCAGAGTCATTTTGATTGACATTTTCCTGATGATTAGGGACACTGAACATTTTTTTTTAATGCTTTTCAGACATTAGAGTTTCCTCTGTTGAAAATTCTGTTTAGCTCTGTACCCCATTTTTAGTTGGGTTATTTGTTTTGTTCGTTTAATTTCCTGAGTTATTTTTATATTTTAGATACTAGCCCACTGTAGGATGTAGGGTTGGTAAAAATATTTTCCCAATCTGAAGGCTTCTATTTTGTTACATTGACAGTGTGCTTGCTTTGCCTTACAGAAGCTTTTCAATTTCATGAGGTCCTATTTATTAATAGGGGATCAGTGACAGGGAGAGCTAGGGTGGGAAGAGAGAGTGAGGAAGAGACAACCGAAACCAAGGGGCGAGGACACCGCTGAGACAAGCTGGAGATCTAGGACAGAATAGGCTCTGGGGGGATATTTATTAATCAGTCTTAGAGACTGAGCTGTTGCTGTTCTGTTCAGGAAGTTTTGTCTCCTGTGCCAATAAGTTCCAGTTTTCCTCCCATTACTCTTCTAATAGATTTAGCGTACCTGGTTTTATGTTGAGGTCTTTGATCCACTTGGATTTGAATTTTGTGCAGGGTGGTAAATATGGATCTATTTGCACTCTTCTACATGCAGACATCCAGTTAGACCAGCACCATTTGTTGAAAATGCTGTCTATTTTCCATTGTATGGTTTTGGCTCTTTGTCAAAAGTCAGGTGTCCATCGTTGTGTGTGTTCACTTCTGGATCTTCAATTTTATTCCACTGGTCAACCTTTCTGTTTTTATGCCAATAAAACACAGTTGAGGTTTTGATTACTATTGCTCTGTGGTACAGTTTGAAATCAGGGATGGAGATTCCTCCAAAGGTTCTTTTATTGTACCAAATTGTTTTTAGTTATCCTGGATCTCTTATGGAAATGGGAATTGTTCTTTTAAGGTCTGTAAAGAATTGTGTTAGAATTGTGTAAAGAATTGTTTTAATGGAAATTTCATTAAATCTATAGATTGATTTTGGTAAGATGACTATTTTTACTATGTTAATCCTACTGATCCATGAGCATAAGAGATTTTTCTATATTCTGGTATCTTCTTCAGGTTCTTTCTTCAAGGCCCTAAAGTCCTTGTCAGACAAGTCTTTTACTTGATTGGTTCAAGCTATACCAAGATATTTTATATTTTTTGTGGCTATTGTGAAGGGTGTTGTTTCCCTAATGTCTTTCTCAGCCCATTTATTGGTTGTATAAATGAGGGATATTGATTTTTTTAGTTGATTTTGAAGATGTTTATCAGCTGTAGGAGTTTTCTGGTAGAATTTTTGGGTCACTTATGTATACTATCATATTATCTGTGATAGCAATACTTTGACCTTTTTTTCTTTCCAATTTGTATTTCTTAATCTCCTTTAGTTGTATTATTGCTCTAGATAGAATTTCAAGTACTATATTAGGTAGATACAGAGATAATGGTCAGCACTGTCTTGTCCCTGATTTTCGTGGAATTGCTTTAAGTTTCTCTCCATTTAATTTGATGTTGGCTATTGGCTTGCTGTATTTTGCTTTTATTGTGTTTAGTTATGTGCCTTATATCCCTAATCTCTCCAAGACTTTTAACATGACAGTGTGTTTGATTATATCAAATGTTTTTTTGACATGATCATTTCATGTGTTTTTTTTTCTTTCAATTTGTGTATATGGAGGATTACATTCATGGATTTTTGTGTCTTGAACTACCCTTGAATCCATGGGATGAAGCCTACCTGATCATAGTGAATGATGTTTTTGATGTCCTTTTGGATTTTATTTTCTAGTATTTTATTGAGTATTTTTGCATCAATGTTCATGAGCGAAATTGGTCTGAAAAATCTCTTCCTTGTGTCAGGGTGACTGTGGCCTCATAGAATGAATTTGACAATGATCCTTCTGTTTCAATTTTGTGGAATAGTTTGAGGAGTGTTGATATTAACTCTTCTTTCAAAGTCTGGTAGAATTCTGCACTAAAACTATCTGACTTGGCATGTTTTGTTTGGGAGACTTTTAATGGCTGTTTCTCATATTTTGGTGTTATAGGCCTATTTAAATTGTTTACCTGATCTTGATTTAAAATTGGTAGGTGGTACCTATCAAGAAAATCATCCATTTCATTTAGATATTTTTTTGCTTTTTTTTAATTTTATTTTTATGAATTACACTTTATTTACTTTGTATCCCCCCGCAAACCCCTCTCTCCTCCCCTTCCAGTCGCACCCTCTTTCTCCCTTTTCCACGCATGGCCCTCCCTAAGTCCACTGATAGGGGAGGTCTTCCTCTCCTTCCTTCTGAGCCTAGTCTATCAGATCTCATCAGGAGTGGCTGCATTGTCTTCCTCTGTGGCCTGGTAAGGCTGCTCCCCCATCAGGGTGATGTGATCAAAGAGCAGGGCAATCAGGTCATGTCAGAGACAGTCCCTGTTTCCATTACAATGGAACCCACTTGGACACTGAACTGTCATGGGCTATGTCTGTGCAGGGGTTCTAGGTTATCTCCATCAATGGTCCTTGGTTGGAGTATCAGTCTCAGAAAAGACTCCTTTGCCCAGATTTTTTGGTTCTATTGCTTTCCTTGTGGAGACCTGTCCTCTCCAGTACTTACTATTTTCCATTTCTTTCATAAGATCCCCTGCACTCTGCCCAAAGGTTGGCCATAAGTCTCAACATCTGCTTTGATACCCTACAGGGTAGAGCCTTTCAGAGGCCCTCTGTGGCAGGCTCTTGTCCTGATCCCTGTTTTCTCCTTCTTCTGATGGCTATCCTTTTTGCTTTTCTGAATGGGGATTGAGCATTTTAGTCAGAGTCCTCCTTGATTAGTTTCTTTAGGTGTACAGATTTTATTGGTCCAGTATATATAAAGAACTCAAGAAGTTAAACAGCAAAGAATCAATTAATCCAATTAAAAAATGGGGTACAGAGCTAAACAGAGAAATCTCAATAGAGGGATATGGAATGGCAGAAAAACACTTAAAGAAATGCTCAACCTCATTAGTCATCAGGGAAATGCAAATCAAAACGACCCTGAGATATCACTTTACACCCATCAGAATGGCTAAGATCAAAAGCTCAAGTGACAACACATGCTGGAGAGGTTGTGGAGAAAGGGGAACCCTACTCCACTGCTGGTGGGAATGTAAACTTGTACAACCACTCTGGAAATCAATCTGGTGCTTTCTCAAACAATTAGGAATAGCACTTACTCAAGATCCAGCTATACCACTCATTTAGATTTTTGAATGTTGTGGAGTAATGATTTTTGACGTAGTAAGACCTAATGATTCTTTGCATTTAGTAGAATTGCTTTAAGTTGCTCTCCATTTAATTTTATGTTGACTATTGGCCAACAGTGTCTGTTGTGATGCCCCTATTTTCATTTTGGATTTTGTTAATTTGGATATTGTTTCTCTGCCTTTTGGTTAGTTTTTCTAAAGGTTTGTCAATCTTGTTGATTTTTTTTTAAAGAACCAGCTCTTGGTTTTGTTGATTTTATATTGTTCTCTTTGTTTCTAGGTTGATTTCAGTCCTGTGTTTGATTATTTCATGCCGTCTCCTTCTCTTGACTCTGGTTCTTTTTCTTCTAGAATTTTTAGGTGTGTTTTTAAATTGCTAGTATGAGGTCTCTCCAATTTCTTTAAAAAGACACTTAATGCTATAAACTTATCTCTTAACACTGCTTTCATTGTGTCCCATAAGTTTGTGTATGTTGTGCCTTCATTTTCACTGAATTCTAGAAAGTCTTTAATTTCTTTCTTTTCTCACTGACCCAGTAGTCATTGAGTAGAGAGTTCTTCAGTTTCCATGAGTTTGTAGACTCCATTTTTCTGTTGTTGTTGAAGTTCAGCCTTAATTCATGGTGGTTTGATAGATTACAATGTGTTATTTCAATTTTTTTTTTATCTGTTGAGGTTCGCTTTGTGATGAAATATGTGGTCAACTTTGGAGAAGATTCTATGAGGTGCTGAAAGAAGCCATATTCTTTTTTTTGTTTGTTTGTTTGAATTGAATGTTTTGTAGATATGTGTTAAGTCCTTTTGATTCATAGTGTTAGTTAGTATCATTACTTCTATTTAGTTTCTGTCTCAATGATCTGTCCTTGGGTAAGAGAGGGGTGTCGAATTTTCCTACTATTAATGTGTAGGGTTTGCTATATGACTTCATCTTTAGTAATGTTTCTTTTACAAATGTGGGTGCCCTTGCATTTGGGGCATATATGTTCAGAATTGAGATGCCATTTTGGTCAGTTTTTCCTTTGATGATTATGAAGTGTTCTTCCCCATCTCTTTTTATTAACTTTGGTTAAAAGTTTATTTCTTTTAATATATATTAGAATGGCTACTCCAGCTTGATCTTAGGTAACATCAGTCTTGTTGATGAGGTATGTTTCTTGAATGCAGCAGAATTATGGATACTAATTTCACATCCATTCTCTTTGCCTGTGTCTTTTTATTGGGGAATTGCGTTCATTGATGTTGAGAGAGATTAACAACAAATGATTGTTAAGTCCTATTATTTTTAATTAAATTTTTATTTTTTATATTAATTACAGTTTATTCACTTTGTATCTAAGCTGAAGCCTCCTTTTTTGCATTTTTTAATTTTATTTTTTCTTATCAGTTACATTTTATTAACTCTGTATCCCAGCTGTGTCCCGCTCCCTCATTCCCTCCCAGTCCCTCCCTCCCTCCCTCATCTCCACCGTGCCCCTTTCCAAGTCCACTGATAGGGGAGACCTCCTCCCCATTGATCCGATCCTGCTTTATCAGGTGTCTTCAGGACTGGCTGCAAAGCCCTCCTCTGTGGCCTAACAGGACTGCTCCTCCCTTGGGGGGTGGGGAGGTCAAAGAGCCAGTCATTGAGTTCCTGTTAGAAAAAGTCCTTGTTCCCCTCACTTTGGGAAACCAATTGGTTACTGAGCTACCACAGGCTACATCTGAGTGGAGGTTCTAGGTTATATCCATACATGGTCCTTGGTGGAGTGTCAGTCTCAGAAAAGACCTTGTGCCCAGATATATTTGGTCCTTGTGGAGCTCCTATCCTTTCCCCATCAGACTAACTCCCCTTCTTTCTTATGATTCCCTGTACTCTGCCAAAGGTTTGGTCATGAGTCTTTGCTTTGAAAACACGGCTAGTTAGAGTCTTTCAGATGCGCTCAGTAGACTCCTGTCATACGTTCAATGCACATCCCATCTGTCTTTCTAAACGAGGATTGATCATCTTACCCCATGTCCGCTCAATTGATTATCTTTTTTAGGTGTATAGATTTCATTATGTTTATCATATCTTATAGGTCTATATAAGTGAGTATATACCGTGTTTGTCTTTCTCTTTCTGGGATATTTTTCTAGATCCCACCATTTGCCTGCAAATTTCATGATTTCCTCCTTTTTGATTGCTCAGTAGTATTCCACTGTGTAAAAATACCACAATTTCTGTACCCATTCCTCCATTGATGGACATCTGGGTTGTTTCCAGGTTCTGGCTATTACAAATAAAGCTGCTATAAACATGGTTGAGCAAGTATCCCTTTTGTGTGCTTGAGCAAACTTTGGGTATATACCTAGCAGTGGTATAGCTGGATCTTGAGGAAGCATTATTCCTAATTGTCTTAGAAAGCGCCAGATAGATTTCCAGAGTGGTTGTACCAGTTTACATTCCCACCAGCAGTGCAGGAGGGTTCCCCTTTCTCCACAACCTCTCCAGCATCTGTTGTCACTTGAGTTTTTCATCTTGGCCATTCTGATGGGTGTAAGGTGATATCTCAGGGTTGTTTTGATTTGCATTTCCCTGATGGCTAATGAGGTTGAGCATTTCTTTAAGTGTTTCTCTGCCATTCGATATTCCTCTGTCGAGAATTCTTTGTTTAGCTCTGTTCCCCATTTTTTTTTAATTGGATTACTTGGTTTGCTGCTTTTCAGCTTCTTTGGTTCTTTATATATACTGGATATTAGCCTTCTGTCAGATAAAGGGTTAGTGAAGATTCTTTCCAAATCTGTTGGCAGTCGTTTTGTTTTGATGACAGTGTCCTTTGCTTTACAGAAGCTTTTCAGTTTCATGATTGTTGCTCTTAGAGCCTGTGCTGTTGGTGTTCTGTTCAGGAAGTTGTCTCCTGTGCCAATGAGTTCTACAGTCTCCTTCTTTATTCCCTCCTAAATCCCACCTTCCCTCCCTCATCTCCTCCCATGCACCTCTCCAAGTCCACAGGTAGTGCAGGTCTTCCTCCCCTTCTATCTGAACCTAGCTTACCAGGTCTCATCAGGACTGGCTGCATTGTCCTCCTCTGTGGCCTGGCAATACTTCTGAGGGGAGGGGGTGGTCAAAGGGCCAGCCACTGAGTTCATGTCAGAGACAGCCCCTGTTCCCATTACTAAGAAATACACTTTGCTACTGACCTGCCATGGGCTACATCGGAGCAGGAGTTCTAAGTTATATCCATGAATGGTCTTTGGTTGGAGTATCAATCTCAGAAAAGACACCTGTGCCCAGATATTTTGGTTTTGTTGCTACCCTTGTGGAGCTCCTGTCCTCTCCAGGACTTACTATCTTCCCCCTTCTTTCATAAGATTCCCTGAACTCTGCCCAAAGTTTGGTTATGAGTCTCAGCATCTGTTTTGATACCCTGCTGAGTAGAGTCTTTCAGAGGCCCTCTGTGGTAGGCTTCTGTCCTGTTCTCTGTTTTCTCCTTCTTCCAATGTCCATCCCGTTTGTCTTTCTGAGTGAGGATTGATCATCTTACTCAGGGTCCTCCTATTGCTTAGGTTTTTTAGGTGCACAGATTTTAGTGTATTTATCCCATATTATATGTATAGTATCCACTTATAAATGAGTATATACTGTGTGTGTCTTTCTGCTTCGGGGATACCTCACTCAGGATGATCTTCTTAAGATCCCACCATTTGCCTACAAATTTCATGAATTCCTATTATTTTGATGTTGGTGGTGTTAGCGTGTGTGTTTGTGTGTGCGTCCCTTCTCTGCCTTTTTTTCTAGTGAAAAGATTACTTATTTCTTGTATTATATTGGATAAAGTCAACCTCCTTGAGTTAGAGTTTTCCTTCTAGTATTTTCTCTAGGGCTGGATTTGTGGGTAGATACTGTTTAAATTTGGTTTTGTCTTGGAATATTGTATTTTCTCCATCTATGGTGATTGAGAGTTTTGCTGATTATAATAGTCTGGGCTGACATCTCTGGGTCTCTTAGGATGATATCTGTCCAGGTCCTTCTGGCTTTAGAATCTCTTTTGAGAAGTCAGGTGTAATTCTGATAGCTCTGCGTTCATATGTTACTTGGCCTTTTGCCTTTGCAGCTTTTAGAACTTTTCTTTGTTTTGTACATATAATGATTAAATTATTATGTGCAGGAGGATTTTCTTTTCTGGTTTATCTATTTGGTTTTCTGTAGGCTTTTTGTATAGTTATAAACACCTTTTTTTTTAAGTCAGGGAAATTTTCTTCTATGATTTTGTTGAAGATATTTTCTGGGCCTTGAGCTGGGAATCTTCTCTTTTTTCTATTTTTAGTATTCTTAGGTTTCATCTTTTCATAGTTTCCTTGGTTTCTCAGATGTTTTGCATCAGGAATTTTTTTTTGTTGTTTTAACATTTTCTTTGGTGTATTAATTTCTTCTATGGTATTTTCTATGCCTGAGATACTCTCTTCCATCTCTTGAATTCTGTTGGTGATGCTTGTGTCTGTTGTTCCTGTTTTCTTCCCTAGGTTTTCCATCTCCATGATTCCTTCAAATTTTGTTTTCTTTAATGCATCTACTTCCATTTTCATATCTTGGGTAGTTTTATTCATTTACTTCACCTGTTTAATTGTGATTTTCTGTATTTTCTTTAAGGGATTTATTAATTTCCTCTTTAAAGGCCTCTATTGTCTTTAGGAGGTTGGATTTAAGGTCTTGCCTGTGTGAGTACATCCAGGGCTTGCTGTGGTAGGATAGCTGAGCTCTGGTGGTGCCATATTGCTCTGGTCTTACAGTGGCCTTTAGCTAGCTGGCCTTGGTGTTAGCTCTGGTAGCTGTGCTTCAGGTGAAACTGAATGTTTCTGGGTTCCAACAGCCTCTGCTGGCTATGCTGGGTATATCCCTCTGCTGGCTCTGGTGGCTCTGGGCACTGTGCCCTAGGTAGATCAGGCAGATAAGGAGTAGGTAAAGAGAGCTCTAAAATGAATGTAGCTTGGGACCCCAATAAGCCTCTTAGGGGTGGTGGGGGCCAGAGTCTGTGTACAGCTCACCTTTGCTGGTTGTTTCCCAAATGGGTCAAGCAGATCCACAACCAGTGGTCAGGACTGTAAGCTAAATGTTGCTTGGACCTCCCACAGGCTTTCTTGGGATGGGGACTATGGGAGTTGGGTCCATGTACAGCTCACTTCTACTGGTTCTGCCCCTCTGCTGACTCTGCTGGCTGTGACCCAGGTGGGTCAGGCAGATCAGGAGTAAGGCAGAGAAGGCTGTAACTTGAATGTTGCTCAGGACCCCCAAAGGCTTTCTCAGGATGATGGATGGCCCACTGTGATATTCATTTTCCCAGTATTTCCCTGCTAATTCACAAGCAAATGAGCAATTCCTGCTTGAGTATTAGGTGTCATAATGAGTACATCCACTTACATAGAGGTGCAGAGGCCCATGGTGCATGAATCTGACATTGTTTAGCTCCACTCTTCTAAGAGTTGAATCAATTTAAATTTTGTCTGTGTTTGATTACTCTGTATATCTTTTAAGCTATTATTGTGTAAATATTCCAAGTTTATGTTTCGTAGCTACAGAAGATCAACCTATATGAAGTATACAACTAGAACTGAAACCAGAGTTTCTAGTGGATTATTTAAGAATACACTGATATTCCTAAGTTCCATGGTGTTATGTATTGCATCCTGTGTAGTGTTTGCTCTTCTGGGATATATGCACAAGGGGACTATGTTCCATTGTCTTTTGATTACTCATCATTAGACTTATTTTGTTCATTTAACACATATTTTTTAACCACAGTTTTATTAGATTTAAATTTGTGTAATAAGAACTACCAGAAGATAAAAAGATAAGATAAAAAGAAAAAAAAATGAAAGTCAACGAAATGGTAGAATTTTTAGAGATGTAGAAAACCAAAGCTTAACAGCCATCAGAACACTGTGTTGTGGATGACAATATATCAATATATGGCGTGTGTCAAGCCGAAGGGAAGAGAGTGGGAAGACTCATCACAACCTTCAGCAGTCTTCTAGCTCTTTATTCACACACTCAAGCAAAATTTCTTTAGTACCAATTGTAATTAGGAAAACCAGAATTAGTTTCTGCTATAAAATCTAGATGAAGTCTAAAGTACAATCAATAATTATTTAAATAATCAGATGAATATGTAAAACTAAGTCTAATGTAGGAAAAGGCACTTGCAATGATTGTATAAAATTGAAGGGCTGATTTAGAGTTGCCTATCTTAAAGACTGTTGATAACTGATGTTGGAAACTATTAGTAAGTTAGGTGAAAAAAAAACAGACATGGCAGAATCTTCATGTGAAGCGGAATCATATGTGCCAAGACTTAGAGGGGCCAGTGAAAAGCTTTTGAGAAATGTTAAGTGTATATAAGCAAAAGAAAAATGTATAGACGGTATTCTGAACATTGTGTTCAGCGTTTACAGAGATACAAAGTGTAGGGTTGAAAGTGACATTTGGTTTGGAAATGGCAGATCTGAGAAATTTTGAGACCAACAAATCAAAGGCATCAAGGAGGCAACTTACTGCATAGTTTTAGAACTAGAAAATGGTGCTATAAAAAGTTTCCTTCCCTGTTTTCTTTCAGCAAAGTTGGTGCTTGAAAAATATACTTAATTTGTTTGTGGAGGGATGTCTGGATAGCACACCACAGTGATCATATGGGGGTCAGAGGACAACTATCCTGTTTCCGTAAGTTGAGTCCCAGGAATCAAATTCCAGTCATCAGGCTTACTGGAAGTCACCTTTATCCACTTAGTCTTCCTGTACCCAGAGTTGGTAATTTTTAAAGCCCTACCATTTTCTATATTGGACATTCTGCTTGGAAAAGAACTTACTAGGAGATTTCATCTTACCCCAGTAAGAATGGTCAAGATCAATAAAATAAATGACAGCAAAAGCTGGTGAGGATTTGAGGAAAGAAGAACACTTATTCATTGCTGGTGGGACTGGAAACTGGTACAGCTATTATGGAAATTAATGTCGCAGTTCCTCAGTAATCTCTAAGTCAATCCACCTCCATATGCAGCTATACCACTCTCTGGTATATATCCAAAAGACCCTCCATCCTACTACTTGCTCAACCATGTTCATTACTGCTTTCTCTTCATAATAGCTAAAAATTGGAAACAATCTTTCATGCCTGTCATCTGATGAATGGATAAGGAAAATATAATACATTTACACAATGGAATATTATTAAGCTGTTAAAAAGGTGAAATTATGAAATGGAGCTGGAAAAAAAAACATTAATTTGAATGATGTAGCCAAACCAGATCACAATATACAAGTGTTGTATATTTTCTTTCTTTTTTCAATTATTGATTTATTTTTATTTTATGTGCATTGGTGTTTTGCCTCCATGTAAGTCTATGTGAAGGTGTCAGATTTTGGAATTACAGACAGTTGTGAACTACCATGTGGGTACAGGGAATTGAACCAGGGTCTTTGGAAGAACAGTCAATGCTCTTAACCATTGACTCATCTCTCCAGCCCCGAATATTTTCTTTTATGTGGGATGTTAGATTTTAAGCTTTTGATATGTGTGCTACAATTAAAATACATGCAGAGGTTAGGTACCTAATAAGGGACCAGCAGGAAAGAGAGGATGTCTCAAGGAAAAGGAAATTGAAATATAATATAGTGTTATTGATAGATAAAGAAAAACTAGAATAGGAAGATTAAATAGTGAGGGCAATGTGAGAGCGGGGTAAAGCATGGAGTGTGGGAAAGAACAACAAACACTAAGGGGCATTTGAAACACTAGATGGAAACTTCCAAAAATATATACATATATGAAAAAAATCGAAATGGAGTCACCAAATAATAGAAGAGACAATGTCCCAACTAAAAATCTTATGTTGTCAAATGAACCAGCCAGTACCAGGAACTGTTTACATCTTGTTGAGTTGTGTGCCAAAGTTGAGTTGGTCCTATGGAACCAACCAACCATCATCACAAGGTATTTCCAAGGCTATTGGTTGTTCTCCACAACCTGATGCTAAAGCCTTATTGCTGAAGACAGCACTTACATCATAGAACATGTATAAGTTGATCAGGTGCCTAACTAGAAGCTTTACCACCACAGACTTGCATTCATTGTGTAGGAAGATACTGTGCATGTTACCAGGGAGAAGGGAAACATCAGTATCACCCAGCGGTCAACCCTGAAATATGTAATAGCATCCTGCCTGTAAGATATTCTGGTACAATAGGAGGAAAAACCATTATGGGTGTTACCAACTACTTTTTTTTTGGTTGGATTTAAAACACAGTCCACGAGGTGGAATGCACTCCTGACACTGCTAAAGAAGAAAAAAAAATACTATTATTCTGATAAATGAACATGGCTATAAAATGGCTTCTGATGATGTACTTTTTAATTATTATATCAGTGTCCTGCTTAGCCCACATCAGAGAAGCTACTTCTTGTAATAGATGGGATTTAACACAAAAACCTGTAACTGTGTACAGAGAGTGAGAGACTTTGGAACATGCAGTCTTAAATGTGATATATTTGTTAAGCTCCTCCCCTCAGAGCTCAGGCATATATGTAGAATAGGAGGTAGAAAGATTGTAAGAGCCAGAGGTGATGGATGATTCCAAGAAAGCAGTATTTTCAAGACAAAGTAGGACTGATACATATGTAGAAACTGTGACAGCACATACAAGTCCTTCCCAGGTTCAAGATAAATGGGGTCCCAGCACTGAGAGGGAGAAGCACACATGGGATTCCAACACTGGTCAAGAATCTGTTTGTAATTGATACCAAATGGCAAAGGAAAAGTCACTTTTCTCTAATGGAGTGTTATTGGATATATCAACCACACTCCAGGCAAGGAAATGTTGGCCATACAAAATAAACTCCATGTTTTGTTGTTGTTGTTGTATTTGTTTGTTTCTTTTTTTTTGTTTTGGCATTTTCATGATATCTATAGACCTATAGATATAGATATCGATATCTATATCTATAAATATATATTTATAAATATATTTATAATTATTTACAAGATATAAATATATTTATAATACATTATATTATATATTAATATATAATAGAATAGAATACTATATGTTATAATATATAAATGTATAATAGAATATATATTATAAATATAGATATATAGATATCAGGGTATCTATATCTCTCTATATATAGTTATATCTATAGAAATATAGATATATCAAGATATAGATATACAGATATATCTAGATATCTAGATACCTAGATATCTCTATCTCGATATATAGCTATATCTATAGAGATATCTATATCTCTATAGATAGCTATATATCTCTATAGATAACTATCTCTATAGATATATCTATATAGCTATATATATATAGGTAGAGATATAGATATATCACTATAGCTATAGAGATATATCTATATCTCTACAGACATAGTATATAGATATAGATAGATATCAGGATATCTTCCCTTCCTCCAGTTCTTTCAGTTACTCCTTACCTTTCCTCCTGTTCAGATCCAGTCTCTTTATATCTCTCATTAGAAAATAAGTGGGATCCTAAAAGATAATGTTTATATAAAATAAACATAGGATAAAACAAAAACTAACATTCTAGCATTGGAAAAAAAATCCAAACGTAAGGAAAAGAGCCTAATAGAAGCTATAAGAAACAGTGATCCACTCATTCACACACTTAAGAATCCCATGAAGCACTACTAGAAGCCATAATATTTACACAAAGGACCTATAGGGTAAAAGAGAAAATGTTTGTGTGTGTGTGTTAAATTTAACACAAAACAACAAAAGGAAGATGCCATTGAGTTTGTTTTCTATTGGTCATCTACTTCCGTGCCTGTGGTCTGACCTTAAAAGAATTTGTTTCCCCCTTGGGGAAAATTCAGTTTTTATTTGCAAATGGTTATCAATTGGAGGTTGCTTCTGGTTTAGGGATGGGAGCACATGTCCACTTCTTTCAGCTCTAAGACCCATCTGGTGCAGATCCATCAGGTCCTGTGCAGGCCCTATGCATGCTGTCTTAGTCTATCTGGGATCGTATCATATTAGATGCTGAAGATGTAGCTTTGGACAACTCAGGCTGTTATTGAAGAAACTTTCATCTCAGTTAGGAAACTCATAACAAATAACAAAATAACAAAATTTCTTATATTATTACTACCATATGTGGGTATGTGTGTGTAGTAGCAAGAGCTTGTGTTAATTGTGATGAGAATGTAAATGTGAAGGGCCAGTCTAAGAAGGGCAGTTTTTTATAAAACTAAATAATGTCTTATTAGGTGACCCATAAACCATACATCTTGATATGTACAAATCTGACTCAAAAACTATGCCTCCACAAACACTTAGTTATGGGTGCTTTTAGCAGCTTTGATTTAATTGTCAAAGCTTCAAAAAGTAAGCAAACTTTCCTTCAGTAAGCATATGGAAAAATGGGTATATACTCAGTAATTAAAAAGGAATTAATTATTAGACTATATTAAAAATAGTGAAAACTCAAAAGTATGTTGCAAAGTGGTCCACACAAACGCAGTACATTCTGTGTGTATCCAAGTAGATGGCCTTAGCACTATGACGACAGTAAAAATAACAGTGACTGCCTGCTGTAGAGGCTGAGAGGGATGCATAGGTAGAAACAGGCTATCTACACAAGCGAAACTCTTGTGTATGAGAATGTAAGTGACCTGTTATCACCCACAGAGTTTAAACCCAGAGTGAACTGCAGTGCCAGCTGTAGATTATGGGTGCTTGTGTATCCAGGAGGCTTATCACAAACTATCAATTAAACGTTGATAACGGAAGAAGCTATGGAGCATCAGAGGCGCTTTTCAGTTTTCTATACCTTCCACTCAGTTTTAATGTGAACTCCGAGCTACTCTAAAATAGAAAGTTGATTATTGATCAGAAAGATAATGTTCTGTGGAAAATTATATTAAAGCATTGTGATTTAAGTTACAAGAATGTTCAGTGTCACATAGAATGACAGCAGGATATTTTCAGGAGAAATTGTCATATAGCTACAAAGATAACGAGAAAAGCTATGAGACAATTTTTAGGTAGAGAACATCTAAGACAAGTCCTAAGCTGAAAAGAACTTACGGTTTCCTGGATGGTTATTCTAGCAGATGAGGGTAGGAATCACTTGACTTTATCTCCAAACTAAACCACTACTTCAGAAAAAAATATTTTCTAGTACAAGGAACTGAGGAGTGTCTCCTTCCATCCCTTTGAGGTTGTAATAATTATTTCTCATTCTGCGCCATCGGTAGATCCTCATTTGTTTGATCAAATAAGATGAATAGCTGTAGGCATTCTGTGTTGCTTTGTAGAACTGAGAGATGTTTTGATTTATAAGTCTGTACAGTTTCAACAGGGACAGTTAGTTTATCAGGAGTCTAAGGTGTGAACCAAAAGACAAGAAAAAAATAGGGTATTGTTCACCCTATTACATTATTTGAGGTGCTTCCAAGGGAATAATTTTACCATTAGAAGATGTCAAATTCTCCCAACAAGGTAGCTGGCAACCAAATCTTCCTCTTTCCTTTTGGACTGTCATTGGATTATTTGGGGAGGTTTGAGAAATCATGTTTTCCAGCTGAGCAGGATTTCAAGCTCCTGATGTGTCCCCCCACACATACCTATTTCCAAGTGTCAGAACTTCTGTGGGAAAGAATCGGCCTTACTGAGCAGACAGAAAAGTAACAGCAAAGTAGACTCTCAGATGTGCCTACAAAGCTGTCTGTGTTGTATGGGAAATGATAGATGGTTTGTGGCCAAGTTAATCTTTAGAAACAAGAAAGCAGGATAAGGAGATTTGTGTATGAAGAACATTGCAAAAGCCTAATGCACCACTTGTGGAATCAATAAGTTCTCCAAAATTTTGATAACGATTTTGTTTTCTATCTTTCCCCAACATATTCACTCAAGTAAAACTAATGAATCCCTCACAAGGAGATTGAAGGAGAGAACATCTTTGTTTCATTTCTGTTGCTGTGATAAAATATCCAGACAGAAACCAACTTAGGAGAGAATTTATTTTAGCTCATTATTTAAGGTTAAAATTCATCATTGTAGGGGAGTTCAAGGCAAACCTCTTCAAACAACAGGTAACATCCATGAACAGACAGGAACATATGTGTGCGTGCTCCCTTGCTTGCTTCCTTGCAATCATCAGCGCTATCTCTCCCCTCTTATTCACTTCAGGATCGCCTGACATAGGAATAGTGCTGCCAACAGTGGGCTTTAAATATGACATTAATTAACTTAATTGCTGTGGTGGCTGTTCTTGGTTGTCAGCTTGACTACATCTGGAATTAACTAAAAACCAAGCATCTGGGAATACCTCTGAGGGATTTTTCTAAATTAAATCATTTAAGTAGGAAGACTCACTTTTAATCTGGACTTTTGAGGTGGCAAGATAAACCTTTAATAAAGATCTCTTGAAGTGGAGTATTCACCAGAGAAGACTGGTGAATAAGCCAATAGAAAGTCTTTATTAGCTATGATGTGTGCTCAGGATCCCAGTGTAGTGCTGAGCTTTTTGTCAGGATGAGTTTTTAAGCGCGCGCGCGTGCACACACACACACACACACACACACACACACACACACAGAAACATGCTCTGGGTTGAAATACTTCAGTTAACAAGAATAGTTAGTAGGAAGCAGACCTACAGAAGCTTAAAAGGAAAGCTAGTAGGTTTTGAGATTTTCAGAACCCTATGGACTTTGATAGATTAGTCCTTTTTTTTAATTTTGGCAGGTGGTCCTGTGTACATGTTGAGTTTCTCAGCCTGAATGGTACATCCATCATGGAGTCAGTTGTCCTAAGGTTCAGGACCTACTAAGGTCTGGGACCCTGTTACATTACCCACTGGTCTTAGTGAATGACTTAGTGGACTCATCCTGTTTTAAAGGGATGAAGTTAGTCCCCAGAACCATTAATTTCTCTGAACTGATACATAATTGGCCATATAGTTTAAGATGCAGGACCTTGCCATCAATCCTGTCAGAATGAGAATTAAGGGTCCAGTCAGTGCTGATAGCAGAGTAGTTAGCCAGAGGGTACCCAGAGAACAAAGACTGGTGTCAATCATTTGATTTATGTTTCCTTTTTCCTTTTTTTCTGAGTCTTTTTTCAACTATGCAAGCTTTTATTTTTAATTACTCTTGATCATTAGCATAGTAACAATGGGATTTTTTCCCCTTATAACCATACATAGTTTTCTTTATCTCATGAAAAGTAAGTCTAAGGCTTTCCATTTTGTAGGATCATTTCTGCAAGGGAATCTAAGTGATGTCCTAATACCTCTAGGGCCTGACTAACTTGTCAACTTAGTTTGGAAGGCATTGGAAGAGACATATTTAGTCAAATCACTGGTAAATCCCCACCACATAGTCTCATGCTCGCGTGAATTAACCCATGAAGCAGAAAAGCAAATATAAGAATAAGTGAAAGTGCCTTTAAAGATTTGGTTAAAGGTTTCGGATGTTAGAGAAGTTTTAGCCCCTTATAAGTGCTCTAACCTTAATTTAGGCTGCTCCAGTCACAGTAAGTCTTGTCAGTCAATGGGGTGAGAATCTCGTTAGGCCTTATCCCTAGTAGCATGGGGGCCAGGTATCTAAGGATAACCACCAATCATGGCTGATTTTTTTTTGTTGTTGTTTTGTTTTGTTTTTGTCTAGGAATGATTAACTCTATCCTTGGGGTCTTTTCCTATGATATAGAATCTGATTCTCCAAGTTTTTTCTATTTCGCAAATGCCAGATTTTTTTTTGAAGGAATTTTTAAAGAAAGCCTCAGTTTTACAACCCCAATTTTTGCAATGGAAACTCCCTTGTTTCTGACAACCAGGGGACCTAGCCACAGGGCATGTATAGAATTGAAAACTTTGTATTCTTATCTTAAAAGATAAATTTCCATATCTTTTTTCTTTTATGGAATCAGACATTTAAAATAGGCATCAGCAAGTAACTGTCAAGATGGAATATAGGTTTGTAGTCACACTAGCTAATACATTCCTTGTGTCTGTCTTCCTTAGTTTTCAGTCCAGGCTTGAGGATAGTAGGGGTTGGATCATTACCTGTCTTCATACCAAACACAAGTCTCAGGAAGGAATAGAGGAGCATGATATGGAAAGGCCTGGGGACACAATGAAACCTTAATTTCAGTGGTTCCATATTCCAGAGACAATCCATTTGGCAGCATGCATGGCTTCCGCTGTCAAGCCTGGGGTGTGGCAGATCCACAGAGTAATGTCAGCTACCTTCATAGTGATAGGAGTGGATAGAATCACCATGTAGGCTCCTTTCCAAGTTCGTGTTAGTGTGCTTTAGTTACCTGCTTAACCCAGGCATTATCACTGGACTGCAACAAGGGGAAGCTGGTGATGGACTTGGAGGTCAGCTGGGTGGTCTAATAAATAGCCTTAATAGAGGACTGGCGTGCTGGCAGTGACTTGAGAAAGAAATGGTGCGATGGTTTGAATAGGAATGGCCCCCAGGGACTCATGAATTTGGATGTCTGGTCATAGGGACTAGTCCTATTAGGAGGTGTGGTCTTGTTGGAGGAAGTTTGCCACTGTGGGAGTGGGCTCTGAGATCTTCTGTGCTTAAGTTTTGCCCAGTGTGACACACTCTCTCTTCTGCTGCCTATGGAATGAGATGTAGAACTCTCAGATCCTTCTCTGAGAGAAGAATGTCAGCCTGCATCCACCGTGTTTCTTGCCACGATGTTAATGGACTAAACCTCTAAAACTGTAAGCCAGCCCCAGTTAAATTATTTTTCTTTGTAAGAGTTGTCTCAGTGGCTGGCTCTTTCTTCCTGGAGTGGGGGACAGGGGTGGGCAGTCTTGTCAGGCCACAAAGGAAGAGAATGCAACCAGTCCTAATGAGACTTAATCGGCTAGGATCAGGTATTAGGGGAGGAGGACTTTCCCTATCAGTGGGCTAGGGGAGGTGCATAGGGAGAGAAGAGGGAGGGAGAGTGGGACTGGGAGGGGATGAGGGAGAGGATACAATTGGGATACAAAGTGAATAAATTGTAATAAATAAGCTTCTATTTGATCTGTTTTAGTCTTGAAGAACACTTTACCCACCCAGAAAGGGCATCTGTAAAATCTAGCAGGTAAATTTATCTTCCCCAGCAGGCCACATCTTGGTGAAGGCAGTTTTCCCATAATTTTGCCGAGGTGGTGGTCTCTCATTTGGACCCTTTCCTGGGTAAGGGCTCTCTGTTTTGGATTCACTTGCGCACAAATCTGGCATCTGGCTGAGACATCCTGTGCTATTCTGTCTAGTCTGGGTATAACAAATTGTTGTCTTAACAACTCAAAGTTTTGTGGGCCCCAGATGATTAGCCTGGTGAAGGTTAGTAACTGGTATTCTGCCAGTTGTATCTGGGAGAATCATCTTTCCCTCTAACATCCTCTATTGGTGGTTTTGAGTTTTTAATTTGTTCTTTAAGCCCCACTGGTCTTATAGCTTCAGGCAGCCTTGTCAGCAGCCCAACAGCAGAGGACAGTAATTCATAGGAGAAGACAAATAGTGTCGAGGAGGGCTAGGATCTTTTAAACGTCCCTTTCCTCTCCAGCGATGAGAAGCCTTTCTCTATAGATCATACAGTGTAGATACCCTGCAGTGAAAGCATTCCCATTGACTGCGTATAGGGTTTGTGGACATTCCCCCCCTCAAATTCCCATCTGAGAATATGGGCCTACTCTCTGAGCTGAGGTACCTAGCTTTGGCCCAAATTGTTTTGGTTAAAGTAACTACTGCAGCTCCACGTACTTGGTTTCATCATCCATCCTCTGAAAGCCATGGACGAGCACCCGTTTCATCAGGTAAGAGTGTAGCTGAATTGATGGTGGTGGGTTTCTCAAACTGGACTCTGGGGTGGGCCAGGTTATGGCCTGGCACTTGGTAACACAATCATTAGACAGCTAGCATTCTGGTGCTTCTCAGAGGAAGAACTCAACTGTGTCATGGAGTGCTGTGAGTGTAAGATCTTGAGCTAAGGTTAACTTGTTTGTTTTCTTTCATTAAAGTAGCAGTAGCTGTCACAGCTCTTAGTCAGTCAGGTGGGCCATCCTGTGGCTACAGGGTCCAATCACCACAGGGCATTTCCATGTTCCAAAAGTCTGAGTTAAAATCCTCTCTGTCTGGAAATTCTAGGGCAGGGGTAAAAGTTAGAGCTCTTTTTAAGGCCTTTGGATGCCTTTTGTTTAGTCTTAGTTTAGAGACTAAACTGGGGCTTATTGCTCTCCTTTGTGCTGTTATATTTCCACAAACTCCAGTGTATCCAGATGTAGCTAGGAACTCTTGAGTCTGTCTCCCAGTCTTTGGATTTGGGATCTGAAGGATGGCAGCAATCCTACTCTGACTCAGGATCTTTTTGCTTCTCCTTTGCTGGTAGCCAAGATAGGTAGCCTTGTGCAAAGTTGGGCTTCCTTAGCCAACATTTTGTAGCCCAAAGTCTATAACTCTTGCAGCAATACCTTTTATAATCTATTTCCCCAGGAAACCTTTGTTGGAAGGGTAGGAAGTCTACATTTGGTGTCTTTAAATTCTAGGGCTAACCGGTCCAGGAATATTACCCACAGTAACCTCCCACAGGGTCTGTTATTTGAAAGAAGAGATGGGTTAACTCATCCCTGTCAGTGGAAGGATGAGGACTGCATCTTTCAAGTCCAAGAAATCTGTTTCTCTTGAAGAATCAGACTCATGAGAATCAGAGTTACCATAGGCAGGAGAGGCATATTTCACAGTGACTGGCAGTGTACCAGGATCCCTGTCTCTTCAAGCCAGGGAATATGGGCTGCAATTTCCCTTTTTGCTTCCAGGGTCAATGAATATTGTATAATTTGGAGAAAGGTTGGTTAGTTGAACAATCATAGGAGCTTGGCATTGGGCCACTCCTGCTCATTTTATTTATTTTTTATTTTTATTTTTCCTGACAGAGGGTGTGATACCAACAATTTACTGGGTATCTGTAAAGCTGTGTCTTATCATCAGAGAAGGTGACAGTAGCTTTCAGTTTATGCAAAATCTCTTATACCAATCAGTTCTCTGTTGTTAAACACCCTGAATACTACCTCCAACAACTGGGATCTACTGATATCTTTAAATTAAATATATATATATATATATATATTTAAAAGAACACATATGTATATATATATATATATATCGGGGGCCAACTGGGTGACAACGTAAAATTTTTTAGCAGCTGTCCTTAATTCTTTTATAAATCCTAGTGAAAGTTGTTTAAAGTTACCTCAGTCAGTGTTGGAAAGAAGGAAAAATCCCTTCTGTCCAAGAAATGTTGCAGTCTGGTGGTGATTCCCCTGCCCAACCCAGGGCTGTTTTTTTTGTTGTTGTTGTTGTTTGTTTGTTTGTTTGTTTTTTTAAACTTTTTTCAGAGAATGCTGGGTTTTAAGGATCATTAGTTGAAAAGGTGCCATAAATTATGAAAGAGAAAAGAGTAGAACTTTCTGTTTCTTTGGGCTCAGGCCAGGGGTACTTTCTCCCTTCTCTGGGGTTGTATAGAACAGGTAAGAATTGGAGCAGTGGAAATGGTCACCGGGGTAACTGTTTCCCTTTCCTTTTGTGCTTTGGGCTTAGATGACAGGGGCCTCCTGATGAGAGTTCTGGCCTCTCCCTATCCACCTCAACATAGGGACCAACTATGACCCTGAGCAGGAGTCAAGTAACAAAACCTGCAAGGGGTTCTGCTCTCAGAGTGGGACAGGTAGGGGGTTTAGTTTGTTTGCCCGTTTCTTTCTCTGGGTGACCTGGCAGAGTCAAAAGGATTCAGGTCCTCAAGAGGAAGGGCCACAGGTCTTAAGATGGTTGGAGGGAAGTTCTCACATCAGAGAAAGCCACTGGTCAAAACAGGGAAACAAAGCTGACAGAAACACAAAGACGTGACCCTGTCAATCTTGTAGTATGCGGATATCACAATAGTGCTACATATTGCTCAAGATATGTTCTATTTCCCAAGGAAATACTGTGTAAATGACTCAATAAGGCACACGGTTTTGCTTTTCA
This sequence comes from Meriones unguiculatus, assembly GCF_030254825.1. NCBI lineage: Eukaryota > Metazoa > Chordata > Mammalia > Rodentia > Muridae > Meriones > Meriones unguiculatus. Next base: position 46,617,162 of record NC_083350.1, read on the forward strand.
GTGGTACTGATCTCCTTAACAACCATAGATGTTTCTCCAGCACCAGCCTGATCAGAAACATAGATTCTTTGCTCCTATTCCTGTTATTGACAGAATTTTTGTTTCCCTTCACAGGCCACATGTGCTGGGTCTCAACTGTCCACACTTCTCTCCACATTTTTAATCTCAAAAATTTCCAAGAAAATGTCCATTTAAACTCTGCTCCCACCATCCATTGGCTGTTCTACATCAATCAAACAAATGCTTCCAACTTTCTACCAAGAAACAGTCCAAGGTACCAAAGCCATATGGTCAGACCTATCATGCCGCCAGCCCACTCCTGATACTAATTTCTGTTCTAGTTTTATTTCAGTTGTGATAAAATATTCTGACAATAATCAGCTTAAAGAAGAAAGGATTGTTTTGGTTTATAATTCCCGGTTAAAGTCCATTATTGCGGGAAAGTCACAGTGGCAGAAGCCTGAAACAGCTCAGCACAGCGCTTCTATAGTCAATGGCAGAGAGAATGCGTAGATATATGCTTGTGCTCAGCACAGTTCCTGGACTTTTAGTCACGCACACAGACCAGCCTGTGTCATAGAGTAGTGTCTCACTGTGACTCCTCACTTAGGTCAGGCTAGGTTCAATCACCTTGAAAATTAAACCTCTCACAAGAGGGATTCTAAGTGTTCAGAGAGACTAGAAAGAGAAAGTTGCTATTTAAATATAAGATCCATGAGGGGAGTGGCAGGATGTTGATGTCTAGAGCACTTTTTTTTTTCACTACTCATGTGCCTTAGAGGATCAACGTGTTCATTTTCCAATTTGTCAGTATTAATTCTGTGTCTTACATTCTGGAGACCTGAAATGTTGTATAAGTCATTCTCAACCCAACCAAATTTTATGGTAGAAAATTAACCCTAGAATGATTGTAAAAGTTCATCCTGTCTTATAAATTCATTTCGGTCGCAAATGCTCAAATATTTCATCAAGGTCACGCTGTCAGCTACTGGCAGAAGGAGCCCATTATTTATAGCTGGCGAACTGTCCAGAATAACGCTATGGAATGCTTTCAACCAGCCTAATTTAGCTTTAGTTATTTCAAGATCTTTTTCCTGCTGAATAATGTAACTTTCGTGCAATGGACAGTCTCTGGTGACATGCAATTATGTTCAAATTAGTTCAATGTGCCTTTTCACAGATTTCCCTTTAAACACCCATTTACAAGTGGACAGGTGGCGCCACGGAAAAATCACAACTGATGAAGTTTAAATTTCAAAACTTTACCTGTAATTCATAAATAAAATTGTATTATGTATTTATACAGTATAATGTGAGTTTTAATGATGTTGACAATGTGTGATAAATCAGGCTAATTAAGAAGCCCTTTACCTCACATACCTATCATGTTTTATAATGAAAAAAAAAAAACACTTATAAACTATACTCAGTAACTCTGAAATGTTCATCTAATGATTGTTTTTAGATTTTTATCAACTTTTCTTTTATGTTTTATTTTATTATTATTATTTTTTATTTTTTGCCTGCATTATGTGTCTGTTCACCTCATGCATGCAATGGCTACGGAGGCCAGAAGAGGGCATCTGATACTTGGGACTGGAGTTACAAATGGTTGTGAGCTTCCATGTGGGTGCTAAGAGCTGAATCTTCATCTTCCGGAAGAGCCTTCAGTGCTCTGCTGAGCCAGCTTTCTGGCCATCTGATGATTATTTAATGTTCTTGGAACTTGGTATGATAGATTGCTGAAGCCACTGTTCATACTTAACTGACATTTGTGTCCATTTTTCAGCTGCGCTCTTGCTCTTTAACCCCTATGCCAGGTTCTGCTGGGCACTGTTCCACTCTTCTATCAGTTTGTGTAGGTCAGAATGAAGTGAGACTCTCAAACCAATTTTGTTTATCAAGAGGGCAGTGCTGACTGCCCAACTTACCTTCTTCCTGGTAAGCATGTCTATTTCACTGATACCATTGCCAACCTTTGTTGACATCAGAGTTCAATTTCTTTGTCATTCAAATATGAACTGAGGACCAAGGCTTTCAATGAGTCTTTGTCACCATATTGGGACTGCTGAAGTACCCAACTCTGCAGACTGAGCATGGTACTTAGCTCTCCTGTGTTCAGGTCATCATTGGACTATATGACACTATATGATCCTGTATAGTGTTAGCCTAATAAACCCATTTATAATAAAAAGTGTCTATAATTGTTTTAGAGTCATTTTCAGAACAAAATTTTGTACTTTTCACTTTAATTATTACTTTGGAAGTTCTTATATTAACCTTCCTCTTTGGAGTTTTCAGAAGCACTTCACTGCAGAGTGTTGAGCTTGAGTTATCAGCACTAGGATGGTCAAGGCATTTTGAGAAATTAAGAACAGTGAGAGCTTTGAACTCTAACTGTCAATGTACAGGAGATATCACATAACACACTAAAATTCACTGTTTCTGTACACAACATAAAATATACCTGAAAGGCTTATACTTATCCCCCCGCCCCAATGAATTGCTCATCTTCCCTTACATGATCCCTTCCTGCACAAGAGCCTGATCCCAGAGTCCACAATTCTTCATTCTCATGCCACTCACTGGACACTGGATAGCATTCAACATGTTTTAGAAGCTGAGATCACAGCAATGTGTGGAACAAATACCCAACCACCCCGCTCTCTTGAGGACCTTATCCTTATGGCAGTAGGCAAATAAAAGAGTAAAACAAAAAGATCTAATTGGATAAATACATACTTTATTTCATTGTATTTTCTAGCATCGAGGAGTGATTTGAAGTGTGGAACGTCACCCATTTGCTAGAAATTGGACTCAACAACACAAATATATCCCACAAATGCCCCAAATTAATCAAGTCCTCATCATAATCCAGAAATGTAAAAGGACCATAGAAAGAGAAAGCATTTCAATTTGGATACTGGCACAAGACTTCTCTCCGCATTTATTTCCAGCTTAATGCTTTCCCCCCAGGTTTGTTTACATTTGGCATCTGTATCTAGCTCTTATTTTGTTCTGATAACCCATTAACTTGGAAGTAGCTTTTATAAAGCAATAGTGACTTTTCCATTATTGAATATCTGTTTCAAAGTCATTTAATCTTCTGAGCAGAATTTGTTGTGTGAAGTTTTATGCAGCCAAGAATAATTTATTTGCAAATGTAGCAACAGCACACAATCAGCCAAACGAGATTGAGTTTTTTTTTCTCCAGATGATATTTTACTGAAAGTTTAAACGTGTCTGGTTTATGTTTCATTAGAATTTGAATAGGTATATGCAGTTCCTCAAAATGTTCTCTGAGAGTAAAATAGTATTTGGAAAATAGTCCTTGGTAAACACAACTCCTTTCTGAATACCGTGACAGCCAAATGCACTGCTCAAGTCAACTGTTATTTGGAAGGCGGTGCTGTTTAAATGAAAGAATGTAATCTAAATTAAAATTATTGTACCATGTACTAAAGAAGTAATTTATTTGGCCAATGCATTTGTAGGTGTTATGACATATGTTTGATCTTTACAAGTTAAGAATTCTCTTTTCAGTCTCCTCTAATAATACTTTTCAAAAATGTTACAAAAACATTAAGAGCATAAGGGAGTTTTTTTTTTTTTTCAATGATCTCTGAGAGAATAGTTTCTGTAACAACACTTGTATAATTAGGCTAGATAATACTTAGAGTGCTTCCTGAAAGTGATTCATATGACTTGAGAGTCTGCCTGATTGGAATGACTGCTCCCTCAGTACTTGTCAGGAGGTCTTCTTTTTATCTTGTTTGAGTGAATAGAGGATGTCACAATAAGCCTACCATAGCAAATACAACACACACACATACACACAAAAAAACAGAAGCATGTTTCCTGATTAGATGCCAGCTTACTGGGGTGGAGGGGGGAGTTGGGGGTTGAGATATATGTTCCTTCCTTCCTTCCTTCCTTTCTTCCTTCCTTCCTTCCTTCCTTCCTTCCTTCCTTCCTTCCTTCCTTCTTTCATTCCTTCTTTCCCTTCTTCCTTCCTTCCTTCTTTCGTTCCTATTAATGAAGGTAGGTATCAGTGATGACCATATATCAATGTTTTCATAGAATTACATTCATCTTTTTTCTTTGATGATGATGTGCTTGTGTTGAGCTAGCCATGTCATTTCCTCTGGTTCTAGTTATCACCACATGGGGTCTCAGCCAAAACTCAAGACCTTATTTATTTAAAAACAACAGCAACAACAACTGAATTAGGCTCTATGGAGAAGAGCAGAAGGCCACATTCACATGTTTGATGTTACAAATATACGGACTCAATACTTAAAAGACTGGGGAAACGGCCATGCTACAATGTGAAAACAGACACAAGCACATATGTGTTTTTATTGACTTTTTACAGATGCTGATTTCCAAACATGAAGCATTATCCTTAGAAAGATACATTATACTTAGAAAGATCTGCTATTTCCATGGCAGTCAAAACATCCCTTGAAAGACAGTATTTTCCAAAGCTTTTCTTTCTTCTTTCTTCTTAAGTATCTTTCTGGAATAAACACAGCTGTCTCTATTTTATGTTTTTCCTGGTGTTTCACAAGAGTTTAGTAAGTTCGTCATGTGACTGCCCTTCTTCCCCTGTTCCTATGTCTTACAGCAGCCGAGCCTTCTCCTTTCCAGTGTTCTAGTTTATATCTTGCTACTCATTAATCTATATAGAAAAACGGATTCAGCATCTATTGCACACTGGACACCAGGATATAATCTGAAGACTAAAAGAGTTTAAACCCCAAATCTTGTTTTCCTAAATTCAAAATAAAAGGATGAGACAGTAAATCATGACCTCAACAGGGTGGCAGTGGCCAGAATTTGGTTCTGTGCAAACAGACAGTGAAACTGCTTAACTGAAGTTGACGATGTTTATAAAGGCATTTCCAGCCATGTGCCATGAATCTCAAAGATGGTCAAGTACCCTAGCCTCTCCCTCTTATAACTGTTCTTTTGTAAATTATTTTTTTAGTTACATACAGAATAAGGCATTTCATTAGGATATTTTCATGTATATATGACATTGTACTGTGTTCACATTGGTTCCATGTCTAATGCCCCTGTTTCTCTCCCACTCCTGTTTGCTGCCTCCCTGCAAATAGTTCTCATTTCTCTTTCCTGGCATTTGTGTATATTTGAATTATGTAGATTCATATTATATATGAATTACATACATACATAAGTTCAAAACTAGGTTCTCCATATGAAGGAAAATATGAGATATTTGTTCAAGTCTGGCTCATTTTGATTACTGTGATGGTTTCTAGATCCATCCATTTCAAATAAATGACATGATTTTATTTTCTCTAGAGATAAATGAAGCTTTATTGAATACATGTTATCAAGCCCCACTTATGTAGTCATCTATTGATGGACACTTATGTAGGTTCCTCATCTTGGATGTCATGAACAGTACAATAATCAACTGCACTTATAGATATTCATGTTAAGCAGACTTAGATTCTTTGGAGTGTATATCGCTGAATAGTATAGCTGGATCATGCAATAATTCTACTAAGTCAGCATTTCAACATATTGTCTTGCCTAAGAAGTAATTTATAACTTGATCTTTTCTTCACACAACACATGCTTATTATGACAATATGTATGTTTGAAACCTGTGTGAACACACATCACATCCCTACACTTCAAATCATGACCATGCATGAGATTTTAAGGTTCTCTGAGGATTCATAACAGAGTAAAGATATTTTCTGAAAACCAAACTTTCAGCTCAAATCTGTTATCTGGCTTAGAATTCTCCAGGTAAGAAGTATTGCTTTTTAGATGGAGGTGAGGCTCCAGAGAGAGAATGCGGGGAAGCTGGTGTAAAAGAGAAAACTCAGAGAGTGCGCAGTGTGGCTTAGAAGGGGGCCAGAGCAGAGCCAGGTCAGGAGGAGCCTTGTGGGTCAGAGGCATGCTGGACAAAGAAAGGAAGCTGAGGGTTTGATGTGGGAACTCAGCACGTCTGGTCTGCATTTTACAGCATACCCCCTGCTTGTTCTGTACAGATTTAACCTCCCCCAAAATTCTCTGGGCTCCTGTGTGCTTGCATATTTATTGTTCCCTGTGGAACACCAAATGTGACTTCTGTACTCTGGGTCTGAGAGAGCCCATAGAGGCCTGTGATGCTGAGGTTTGTTCTCTTTTCCTTCAGATCTTGGCACAGTGGAGAGGTGCTAGAAAGTCTAAGGGTTAAGGCCCAGATGGAAGACCTCTCCTGATTATCCAGCTACCTTGAACTTGATGATGGGACTCGGCTCCTTCTTGTCATATGTACCTCCCTGTGGTGAGGGGGGTGGCACATCTTCCTTAGGTACATCTGTCACAGCGTGGCCACAGGCCTAAAACAGTAGAGCCGATAGATTGTTGTCTCCAAAGTGGTGATGCAAAAAGGAAAGTTTGTTCTTCATAAGTCAGTTTATCCTAGGTATTTGTTAGAATGATGTGGACCTAACCAGCATAGTGAACGTAACTGATAAAGAAAAAAAAAAAAAAGGAGGGAGGGAAATCTCAGAAGACCAGAGCTGTGCTGCTGACATCTGGCTCTTGCCAGCTGTTCTAAGGGCCTCAGCAGTCAGCAGAAGACATGCTTTGAAGCAGGCATCTTGGGGAACATCAAGGAAATTGTGTTATTTGTGCACTGTTTGCAGTCTGCCATTCATCCCCCAGCCTTGCTATTATCTGCTTTCATTTAAAAAGCACTTAGGACTGCTTTGCTAGAGAACAAACCAAAACACCTCCATGTTCCCATTTCCCTTCCTGGGCAACTGCGAATGTATTCTCTCCGTTGCATATTCCACTTCCAATTCTAACGACATTCTTTGGACAATAGATGCACAATCAGGCATTATGTGGTGGAACACAGCAGGCTCTCTGTACTGCCCAGAGTTGTTTTCACTCCAGCTGTTTCTATTGCCAAATGCAATTTCAAACTTTTAGCTGAGGTGTATTTGAGGATGCACATTTATCACACAGGCTCTAATTATGGAAAAAGGCCTCATTTAAACAAACAATTATTCAGTCTCAATTTGATTACTGGAGCAAACTAATTGGTATTCCCGATTCCAGCTTCAGTCTTCTGTGATGTATCCCACAAAGTCGGCTGGCCCAGGACAAGACTCCATAGTCAGCTACATCAGCAAGCCCTTCCTGCAGCTCACACAACCCTTCTGCTTCTCACTTCCCAGTAGGCACAATACATGTATAGGTTGCGGAGTGAAGGCTCCCAAAGGGTTTTCAGTTGTAGGTAGCAAGGCATGCTAACTTTCTTCTCCCCTTCCTCCAAGCCTACCCCTTCAGCATGTCATTCTCTCACTAGAAAGGTTAAAGTGTAGTGATTGTTGCCTACATTGTTAAAGGCCTTGTATAATTTACCATTCTCAGAATTTCAATGTAGCCTTTAGTATTATAGCTGTATTGAATGATGTGACAGTAACAGGAGGGTGATAACACAGAACTGAAGAAATTCTCTTCTGTACTTGTTTCATATAAACACAGCTTTAGGCAGGCCTGCTGGCACAGGTCTATGACCTTACTGCTTGAGAGGCTGAGACAAAAGGAGTGCAAGCTCAAGGCTAGCCTGGGTAATTAGTGAGAACATCCTGGGGGTAGAGCTTAATGGCAGGGTGTCCATTTTGCATGGGTGAGGTATGGAGTTCAATCCCCAGGGCTGTCAAAAATGATGCTGAATATCTGAGTTATGTTTTAAGGTTTTTCAAAGTACTGTTACATCAATATATCATTTAGCTATAGAGAAGACTGGGGTGACGTCATTTGGTCCCTTCTATAGAATATGGTTTTGGGAAGCTGACAGGACTGTGTGATGGTGGAATTTAGATTGCTGTAACCACACAGAAATTATATCATAACCTTATCCCTTAAAAGATACATATGATCTTAAAGCAAACACATGGAACAAAATAATATAAAGCTATCAAAGAAGAGAAATATGAGTGGGAAACAGAAATGGAGATCTGCTAACTCAAATGATTAGGAATAAGAAGATGATGAATAAAGTCAGGTTACTGGCTTTCTGCATGTGGAATGGGAACCAAAAGTGTGTCATGTCATAAGGAAGGATAGGTGTTGGGCATGTTAGCCACGTTTCTGTTGACATTGGTTCATGAAGCCTTTCCTTATTGCACCTTATGGCATAGACACTGAATGGGAAAGGAAGTAAGTGCCAGTGGTTGTTTTACAAACAGAACTTGCACTGCTTCAGCATTCCCCATTCTCCAGCCCAGATCAGGACACTGTGTCACATTACAGGCCTTTTCACTGACTTTTATTTTAACGTATATGTTTGTGTGTGCACAATTTATGAATATATACACCATGGGTCATTAGGTAGCTTGTCTCTGGAATTATAGGTGAATGAGTTTCCCGATATGAGTACTGGGAACTGAACTCATGTCTTTATGAGTGAGCAGCACCTGATCTTAACTACTGAGCCATCTCCCCAGCTTTTGGGACCTTGGGATTTCTTCCCTTTGCAGTCTTAGTGTGAGGTCTTGCCTCTAAGTCTCTGCTGGCTTTGTGCCTGTCTGCTGCCATTCCTACCTGCTCTCCTTCCCTCTCCTGTGTGTCTGCTCTTGCTCTACTCAGGACATTGGAAACATCTATGTGGCCTCCTTTCTTATTTACAGATCGTTGCCCACGTGGTGGTTCTGACTAACTTCAAATCCAATGTCCCCAAAGAACTATTTTCTCCAACACTGTTACATTGTCTTCTTTCTTCCCATCCTGGCCAATACTTTCCTGTTTCTTGGCTTGATCTTCTGGAAAGAGATCCCGTGGGAGTATGGCTGGGCCCCTAGTGACACTTTCTTCAGCTTACTGGTCCCTCCAGTCCCTTCCCAAGCCCTGCATCCTCTCTGCTTTGACACATCTGACTCCTTTCTCATTTAGCCATTCTCACAGGAGTTCTGCTTTCTCTAGCTTGTGCTTCACAGTCAATCCAATATGCCTGTAGAAAATTGAACTTCACTGTGAACATGCTTAAAGCTTATCCCCATGGGTCTCTTTTGGACTATTAAAAGGAGGACATATGGCTTGATAGTCGAGTGCTTTCTAAGTCTCCATACTGGCACACTTGAGCCTCCACTTTGATGCTTCTGGGAACTGACAACAAAATGAAGCAGAACTGTATTTTAAATTTTATTTCTTATAACAACTTCTGATGATAGTCTTTAAAGAAGCCCCACAAATTATGTTCTATGATGCTAATATGGTTCAAACATGTAGCCTGACAACATTTAAACTCCATTTAGGGAGTGGCTTCTTAATAGGTACAGAAGGAAGTGTCCAGTTCCAAATGATGTTTACTTTCTTGAGACTACAAAAATTGGTCCTGCTTCTTATTTCTAGCCTGTGAGGCCATAAGTGATGTGACAGTCACAGGAGGGCAAAGAAACCTTTTTGTTTTCTTGTTAAATTCTTTAGCAGTCATTTTTCCTGAAGGATTCTAAGCAGCACCCTTTTAAATAGCCAATCTAATTTCCTACAGCCTCACTACTGATTGAAAGGGAGGCGATTAATGGAACGTGGCCAGGTTCATTCTTAGTGGGCAGCCGTGATAGATGGAATGCCACTGGCTGTACTGTGCTAGCTATGCCAACAACTCCAGTTTCTGACAACACGCTGTCCAACATATCGATTATGCTAACCTTTAGCTGTAAATCCATGTCTGGATTGAAGAATTGCAAAAAGGCTCATTTGTCAAGCACAACCTTAATCAAAGATTATAATTGGCATTAATGAATCTTCAGCAAAAGAACCTGCTTAGAGAGCCAGGGCAGTATGTCCATCAGTCATAGCCACCTGGATTGAAATCTGACAGCTGTGTAGAGAATCAGGGGAGATGGTTTGGGAAATTTTCTCTTGTTTTCGATAGGAAGGTACCTATAGTCATCATGAATTATGTTTGGACTAAATAGATGACCTTTTGGCAAGAGTTGGTTTGTTCAGCCCTTAATCTTCTCTCATAGGAAATACATTGAAGAGATAGTTTAAACATCTTACAAAGAGGAAACTGAAGTCAAGAGTCATGTATTTGTCAGTTATGGCTTGTAGACATTTTACATTCATATTTCTGAAGTGAAATTATACTTCCATCAACCTTTACATCCAAAGATCAGTGTCAGTGGCACAGAAGGGACTATTTCTTTTTTTACATTGGATTTTATTTTGTGAGTATCCGTCTGTGCCTTAGTTCCATTGCAACAGAGAGATGCTCACTCTATTCTCTATTTTTTCCTCAGTTCCCCTTTAGCCAATATGTTACCTTTGAACCTAGGGCTAATGGGAGCCAGAAATGCCTCTAATTTGGGAGAAGGCTCAGTCTTGTCCTTCTGTGATTTATCTTTTATTCCCATCTCCCATACTCATGTGAGACAACACACTCAAATTTTCTCCATCTCTGTAAGAAACACCTTTCCTGTATCTTGACCCACCTCCTTAGAAAGGCTACCAACATGCTATAATTAGCATGTAAACGCTAAAGGGAAAGAAAACTTTAGATCTTCCTGTCACAAAGACTTTTATACAGATTGCAGGGTCAAGGGGCGTACATGCAGATTATGTAGAAAAATGTTCACTTCTACATTATCATTATAAGTATAGTTAATTCTTGAAGCTCTCTGATGTCTGTCTCTTTTATGTTTCTACCTTTACATTCTAAACAGTTCATTTCAAAAATTCATAATACTTTGTTATCAAGATGGCTACATTCTAAGAATTTTGAGAAATGTTTTCTGATTTTTTAAAAATTGCCCCTTTTTGTACTTCCTTGATGTTGGCTATCTGAGTAATTACTACTTCCACATTTAATGTAACAAAGTCCTTCTTTTGAAGTAAGTTCTTGATTACTAATATGGTTTATACGGCAAAAGGGATGGCTTATTTTGAAGTCCCAACACTTTTTTTGTCCCTCCATCTTGATCAGACATTTAAAGTTCTGACTAATGTTAAGGTTATGTTAGAAATCCAATTTTTCACTGAAACAGTTGATCTGAGTGTGGAGTATTGATTGCTTGAGACTAAAAGGGATGCTGGAGAACAGATACCAAACTGTGATTGCACAGAAGGAATGAGCTCAAAGGTTCCCCATCAGATGAGGCCACTATGATTCTCTGTTGTGTGTTTTGGAAAAACTTAAACAGTGGCACTTGACAGTTTAAAACACGAAGAAATGGTAAAGCAAAAGAAACCACTAATATAACATGGTTGGTGTATACTATATTCCGAATGCATGTTGGTATATTATATTGTATCTCATAGGCATTTTTATTGATTATGTGTTAAGACTAAAACAAAATGGTTTTTCACTGACTGGTAGATGCAATATCTTGGAAAAGGCACTTAAAGCATGCATTCTTCTATCAAATAATTGTGAACATTTAGATACTTGATGCGTATGGTGAAAGGTGCAGATGAAGCTATGCTACTCAAGAAAACTTGGTCGCTTTAACATCATGTAATGTACATTCTGAGTCAGTGCCAATCATCACTATTACTAAAAAATAACACAAAAATAGCACTGATCTTTATATGTAAATTTTAAGACTCTCAAAGATGTTATAAATTATCATCTCTATAAATTAAAAATAAGTTAAACATTGTATATTAAGGCATCTATATGTTCAAAATATACAAAATTGACTCAGAGCTAAGTTATCTGGGAAATTCATCTCTTCACAATGAAGTAGCATAAGTTATTTTTGGACACACATTAAAATAAGTTTGCTTCCCCCCCAAAAAAAAAATCTTGAGCCTTACCCCCCCCCAAAAAAAATCTTGAGCCCTAGGGGCCCTGCAGAGACTGATATCCCAACCAAGGACGATGCATGCAGAGGGCCTAAAACCCTGGCTCAATTGTAGCCCATAGACTCAGTCTCCAAGTGGGTTCCCTAATAAGGGGAGCAGGGGCTTTCTCTGTCATGAACTCAGTGACAGGCTTTCTGATCACCTGCCCCTGCTGGGGCTGCAGCCTTGCCAGGCCACAGAGAAAGACAATGCAGCCAGTCCTGAGGAGACCTTATAGGTTAGGGTCAGATGGAAGGGGAAGAAGACCTCACCAATCAATAGACTCGGGGAGGGGCATGGTAGGAGATGAAGGAAGGGAGGGTGGGGTTGGGAAGAGATGAGGGAGGGAGATACAGCCAGGATACCAATTTAATAAATTGTACTAAATGATGGTAATTAAAAAGTTGCTCTCTTGGAAGGCACAATTAAGTATCTGGTATCAAGCAAATACACACTGTATTTTCAGTGCTACCTTTGGTTCTCAGAGTATAAGAATAATTGTGACACTTATATTCTTAGTGTGTACTATTGTGCTACACAAAGAATGGGCCACTTCATGTTGCTTGCAGAATAATTGTGCAGGGCACACACAGGATCTCGGGATGAGAAATGAGGTTCTGAGATGTTAGACAACATCTTTTCAGGATTAATATTGGACAATGGCAGAATGTAGGTTTAAACCCATGTCTACCAAGTCCAGGCTTTGTCTGCATCACCTTTGTCAGTGTCATAACAGTCATCTTTTCCACGAGAGGTGTTTACAGGCCCCTGATGTGGGTGTGACTATATCTACGGGCCACTGACCCTATGGCTTCCTATAGTAAACTGTAAATTTCTGAAGCCATTTTGTTTTCTAGACTTTCTGACAAAATTAGAAATAAAACAAGTTGCTCAAGTTAATGAGTGACAGTGCTATCATTGGCATCACCTTGTTATAGAAGGAAAGAAAAGTCTGCTCTTTTCATTAAGCCACACGTACATAAACACGAAGAAAGAATTTTTATTTTTTTATTATTTTTATCTTTTTCACAATTTATTTATTATATATCCCAATTGTAGTTCCCTCCCTCAACTCCTCCTGGTCCCACCCTCCTGTCCTCTTCCCCCTATCCTCTACCTCTAGTTCACTGAGAAGGGGAGTTCTCCTCCTCTGCCATCTGTCCACAGCTTATCAAGTCTCATCAGCACTGCCTAGATCCTCTTCCTCTGTGGCCTGGCGAGGCCACATCACCACTGGCAAGTGATGAAAGACGAGGGAACTGGAGTTCATGACAGAAGCAGGTCCTGTTCCCCCTCCCTTGGAGAGTGAGCTCCAGTGGTCCATATCTAATCTGGGGGTCTAGATCCTCTCCATGCATGGCCCTCGGTTGGTGCATCAATCTCTGCAGGACACCCTGGGCTCAGATCCTTTAACTTTTTTGATCTCCTTGTGGGGCTCCTGTCCCCTCTATGTCACTCTCTCCCATCACTCTTTTTCCATATGACTCCCGGCTCTCTGCCCAAAGTTTGGCCATGAGTCTCAGCATCTGCTCCCATCACCTATTGGGTGGAGACTTTCAAAGGATCCTCCATACTAGGCTCCCAACCTGTTTCCTCTCTTCCATCACTTCCGGTGCCTGTCCTGTTTGTCATTCTGAATGAGATTTAAACATCCTCCCTAGAGTCTTCCTTAGTGTTTAGCTTCTTTAGTCTGTAGCTATTAGTATGCCTATCCTATATTATACAGCTAATATCCGCTTATAAGTGAGTGTATTCCATGCCTGTCTTTCTGTTTCTGGGTTACCTCACTCAGGATGATCTTTCCTAGTTTCATCAATTTGCCCGAAAATTTCATGATATCCTTGTTTTTAAAAGCTGAGTAGTATTCCATTGCGTAGATGTTCCACAATTTCTGTATCCAGTCCTCTGTTGAGGGTCATCTAGGTTGTTTCCAGATTCTGGCTATTACAAAAAAAGCTGCTATGAACACAGATGAAAGTTGTTATAATCCTGCAAATACATTATTAAGCTATATTATCATTAATTTAATTACATACAGATTACTATTATATATTATCTCAAAATCCATTCTGTCTATCTTGTGGTTGAACCAATGTCATTTTCTCCCCTTGTTATTTTAAAAGTTTCCTTATCCTTATATGGGAACATGAGTTTTAAAAACAATTTGTGCATTGTCTTCTTTTTTGAGGGAAACATTTCATTAGTTTCAATTACCATAACATCTAATACAAAACCCTAACTAAGTGAATCACATATCTTAACAATATTGCCAATTATTATAAATAATGAATACTAAACAGTATCAGTAGTTTAAAAAAAGGCTCATTGCACACTAGTTAGCTTTTCTAGTTATTGAACACATTTTCATCCCATCATCAATTTTGTTTGGGATTTAATGGCAGTAGATGAGATATACTTCATTATTAGGACCAAATGGGAAGAGAGTTTATTCAGTCATAGGAACAGCTCAAAAGCAAAATATAGACATTTTGTGGTAATTTAATTTGCTTAGTTGATTAGGTACTGCTAATCTCTTCTCCTTAAAGTGACACAATCCAAAAATTAGTTATGGTTTTACTGATAATTACAAGAATACATCTCTCTCTCTCTCTCTTCCTGGCATAACAACCTAGAATCAAGAATCAACCTAGAATCATTTTCCTTCAGAAAATGTATTCTTACTTCATGTTAGCTTACATATATGATGGGTTTTGCTGTTGGGACTTAAAAACCTAATGTGAAACAATTTGATAGAGTGGTAAGTCAGAAAGTGAATAGGTCTGACTCTAAATCTGGACAGTTCCAGTGCTTTTCTACTATATTGAGTTATGCAACAGGTTTATGCAGGTGTTAAAAGGAGAAGAAAATCTCTCTTCTCTCACTTTCTATGTAATTTGAATATTTTTGCATCACAGTTACTCCACTGAGAATGAAATGTGAAATCATGAACACCATAAAAGCAAACTATGAATGTAGCACAGATGAGGCAGGAGCTCTGAGTTTGGGGGCAAGGCTCATGACTTCTGAAGCCCTGCTGGAAAGATTCTGAGGAAGCTGAGCACTTTGAAACTTCCAGTATCTACAAGGGTAAATGGTACTTGTAGTTTCTTGTTGTGTTGGGAAGACCATGAAAGTACTTGGAAACGTCTGAGGTCAGAAGTGACATCTAAAGTGCATTGGTTACTATCGTGACACCAGATATCCTGACTGCTTTTTGGGGAGCTAAACTGTTGAGTCTTGTCCCCTTCTTGCTCTGGAGCAGAAGAAGAAAATCCGCATATTTCATTCCACAGTGAGCACTGCGGGTGGACAAGATGGAACATCCTTTACAACCACACATGAGATTTGTCAAGAGAATCTGACTGAACGGCTCCCACACTAACCAGGCCTCAGCTGGAATAGCTGTCTCTACCACTATGTGGTTGCATCATGCTTTAGCCTCAATTTCCTCTTTTGTGAATTAAGGTTAATTGAACCAATTCACTAATTGTAAGAAGTAAATTGACACAAATTACACATCCGCACATTTATTCCATTGACTGGCCTATATTAAGTGCTTAGTAATTGGTTTCCAAATCTCATAAGCTAGACAGTCTTTTTTCAAGAATTCTCATTCAGGATGTGGAAAAATGTACACATTTCCCAGATTCTAAGCTGCTGACATATACTCAAAACTGGTGCTCTGGAGTCCTGGGTAGAAGACTCAAATCCCATAGTCATTTTCCCTCTGCTAGTGACTCCTAAACTCCATTTCTTTCTTTCTTTTTTTTTTTTTTTCAATGCAGTTTATTCAGGAACCTTGAACAATCCTCGGACCCTGGGGAAAGCCAGCCCACAGCTTAAATAGCCTCTGGGTAGCCAACCCAGGCGTGCCACGTGTGCAATGCAGATAGGTCCACATACATGGAAGCAAGCCAGATCCTCAGCCTTAGCCAAATGTGGAATTGTTCGTGACAGAGAGCACTCACCATCGGGAAGGTGGAAGGCTGAAACCAGCTCCATCTTTAAGGCATAGCATTCCGCAGCTCTCTACAGTTCCCCCTTTTTGTTTTAGACGCATCAGGCAAGAGTAGAGGTCTGATCTCTGATATTAGAAATAAATTGGGACTTTGTACTGATGTTCATTTAGGTGTCATCCACCCAAAGAGCATCAGACCCGTCAGATACCTTTTTCTCAGAGGCGGGACATTGTAAGTCTATGGATGAGGCTATGACTGGGGAAGTGGTCATGTTTACAAACAAGGTGAATAGTGAGTGATGCCCAATGGTAACAGAAGACAAGGGGAATACACTATTTTTCCACTCGGGATGACTGGGCTTTCAGGCATCCCAATCAACTCTCAAGTTGTCTTTATATTCTCACCAGATACCTGTCTTTTTTGTCCATCATTACAGGGACACTTCCTCCTATTACCTCCCCCCAGTTTCCCCACCCTTTGTGGGATTCTGAGCCTAGTGCCTATGTAATTCATCACGTTGTCTGTTTAGAATATTTCCTTACTCTTATTTTCTTAGTGGACTCCTGTGTGTCCCTTAGTATCCAAATCTCATGTTTTTGGCTTCCTTCTATAATGTTGAAACTTTTTTTTTCTCCTGTGAGCATTTCTTGGCACATAGTAGGAGCTTAATAATTGTTTACTAAATGTTGATATGAATTCTAAATAAATATTTATCAAATGAGTAATTACTAATCAGTATCAGTTATATTTAGTTGATTGGCATACAGCATTCCTCATTACTAAAGTATAATAGTGGCATTAAATTTCACAGTTTGAATTATTTCTTCGTGAATTTTCTTGGCAAAAAGAATATGTCTCAGAAATAAATAATTGAGAGTTCCATGGGTTTTAGTATTTAACTCATGCTGTTAAATAATTTGTAATGTGTTAACTGCTGAAATTTTTATTTTCTCTACTTCATTAATTTAAGGCCTTTACATATGTGCAAGGAGAGATGATGGATTTTTTCCATTTGTGAAGAACTAAATGAACATCTATCAATGTTTTCAAGAAGTCATAATATTTGATTTGTGGCAAGAATCAAATTATACCATATATTATAAGGGTAACTTCTTCCTCTTTATACTTAAGACTTAGGTCTATTTGAGATCTTTTTGTTAGATTTGGATTTATGAGCTTGATTCAAATATTTTCACAGACTTAAATATCTATGATAATACTGTGGAGATGAAAGTAATATCCTTTGGGATAAATTAGATTCCATTGAAACAGTACTGGTTAATATGCTACGTGTAAAAATTTCCATATTGAATTTCAGAAAGCATTAATCCAAAGACATGTCTCATATTTTCTTTTGATTTTACTTAAGAGATTAGATTAGATTAAGGAAATGGATAGACACATTATCAGGAGTGGAAGTGTAGGTTCATATCAAATATGAAGGTGCCTTCTTTTTTTAACAACGTTACATTTAAAGCTAGAATTGGTTCTGTAATAATCAAATTGGGTAAAAACAAATATTTAAGCTGGAAGAGACTAATCTGAATAAAAATATTTGGTTCTTACCTTCTCAATTCCATAACATTTTGCCTTCTCATTTACTGTTTAATCGATTAAAACATAACAAAATAAAACAAATTCATCAACATGGTAGGTGATTTAAATTGTGTGATTTAAAAAAAGAAAACTTTTCCAGCTTTCTTCTCTTTTGCTTTTCAACCATTGCACCCCATTTCCCTTCATTGCTTTTAGCAACAGATGCTTGTGCTAATGAAGTAGAGAGACCTACAGGTAGCTTTAGAGAAATATTTACCTTCCTCATTGAAGACTAGATTTACAGCTGCTGTTGTGTCTTTATACCCTTGTTTCTGCCTGGACCTTGCAAAGGATGTCCACAGATGCAGCAGGTTGTTTAGCCTTGACATGCTAAGCATGAAGAGAAATGTCACAACATCAAGGGTGCCAGGGAAGAGCAGAGAAGGAAGATGAGTTCTTTTTTTTAATTTTTATTTTTTTAATATTAGTTACAGTTTGTTAACTTTGTATCCCTGCTGTATCCCACTCCCTCTTTCCCTCCCAATCCTACCCTCCCACTCTCATCTCCTCCCTGCTCCTTTCCAAATCCGCTGATAAGGGAGAACCTCCTCCCCTTACATCTGATACTGGTTTATCAGGTGTCTTCAGGACTGGCTGCAAAGTCCTCCTCTGTGGCCTAACAATGCTGCTCTAACCTTGGGGGAAGAAGGGGGAGTCAAAGAGCTGGCCATCGAGTTCATGTCAGAAACCGTCCCTGTTCCCCTTATTAGGGTACCCACTTGGATACCGAGCTACCAAGGGCTACATCTGAGCAGGGGCTCCAGGTTGCAGGAAGATAAGTTCTTGCTGCTGTTGTTAGGCAACTGATCCAAGGCCAGGAACCACTGTCATGGCTTCCTGTTGTATAAGGAGAGACGATTTATTTGTTTAAGCCACAACAAATGTAATCTACTATCACTTCCAGCCAAAAAAGTAACAGCTAGAGTTCATAAGAAAGCCTAAAAGCACTTGGTGGAAACAGTATGAAGGAAATGAAGTGGCTTCTTTCATTCACAAAGGGGAACCATTTGGTTCTCACAAAGTACTGCATCAAGAGGAGAATAAGAACAATTTTATCACCTTGTGAACTTTCCTAGAAACCTATCAGTCCATCATGGTTAATGATCAAATAAGAAGGCATCTGGGCAAATTACTTCTTTATTTATTGAGGAAAATGTATTTGGAGATTGTTAATGCCCAAATCCCAGTGGCTAACTTTTAAGAATTGATTCTTTCCACGAGGCTCCATAAAATATCCCTTTGCTGCATTTATTCATTCAACAATTACTTATTGAATATCAGCAAAGACAAGCATAATCCTCCCTTTTCTCTCTTGCAGTTTGTATCTTGGTGGGAAAGGTGGGTTTAACTTCAAATTGTAAAAATGTGTGCAAGGTTAAGGGCTGTGATGTGCAAGGGACAGGCCTAAGAGCCCAGCAATAAAAATATCTGCATTTGGATGCTGCAAACGAGAGATAATTCTTCTCAGAATGATACCTGAGTAGCCATAAAGCTAAGATTGTTGCTATAAGTTGTACACAGATAGGTGTCAGCTAAACATAGGAAAGGAGATGAGAGCTTTCACAGATGAACGGAGAGTGTGTACAAAGGATGGAAGGAAGAAAGGATCACAGTACATCTGAGGATCTCAAAGATCACTGTTTAATGCTGAGTGTGAGGAGAGGAGAGCGGGATTCAGAGTCTACAGGATATTACTTATCTTGAGGTGGTTTGTCTTCAGCCAAAGAGCATGAGAGGCCATTGAAGAGTTCAAATAAGAGAGTTATTAATACTTTAGTGTTTTGGAAAGCCCAATCTTGCTGCATCATGGAAAAATGACCAGTGGGAACCATTCTAAATGCAGTCATATAATTAAGAATTTATTTACTTGAATCAAGTCAGAGATAATGGCAGTTAGATGAAGAAAGCATTGTTGCTGGCATGATTGTTGTGCTACTATTAGGGGGTAGGAAAGTGGGAACATTTGAGAAATGGATTTAGAAGTTAGGCAGACAGATTATATGCCTATCAAATAAATGAGCTGTATAGGAAAGGACCTACCAAGAATGCACCTTTACACACACAAACACACACACACACACACACTCACACACACACACACACACACCTCAGTATCTCCTGCTTGCTCACTGAATGAGTGTTGATTCTCTTCTCTGAGATTGGAAACATCTCAAAACTGGGAAGGACACCATGCTTCCACTCTTATTCTCACTCATGGTGTTTGGTTGGGCATAAGGGGTTTATGGCTCTGGGACAATGACAATGTCATGGGAAAAGTGTGGTCGCTTCCACTGGTCAGTTTATCATTACCAACGACAGTATTAGTTACTTTTATGTAGCAGTGAGGAAACACCATGACCGCAGTGGCCTATAGAAGAAAAAAGTTCATTTGGTATTAGTACTATAGAGGGATAAAAGTTCATGTTGGCGGCAGGCATAGCAGGCAATAGGAAAGAAAAGCTGAGTGGTCACATCTGAACTGCAAGAATTAAGCAGAAAGAGCAAGCTGGGAGTAGTCAGATCTTTTCATCTTAATGCCCATCTGGAGTGACATACTTACTCCAGCAAACCTCCATCACTGACATCCCTCCAGACAGCACCCATAACTGGGGACCAGGTGTTCAACCACCCCAGACTATGGGGAGCCTTCTCCTTCACCTATGAATTTGTCCTGCTTGTGGCTGCTCAACCTCCTGATTTCTTTGACTGGCACATTCCTAGCTGGTGTGGAAGACATTAGGATAAATCATCTGGCCATGGCATGTTACTTCTTTAAGACCCTATTCTCTGAAGTCTGTTACCGATTCGCACTTCAGATTCTGTCTTTGCTAACAATACTGTGGGTATGACCTAAAACACAGGACACATTTGAATCAATATAGTAAATTCTCTTTGCCTATTAGTTCTGCTGGGAGATAAACCTGTATTTAGGAAATGATAGTCGTTTTTCCCATAAATACTATTTTTGATAAGTTTAAATCTCAAGAACTATTTAAGAACTAATAAAGAAAATTTTTCTATACCCCAAGAGATGTTCATCTCTATTATTATTACCTTGCATTACCTACTGTTATGCTATAATGCAGAAAAATAAGCACACATAACTAAAAATAAAAGAATGTTCCATAAGTGAACAATAGCCACCATGAAACCTGCCATAATCCAAGAAACCTTGTGATCCCCAGGGGGATTTGATCTCAGCTCATAGAAGGATCTGGGGCAGCAGCATTTACCATGACTCTGAGGAGCTGGAGATGTTTGTGAAAGGGCCCTGAAAGGCCATGTTAGAGCTATGCTCACAGAGCTGCAGACCTACAGAGTTAGGAAAGAACCAGTTCCCCTGAGCCTCATTTTCTTACTACACAGTTTTCAAAGTTACAGGAACAAAAAGATTGCAAGGCCAATTTTATTTTTTCCAATGCAGCTTCCTAAATTGGAGCAGAAGGCTAGAAGCCAGGCTGGTCGGTGGACACATTTCCAGCCTCAGTGCTACTGAGGCATGCTAGTTGAAGAGAAATAAATGAGCATGGACTCAATAAAATATTTCAGGAGTGTACCTGTGACCTCATTTATACCCAGGGAAATATGCAGCTCTTGAAGCTTCTGTTTGTTTTATAGGGCCAGACACTGCCCTGGCCACATACTCTTGGAAGCTCTACTTCCATACTAGATTTGAGGCTAGGAGTGGGGAGCGACTCTGTCTACCACAGAGAACACAGATCTATTGCCTTTCCCAGGTCAGTATCTATTACACCATAGCTGAGGTATGCCTACAATCAATTTATTTGCTTTTCATTTACTCTCTCAGCCCTGGCACTGCTGCTCTTCCTTTCTGGGGTGTAGAGATAAGCATAGCTCACACAGGGAAATGCAAGTCTTTAGAAATTATCAATGCTTTAAAACTAAGCTCAGCTGCTCTCCTCATTGACAGACTAACACACATCACCTGTCCAGAGGCAGAAGCATGAGTGCTCACTCAAAAAGGGCCAGATGGGTTTGTCAATAATTTACTGTGACAGTGTAGAAATAGCCAGGCTCTGGGAAAAGAGGGCCAGGTTTCTGATGCTCATTTTGCAATTACATCCTCTCTAAATCTTATTCTTAGCTGCCATTAGTTTTAAAGCCCCGAAAATGGAACAGGCCTGCTGGACTATCTTTACTCAAAAATCATTCCCTTCCCATTCTGAAACAATTTAGTGCATTATCTTAGGTCGTGAATAAGAGAAGGGGAGGTTTAGCATCTTTGTTGAATGATGCTGCTGATGCAGGCAAACTCAGCTGACCAGAGTTAGGCTCTCTTGAAAAGAAGCTCTAAGAGTTGCCAGTCTTCCACACTTTAGCAACCATGTATACATATATATACATATATATATATATATATATAGATACATACACACATGCATATATATTATACGTGTGTGTATGTATCTATATATGTATATATATGATTAATGCTACGAGGCTTTCTGTGCCTTTGCAATTCAAATGCAAGCTTGCCTTCTTCTGTGTCTTTGGTAGTTACTGTTAGCCCTGCAGGAATTATAAATGTTAGCATTGGAAAATTAATTCATAGGATGCTTATGCTGAGGGTCTATTAGGAACAGGTACCTTAGTCCCTGCATTTTGGAGACAAGTAAACAGAGGTTCTGGGAGGATAGACAACTTACTGGGTCACAGAGGCACTGTGAGACAGAAAGGGGCTTAGAGAGTGTGTTTGTCAACGCCGGGAAGAACTCTTTACTATTCCCCTCGATATCACGTTGAGAACAGCAGCCAGAAGACTCCTAGACACTCTGCATTTGTTTCCCCTCTCATCAGTGACTGAGCTGCAGCTAATGGGGATGAAAGTTGGGATCAGAACTCCCACCTTCCCATTGTATTTGTGACACATGAGAAGTGTGTTAAATGACTGAGCAACTGTGGATGTGCGTGTGTGTATGTGGAGTGGGGGCAGAGCTGGAGGAATTTTACAGCTTTACATCTCAAAGCATTCATATTCGTCTAATAGCCCAACACCCAGCAATTATTTTCAGATTATGTTAATGTGTTGCTTTTTTTCTCCTCTCAAAGCACTTCACTTTTAGATATTGCAATCTGTTTACATGTGATGCTAAAATGGGAAATGTATTATTAGCTGGGAAGCTGACAGTGTTAGGCAGAAAGGGCTTTCTATGACTTGCATATTACAAGCTAAGAACGGCCAAGTGTAAGAGCTTAAACACTCTCCTAGTCCTTTGTCATCATGACTTACACTTAGCCCATCTAGTCTTTCTTTTGCACTCCTAGAATGGGAGGCTCTGATAACCAGTGAGCTCTGAGGGATTTATTGTGTTTGTGGGGCAGCTCAGGTTTTCTGTTTGTTAATTTTGTTTTGTTTTATTTTATCAAGGCCTGAGGCACCTCCAAAAGAATGTTTATAGTTTCAACTGTAGACTACAAACAGGCTTGGACGCGAGTACCTCTTGTTCTGCCCTGAGCAGAAGGACTGATGTATTTCCTAACGATCCCCAGAGCTTAGTAAGGATGCAATGAATATGATGACAAAAAGATGGGGGTGTCTATAGTCATGTCTAAAAATGGAATTAAATTCAGATCTATAATTATTTAAATTTTAAAACAAAAACTGATCTGCACTTAAGGCTCAGGAATTATTGCTGGGTTGGGGGTAGGGTGTGTAAGAAACAGAACAAAAAGTTTGACGTGAGATCTTGTCTCTTAGAAATGTTAGAGAAACTATACCCATGGTGTCTCAACAACATGGCTGTCTAAACATGACCTGAGCAAGGACAGTATTAAGGGGCATACTCAGATGAACATGGAAAGCTCATGAGACCTCAAATCCAGACAAAGAACTACAGACAACCAAGGAATGCTGAGAGCAGGCAAAATAGCATTTCTTGGGGAAAAAGCACACCGAATGGTTATTTAATACCAAGTAGTCAGCTCTGAAAACATACATACAAGTAACATTATACAGACTGAATAAGTTGTATTTAGGTATTTAGGAACATACAACAACAACAATTAAAGAAAAAGAGGCTATGAATTTGAAAGAGGGCAAGGGAGGTGGTACATGAGACAGTCGGTAGGGAAGGGGAAAAGATATAATTATAATCTAGTTTCAAAATATTTTAAAGGGAGAATCACATCACAGTCTCTTGGCTAAGATCAATGCAAACTATAGGAGTATACTATTTAAATCTAAAACAATACCATTCTCAGAGGCCATAAGCAAGATTTGATAGTACCAGTTTGACAAAATAAGTAATTTTTGTATTAAAAACTCAATTCAAAAGTGTAAAAGAAAACATTGTTAAGGAGATTTGGAACTGTACAGAAAAGGTTAATGTTTATGAATAAAGTGTAATTGATGAAAAATTAAAAAAAAAGAAAAAAACTAGAATCAGGGGAAAATATGTCACAAACTAAGAATACACTGTAAAATTTAGATACTGCTAAATGAGGAAAAGGAAGTGACAGATTCTGAGAGTAAAAGCAGATAATTCTTTTCTTTCTTTTCTCTTTCTTTCTTTCTTTCTTTCTTTCTTTCTTTCTTTCTTTCTTTCTTTCTTTCTCTCTTCCTTCCTTCCTTCCTTCCTTCCTCTCTTTCTTTCTTCCTTCCTTTCTTTCTTTTTGAGTCAGGATCTTTCTATGTAGCCTATCATTGGATATGAGTTCATGCTCCAAGGATCTAATGTTAAATTACACATAAAACAAAAATAAAAAAATTGTGATTTAAAAAAAATAGATACTTAAAAAAAAACTTTAAGAAAACAATGAAAGATAATGAAATCCACCAAAAGAAAAGAGACAACAACAACATAAGCAAGAAATTGACTTTAGAAAAAAATTAATGCTAATTAAATGAAAAAAAAGTTGTTAAATGTTACTGTTAAATAAACTCATGTGTGAATTACATCTGTTAATATTCTCATAGCTTTTGAGGACATGGTAAGAAAATCATCATATTCAGTGAAATAAGTCAGGCACAGTACAGAAAATATTATGTACTTTTCTGATATGGGGATTCTAAATATTATATAGATTCATAAAACCATATATGACATGAGGTAGGAGACCAAAGGATGAAGATTAGTGAGTGGGAGGAAAAGAGGAGAAATGGCAAAGCATGGAGGGAACATGGAATATTGGAGAAGGTTTTTTTGTTGTTTGTTTTTAATAACAATCCAGCACACTATATATAATGAAGAGATGCCAATAAAACACTCATTTTTTTTTTTTTTTTTGCTGTCTTGTGGCCCCAGAATCCTAGACACCAAGGAGTTTTAGGGCAGCCTTTGGTTCATACCCTCAGCTCAAATATCAGGGAAGATTTTAAGTGCAATTGTAAAAGTTCAGGTTTTGGAATGGTGCTGGAACAAAGCATAACGGTGCAGTATTTACAAGTTAGGAGTTTAGTTTAGTTTTTAATTGAACCTTTTTTTGAGACAGAGTTTTTCTTGTCTTTATTTTTTTTACTCTTTTTATATTATTATTATTTTACAATTTATTGAATTTGTATCCCAGGAGTAGCTTCCTCTGTCATCTACTCCTAGTCTCTCCCTCTATCCCTCCTCCTCCCTTATCCCATTCCCCTAGTCCAGTGATAAGTGAAGTCCTCCTCCCCTACTGTATGACCCTAGCCTATCAGGTCACATCAAGACTGCCTGGATCCTCTTCCTCTGTGGGCTGGCTAGGTCACCCCACCAGAGAAAAAAATCAAGGAGCAGGCAACTGAGTTCATGTCAGAGACTGTTTCTCCTCCCCTTACTAGGGAACCCACATGGAGACTGAGCTGTCTATGGGCTACCTGAGGGGTTCAAGGTTCTCTCCATGCATGGTCCTTGGTTGATCCATCAGTCTCTGCAGGTCTTCCTAGAATTTTTGGCTCTGTTGGTCTCCTTGCAGAGTTCCTGTCCTCTCCAGGCCTTACTATCTTCCCCTTTTTTTCATAAGATTCCTTTTACTTTGCCCAAAGTTTGTCTATGAGTCTCTCTTGATTAGTTTCTTTTGGTGTACAGATTTTAGTAGGTTTATCCTATGTTATATGTCTATATGAGTGAGTATATACTGTGAGTGTCTTTTTGCTTCTGGGATAGCTCACTCAGGATGATCCTTTCCAGGTCCCACCATTTACCTGCAAATTTCATGATTTCCTTATTTTTCATTGCTGAGTAATATTCCATTGTATAGATGTACCACAATTTCTGCATCCATTCTTCAGTTGAGGGGCATCTGGGCTGTTTCCAGCTTCTGGCTATTACAAATACAGCTGCTACAAACATAGTTTTTATAACTGTTGCTCTATAGTACAGCTTGAGATCAGGGATGGAGATACTTCCACAAGATCTTTTATTGTAGAGGATTGTTTTAGCTATTCTGGGTTTCTTGTTATTCCATATGAAGTTGAGAAATTTTCTTTCCAGGGCTGTAAAGAATTGTGTTAGTAAATTGATGGGAATTACATTGAATCAGTAGATTGCTTTTGGTAAGATGGCCATTTTTACTATGTTAATCCTGCCTAGCCATGAGCATGGGAGATCTTTCCATCTTCTGATATATTCTTCCAATTCTTTCTTCAGAGACTTGAAATTTTTTTTCATACAAGTTTTTGCCTTGCTTGGTTAGGGTTACACTAAGGTACTTTATGTCTTTTGTGGCTATTGTGAAGGGTGTTGTTGTTTCCTCAATTTCTTTCTCAGCCTTTTTTTTTTTCTTTTGTATACAGGAGGGCTACTGATTATTTTTTATTTAATTCATCTGCTTTGAAACGCTGCTGGGTAGAGTCTTTCGGAGGCCCCTGTGGAAGGCTCCTATCCTATTCCCTGTCTTCTCCTAGTTCTGATGTCTCTTCTGTTTGCCCTTCTGAATGAGGATTAAGCATCTTTCCTGGAGTCCTCCACAACACATGCTGGAGAGAATGTGGAGAAAGGGGAACCCTTCTCCATTGCTTGTGGGAATGTAAACTTGTATAACAACTTTGGAAATAAATATGGTACCTTTCCTGAAAATTGGGAATAATGCTACCTAAAGATTCAGTTATACCACTCTTGGGCATATATTCAAAATATACTTAAGTATACAACAAGGACATTTGCTCAACCATGTTCATAGCAACCTTATTCATAATAGCCATAATCTGGAAACAATCTAGATGTCACTCAACTCAGTAATGGATACTGAAATTGTACTTTTTTTTAACCTTCTTGTACAATTTTTATTGATTCTTTGACAAAAGTTAGTCAATAGTCTGTGTATTTTCAAGTAACTTGGTGGCAAGAATCTGCAAGCAGAAACTACTTGTTAGAAATTAGAACATCACACTCAAGCAACAAAGAATACATCTGTTTCTGAAATAAGAACAGCAGTCATCCTCAAGAGTGATTCTTCCAAGCACAAACCAATATCAAAGAATGGATGTGTCAGCAGAGGCTGAGAAAGAGTGACGGCAGCACACCGTTTTATTACTTGGTATGTCTAATCTTTGAAATTGTGCTGTAGACTTAAGGGTAAGCTTCTGAATCAATGGGGTTACAGCACGTGCATGTTTGAAATGTATTTAGTTTTGAGAAAAATTCTCACTCTGTAGCCCAGGCTGCGCTTGAACTTGTGATCATTTTAAGACTTTGATAGCTGGGTAGAAGTCTGGGTAGGAACATGAACATCCAATTTTATAATAGTATGAAATCACCAAGCAGAATCAACCTAGGTAAGGGTACACCAAGAGGTATCACAATATTTTTTCCAGAAACCAAAGAAAGAATTCTAAAAGCAGTAAAAGTATCCAAATGTTTCAGCAAAAAAGTTATCTTACTGCCTTTCTCTATAAGTAAGCAGAATAGATATAACATATATGCCCAATTTAATGTCAGAATGGTCCAGAACCCAAGTAGCCAAACAATCTGAGAACCAGAACAAAGCTGGGAGTGTTATATTTTCTGACTTGAAAATCTGTTTCAAAATTTTCCAACTACTTGAATCAAAACAGGGCGGCGATAGCATAGAAAGAAACATATAGATCAATGGAGCAGAATAGTGAGCTCCGCAATTAATTTGCATATTCACAGCCAAATCTTCTTAAACAAGAAAGGTTTATTAGTTTTTGCATCCTTATGATGAAAATACTTTATATTAACCCAGAGAAAGAAGGATTTTTTTTTTACTCACAATTACAAAAGTTTTGGTTCATAGTTGCTTGACTATGTACTTAGGAGGGATATTATGGTGGTGGGGATGTGTGTTGGACAGGAGACAGAGATAAAGAGACAGATGAGGGAGAGAGAGAGTTTGGGAGAGGGAGAGGGAAAGAAAGAGGGAGAGAGTAGGAGCCAGGAACAAAGTATTGCCACAGATGTCTCACCTCCAATTACTTACGATATTTCCTTCAGGTGGATACCACTTCCTAAGAACCTCCTTGGCACCATCTGCTTGGAGCCAAATGCCCGACAAGTACATCCTCTCGGCTCTCCTCACACACATACACATAAGTTCAGATTTCTCTTGTTTGTGGCAATCATGTCATGACATCTACACACATGAAAATATCATGTTATATGACTTACATTTATATAAGTTAATATAAAGTATTTTCACGTAAAGATGCAAAACTCATAAACCTTTCTTGTTGAAGAAGATTTGGCTGTGAATATGCAAATTAATTGCGGAGCTCACTATTCTGCTCCATTGATCTATATGTTTCTTTCTATGCTATCACCACCCTGTTTTGATTCCAGTAGTTGGAAAATTTTGAAAAAGATTTTCAAGTCAGAAAATATAATACTCCCAGCTTTGTTCTGGTTCTCGGATTGTTTGGCTATTTGGGTTCTGCACCATTCTGATATTAAATTGGGCATATATGTTATCTCTATTCTGTTCACCTGTGGGAAAAGGCAGTAAGAAAACTTTTTTTAAATTTTTCTATTATTATAATTTATTCAATTTGTATCCTGGCTGTGGCCCCTCCCTCGTCTCCTTCCAATCCCACCCTTCTTTCCTCCTCTCCCCTCTCCCCCTCCCCTAGTCCACTGATAGGGAGGTCCTCCTCCCCTTCTATTTGACCCTAGCCTATCAGGTCTCAGACTGGTTGCACTGTCTTCCTCTGTGGAATGGCAAGCTCCATCCCCCCTCCCCCACGCAGACCCTGAGTTCATGCCAGAGAAAATCCCTGCTCCATTTACTATGGACCCTACTTGGAGACTGAGTCTATGGGCTACATCTGAGCAGAGGTTTTAGGTCCTGTCCATGCACTGTCCTTGGTTGGGGTATCATTCTCTTCAGGGCCCCTAGGGCTCAGTTTTTATGGCTCTGTTGGTCTCCTTTTGGAGCTTCTGTCCCATTCCAGGTCTTTCTGTTTCTCCTTTCTTTCATAAGATTCCCTGAACTATGCCCAAAGTTTGGCTATGAGTCTCAGCCTCTGCTTCAATACCTCGATCAGTAGAGTGTTTCTGAGGCCCTCTGTGGTAGGCTTCTATCATGTTCCCTGTCTTTTGCTTCTGAAGTCTGTCGCATTTGTCCTTTTGAATGAGGATTGAGCATCTTCCCCAGGTTCTTCCTTGTTCTTTAACTTCCTTAGGAGAATAGATTTTAGTATGTTAATCCTCTGTTATGTGGCTAATATACACTTTGAGTGAATATATAGCATCTGTGTCTTTCTGCTTCTGGGTTACCTCACTCAAGATGATCTTTTCTAGTTCCCACCATTTGCCTGCATATTTCATAACTTCCTTGTTTTTAATTGTTGAATAGTATTAAGAAGTTAAACACCAACAAATGAAGTAATTCAATTAAAAATAGGGTACAGACAAAACAGAGAATTCTCAATAGAGGAATATTGAATGGCAGGGAAACACTTAAAGAAACCTTCAATGTTCTTAGTCATCAGAGGGATGCAAATCAAAATGACCCTGAGATTTCACCTACACAGATCAGAATGGCTAAGATAAAAAACTCAAGTGACAACACATGCTGGAGAGGTTGTGGAGAAAGGGGAACCCTCCTCCATTGCTGGTGGGAATGTAAACTTGTACAACCACTCTGGAAATCAATCTGGCGCTTTCTTAGAAATTAAGGAATAGTGCTTCCTCAAGATCCTGCTATACAACTCCTAGGCATATATCTGAAACACACTCAACTGTACAACAAGATCACTTGCTCAAACATGTTTGTAGCACCTCTATTCATAATAGCCAGAAGCGTGAAACAAGATAGATGTCCCTCAACCAAGGAATGGATAGAGAAATAGTGGTACATTTATACAATGGAATACTACTTAGGTAGTAAGATAACTTTTTGCTGAAATAATTGGATACTTTTCTCTTACTGCTTTTAAAATTCTGTCTTTTGTTTCTGAAAAAAATATTGTAATATGTCTTGGTGTACCTTTACCTAAGTTGATTCTACTTCATGATTTCGTACTATTATAAAATTGGACATTCTCCTTCTTACCCAGACTTGTGGCATTTGAGCTCTTTGAATAAGGTTTAACCTGTTTCTCTCTGTCATGAATGTCTGCGGATACCACAGTTTCTTTGCTCGTCTTCTTACTGGTGTCTTGTAAATCACACAGGTTTTCTACATTCTTCATTTTTAATTTTAATTTTAATTTTTTTGAGAATTTTATACAGTTATATTCTGTTTTCTCCTCTCCAACTCTTAGTGTTCTCCTCACTTCTCAAATAATTGATCTCTTATCTAATTATTGTTATTATACCTATACACACATGCAGAGGGAGAGAGAGAGACAGAGACAGAGAGAAAGAGAGAGTGCTAGATCTTGCTAAGTCTATTAAATGTTGGCAATGTGTTGTGTGTGTGTGTTGTTTGGATAACCTATGAGGGGGCTCACCCCTTGAAAAGACTGGTTATTCCTTTCTTGGCAGCTTATTCATGCTAGTACCTCTTTATCTAGAGGTGAGATATTGTAATTTCCCCCATCCAGGTTGGTATGTCAACTGGGGTCATTTTACAGGCCTTGTTTAGGTGACCACATTGTTGAGATTGCCTGGGTCCAGCTTCCTGTCAGGTACAGAAGAGATTAGCTCGCAGCAGATGATGTTTGGTTCTCTGGCTCTTACAATCTTTCTGTTTCCTCTGCTTAGATGTTCCCTGAGCCTTGGGTGTAGAGTTGTGTGGTACAATTGTCAATTAGGATAAAACACCCAGTCAGTTGTTCTATGCATTTTTATCAGTTGTGGATTTCTGTAGTGGTCTCTGCTACAAAAAGAAGCCTCTTTGATGAGAGGTAAGAGCCCAGCTTACCAGTGGGTACAAGGATAAGTACTTATAAAACAATTAGAAATTACACTCATTTCAAATGGTCCTTAGAGCAGGTGTTCTGTCTGGGTCCAAGTCCTCACCAGCTATGGGCAGTTGTTTAGATTTAGAGTACCAGGCATGAATTCCCTCTTGTTTAGTGGGCTTTAAATCCAATTAGATGGTGGTTGGTTACGCCAAGGTATAAATACCATTATTGTACTCCTGGGAATATCTCACTATATTGGTCATTGTTGTGGTTCACAGGCTCTACAGCTAAGTAGTACTATTGACTGCTGTTCTCTGTTGGCAGATAGCATGGCACCTTCAAGACTATTTAAGCCATTCCTCAAGGAGGAGGCTTCCAAGTCAGTTACAGTCAGATTTTGTATCTCAAGTGTGTAGTGTCCTCGGCAGGACCTTCCCTTCAAGTTCCCAGAGGCAACCAAGGACAATGGCAATAAACTGTGAGTTTATTGTGAGTGTCTTGGCCTCCCCTCGGAACAACTGGAAAGGTGATTCCCCACGCCTGAAAACAGATTTTTTGTTAGATAGTACATGGCTCTTGGAGGCCCATAATTACCCAAGTGGCATGGCTTCATTTAAGCTGTATGTATGTATGTATGTATATTTTAGAAATAAAAGATATTTTCCTATGATTTTTCCCTAAGATCCTCAGTGCTTCTTATCCTTCCTTCTTCCCTTTTTCTCTGAATTATCCTCCCCTCAACCTCCCAAGTTACCCCTCCCCTGTTTTTTCCATTTCCCCCTTTATAGCACATGTGCCTTATAATTTCTTTTTCTTATTGGACTGAATAAATTTCTGTGACCTGTCTTTGAGTTAACAGGCTTCTTTTCTCCCTGATAGAGTCTTCCTTGAAAATTGCTGTTACATTTTCTATTTCCTTAATTGTGTTCTTCAGCTCCAGAATTTTCTAGTCTCTCCTCCCTCCTCAGATACTTACTTTTTTAGTCTTTTTGAGACATCGTTCTAATAGCAAAGGCTGGCCATGAACTTTTCAGTTCCTACAGTTTGCTTTCTTCCCCTTTCCGTTGAATGTTCCACTTTTCATGTAACACTTTTCTGTTATCACTGAATTCTACTTATGTTTTTTTTTTAATTTTTCATCAATTACACTTTATTCATTCTGCATCCCCCCATAAGCCCCTCCCTCCTCCCCTCCCAATCCCACCCTCCCTCCTCCCTCTGCTTGCATGCCACTCCCCAAGTCTACTAATAGGGGAGGTTCTCCTCTCCTTTCTGATCTTAGTCTGTCAGTTCACATCAAAAGTGGCTGTATTGTCCTCTACTATGGCCTGGTAAGGCTGCTCCCCTCCAGAGGGAGGTGATCAAAGAGCAGGCCAATCAGATTATGTCAGAGGCAGTCCCTCTTCCCATTACTATGTAACCCAATTGGACTCTGAACTGCCCTGGGCTACATCTGTGCAGGGGTTCTGGGTTATCTCCATGAATAGTCCTTGGTTGGAGTATGAGTCTCTGGGAAGTTCCCTGTGTTCAAATTTTCTTGTTCTGTTGTTTTCCTTGTGGAGACCCTGTCCTCTCCAGCTCTTACTATTTCCCAGTTCTTACCTAAAATTCCGTTCACCTGCCCAACAGTTGCCCATCCGGCTCAGCATTTGCTTTGATAGTCTGAAGGGCAGAGGCTTTTAGAGGCCCTCTGTGGTAGGTTCCTAGTTGTTTCCTGTTTTCTTCTTCTTCTGATGTCCATCCTCTTTGCCTTTCCGGATGGGGATTGGACATTTTAGTTAGGGTCCTCTCTCTTGCTTAGTTTCTTTAGATGCACAGGTTTTAGTGGGTTTGTCCTATGTTGTATGTCTATATGAGTGAGTATATACCATGTGTGTCTTTTTGCTTCTGGGACAACTCACTCAGGATGATCCTTTCCAGATCCCACCATTTACCTGCAAATTTCATGATTTCCTTATTTTTCATTGCTGAGTAATATTCCATTGTGTAGATGTACCACAATTTCTGCATCCATTCTTCAGTTGAGGGGCATCTGGGTTGTTTCCAGCTTCTGGCTATTACAAATAAAGCTGCTACAAACATGGTTGAGCAAATGTCCTTTTTGTGTACTTGAGCCTCTTTTGGATATATGCCCAGTAGTGGTATGGCTGGATCTTGAGGAAGCGCTATTCCTAGTTGTCTGAGAAAGCACCAGATTGATTTCCAGAGTGGTTGTACAAGTTTACATTCCCACCAGCAGTGGAGAAGGGTTCCCCTTTCTCCACAACCTCTCCAGCATGTGTTGTCACTTGAGTTTTTGATCTTGGCCATTCTCATGGGTGTAAGGTGAAATCTCAGGGTTGTTTTGATTTGCATTTCCCTAATGGCTAGTGAGGTTGAGCATTTCTTTAAGTGCTTCTCTGCCATTCGGTATTCCTCTACAGAGAATTCTCTGTTTAGCTCTGTTCCCCATTTTTTAAGTGGATTACTTGGTTTGCTGCTTTTCAGCTTCTTTAGTTCTTTATATACACTGGATATGAGTCCTTTGTCAGATAAAGGGTTGGTGATGATTCTTTCCCAATCTGTAGGTGGTCGCTTTGTTTTGATGACGGTGTCCTTTGCTTTACAGAAGCTTTTCAGTTTCATGAGGTCCCATTTATTGGTTGTTGCTCTTAGAGCCTGTGCTGTTGGTGTTCTGTTCAGGAAGTTTCCCCCTGTACCAAGGAGTTCTAGGGTATTTCCCACTTTTTTTTCAAGCCGATTTAATATGTCTGGTTTTATGTTGAGGTCTTTGATCCACTTGGACTTCAGTTTTGTGCAGGGTGACAAGTATGGATCTATTTTCATTTTTCTACATGTAGACATCCAGTTAGACCAGCACCATTTATTGAAGATGCTATCTTTTGTCCATTGTATGGTTTTGGCGTCTTTGTCAAAGATCAGGTGTCCATAAGTGTGTGGGTTTATTTCTGGGTCCTCTGTTCGGTTCCATTGATCCACCATTCTGTTTCTATGCCAGTACCATGCAGTTTTTAAAACTGTTGCTCTATAGTACAACTTAAGATCAGGGATGGAGATACCTCCGGAAGATCTTTTATTGTAGAGGATTGTTTTAGCAATTCTGGGTTTCTTGTTATTCCATATGAAGTTGAGAATTTTTCTTTCCAGGTCTGTAAAGAATTGTGTTTGTAATTTGATGGGCATTGCATTGAATCTGTAGATTGCTTTTGGTAAGATGGCCATTTTTACTATGTTAATCCTACCAAGCCATGCGCATGGGAGATCTTTCCATCTTTTCATATCTTCTTCTAATTCTTTCTTCAGAGATTTGAAATTTTTTTCATACAAGTCTTTGACTTCCTTGGTTAGGGTTACTCCGAGGTACCTTATGTCATTTGTGGCTATTGTGAAGGGTGTCGTTTCCTTAATTTCTTTCTCAGCCCTTTTGTCTTTTGTATATAGGAGGGCTACTGATTTTTTTGAGTTAATTTTGTATCCTGCCACTTTGCTGAAGGTGTTTGTCAGCTGTAGGAGTTCCCTGGTAGAGTTTTTGGGGTCACTCACGTATACTATCATATCATCTGCAAATAGTGATAATTTGACTTCTTCCTTTCCAATTTGTATCCCCTTGATCTCCTTCAACTGTCTTATTGCTCTAGCAAGGACTTCCAGCACTATGTTGAAGAGATATGGAGAGAGTGGGCAGCCTTGTCTTGTCCCTGATTTCAGTGGGATTGCTTTAAGTTTCTCTCCGTTCAGTTTGATGTTGGCTATAGGCTTGCTGTATATCGCCTTTACTATGTTTAGATATGTGCCTTGTATCCCTGATCTCTCCAATACTTTGAACATGAATGGATGTTGGATTTTGTCAAAGGCTTTTTCAGCATCTAGGGAGATTATCATGTGGTTTTTTTCTTTCAGTTTGTTAATATGGTGGATCACATTGATGGATTTCCATATATTGAACCAACCCTGCATACCTGGGATGAAGCCTACTTGGTCATAGTGGATAATATCTTTGATGTGTTCTTGGATTCGGTTTGCAAGTATTTTATTAAGTATTTTTGCATCAATGTTCATAAGGGAGATTGGCCTGAAATTCTCTTTCTTTGTTGAGTCTTTGTGAGGTTTAGGTACCAAGGTGACTGTGGCTTCATAGAATGAATTTGGTAATATTCCTTCTGTTTCTATTTTGTGGAATAGTTTGAAGAGAATTGGTGTTAGCTCTTCTTTGAAGGTCTGGTAGAATTCTGCACTGAAGCCATCTGGTCCTGGGCTTTTTTTGGATGGGAGACTTTTGATGACCACTTCTATTTCTTTGGGGGATATAGGTCTATTTAGTTGATTTACCTGGTCCTGGTTCAGCTTTGGTAAGTCAAATCAATCAAGAAAATTGTCCATTTCATTTAGATTTTCAAATTTTGTGGCATATAGACTTTTGAAGTAAGTACTAATGATTGTTTAGATTTCCTCAGTGTCTGTAGTTATATCCCCCTTTTCATTTCTGATTTTGTTGATTTGGGTGGTGTCTCTCTGCCTTTTAGTTAGCCTGGCTAAGGGTTTGTTGATCTTGTTGATTTTCTCAAAGAACCAGCTCTTGGTTTCATTGATTCTTTGAATTGTTTTATTTGTTTCCAATTGATTAGTTTCAGCCCTGAGTTTGATTATTTCCAGCCATCTACTCCTTCTTGGTGTGTCTGCTTCTTCTTTTTCTAGGGTTTTTAAGTGAGCCATTAGGGTGCTTGAATGAGCTGTCTCGAATTTCTTCTTGAAGGCACTTAGTGCTATGAACTTTCCTCTTAGCACTGCTTTCATTGTGTCCCACAAGTTTGGGTATGTTGTGTCTTCATTTTCATTGAGTTCTAGAAAGACTTTAATTTCTTTCTTTATTTCTTCCCTGACCCAGCTGTCATTTAGTAACAAGTTGTTCAGTTTCCATGTGTGTGTAGGCTTTTTGTTATTTCTGTTATTGTTGAGGTCCAGCTTTATTCCATGGTGATCAGACAAGATACAAGGGATTATTTCAATCTTCTTGTATCTGTTGAGGCTCGCTTTGTGACCCACTATGTGGTCTATTTTGGAGAAGGTTCCATGAGGTGCTGAGAAGAAGGTAAATTCTTTTGTGTTTGGGTGTAAAGTTCTGTAAATGTCTGTTAGGTCCATTTGATTCATGACCTCTGTCAGAGACATTGTTTCTTTGTTTAATTTCTGTTTGGTTGACCTGTCCTTTGTTGAGAGTGGGGTGTTGAAATCTCCCACTATTAATGTGTGTGGATCTATATGTGCTTTAAATTTTATCAATGTTTCTTTCAGAAATGTGGGTGCTCTTGTATTTGGGGCATAGATGTTCAGGATTGTGATGTCTTCCTGGTGGAATTTTCCCTTGATGAGTATGAAGTGTCCTTCCCCATCTCTTTTGATTAATTTTGGTTGAAAGTCTATTTTATCAGATATTAGAATGGCTACTCCTGCTTGCTTCTTGGGTCCGTTTGCTTGGAAAGTCGTCTTCCAACCCTTTACCCTCAGGTAATGTCTATCTTTGTGTCTTAGGTGTGTTTCTTGTATGCAACAGATTGCTGGGTTTTGTTTACGTATCCATTCTGTTAATCTGTGTCGTTTTATTGGAGAGTTGAGTCCATTGATGTTGAGAGAGATTAATGACCAGTGGCTGTCAGATCTCTTGATTTTGATGTTGGCTGTGGTCATCAGGTTGTGTGCTTGGTTGCTTTTTGTTTTACTGAAGTGAGGTTATTTATTTCCTGTGTTTTCTTGAATGTAGCTAGCTTTCTTGGGTTGTATTTTCCCTTCCAGTGTCTTCTGTAATGCTGGATTTTTTTGTAGGTATTGTTGAAATTTGTTTTTGTCATTGAATATCTTGTTTTCTCCATCTATGAGGACTGAGAGTTTTGCTGGGTATAGTAGCCTGGGCTGACATCTGTGTTCTCTTAGGGTCTGCATGATATCCGTCCAGGCCCTTCTGGCTTTCATAGTCTCTGTTGAAAAGTCAGGTGTGATTCTAATGGGTTTGCCATTATATGTTACTTGGTCTTTTTCCCTTGCGGCTTTTAGTATTTTTTCTTTGTTCTGTATACTTACTGTTTTAATTATTATGTGGCGGGAGGATTTTCTTTTCTGGTCAAATTTGTTGGGTGTTCTGTAGGCCTCATGTATTCTTACTGGCCTCTCCTTTAACTTGGGGAAATTTTCTTCAATGATTTTGTTGAAAATATTTTCTGGGCCTTGAAGAAGGGAGTCTTCTTTTTCCTCTATACCTATTATTCTTAGGTTTTGTCTTTTCATATTGTCTTGCATTTCTTGGACGTTCTGTGTCAGGAATTTTTTGGATTTAACATTTTCTTTGACAGATACATAGATTTCTTCCATTGTAACTTCTACACCTGAGATTCTTTCTTCCATCTCTTGTAGTCTGTTGGTTATGCTTACCTCTGTAGTTCCTGTTTTCTTCCCTAGATTCTTCCTCTC
This sequence comes from Meriones unguiculatus, assembly GCF_030254825.1. Taxonomy (NCBI): domain Eukaryota; kingdom Metazoa; phylum Chordata; class Mammalia; order Rodentia; family Muridae; genus Meriones; species Meriones unguiculatus. Next base: position 46,654,242 of record NC_083350.1, read on the forward strand.
CATTATTTCCTCCATTTGTGTTTTCTTTAATTTTTCCAATTCTATCTTCAGGTCTTGAGTTGTTTTGTTTACTTCCTTCACCTGTCTGATTGTACTTTCCTGTTTTTCTTTTAGTTCCTTCAACTCTGTTTCTTGTATTTCATTCGGTGCTTTAAGCATTTCCTTTCTAAAGGCCATAAACTGTTTGGCTGCAACTTCCTCTATTCCTTTACAGATGGCAATATTCTGTTTGAGTTCATCTTCGTGTGTGTTTTTATGTATCTTATTTGTTTCCTCTGTTATCATCTTCATGAGCGTAGTTGTTAGGTCATCTTCTTGAATTTCAGTTATGCTGGGGTGTCCAGGGCTACTTGCCCCTGGGTAACTGGGTTCTGGAGATGCCATATTGCTCTGTCTTTTGTTGCTTGAGCTTTTACGCTGGCCTCTACCCATTGTGCTATCTTAGGTGTTTGGGGTTATTTTCTGGTGGTTCCTGGGGATCCTGTGGTGGAGAGAATCCCCTTTGCAGAAAGCTGGATTTTCCTGAAGGATGTCTTCTCAGCTTTTTGGGTATAGTCCCTGGATGGCTGGTGTTTTTTCAGGAGTTGCTCACCTCAGGGATATAGACCTGAGTGGTAACTGTGGTCTTTGTTAGTCGAGAGGGTTCTCCTCTCACCCAGGGAAGTCCTGAGGGCAGCTGCCCTGTTTCTGGGTTTCTTGTTGCAAATTTAATGATCAGCTGCTGTGACCCAGTTGGACAACAGGAGCGCCTCAACTGTTTGTGCTTGTGTCTGGAGCACAGCTGAGTGCTGGCGCCTCGGCCCCACTAGACTGCTAGACTTTTTCTAGGGAAGGATTGGGTGATTTAGATCAGTACAGTTTCCTTCCTTTCCCATGGATTCTCTGGAGACACGGACTCCTAGTGTCTTTTTTTGCCCTGGTGCACACTGCTCAGTGTCCGCCAGCTGGCTGGCCGCAGAAATTGCCTGTGCCTGGAACACAGCTGTGTGATGGCGGCTCAGTCTCTGCCAGCTGTCTGGTGAGCAGAAACTGCCTGTGTCTGCCTTTGCGGCTTTTGGGAGCCTGAGTGGCTCCCTAAGCTGGGTAATTTTCCGGGGACCTTTTCAGGTTGGGGGTGAGCTGAGTGCTCTGAGATCAGACCCGCCGTTTCTATCTCCGGCGGCGAATCAAGCGTGCAGGCAGGCAGGGCTCTGTGCTGGAACCTGGGTCCCCGGCTCTGGCTCGGGCTGGCTCCTGGGGTGCCCGTGGAACCCGCCCGAGTCTTTTCCAGGGGATGTCTGGGTGACCTAAGGCCGGTCCCAATCGTTTCCTGTACCCTGGGGTTATCTCTCGACTGAAAATTCCAGTCTCTGATAGTGTGGTGCCCATGGTTCAGTCTGGGACCGTGACCAGAGTCACTGGCTTGTGGCTCTGGGCTGGGGCTGGGGCTGGCGGCTGGCAGCCAAGCGTCTGGCGGAACTGGGATCTCTTCCGCGGTTTAGCCTGGTGAGTTAAAAGCTGATTGAATCCCCCACCGTGGGGTATCCTCTCACCTGGGAAACACAATGACTGTGTTTTATGGCCAAGAGTTCTGATTGATGGTCACTGTGCTGATCCTGCTGTGCTGCTGCTCAGAATGAGAGTCCTCCCTGTACCGCCATCTTGCCCCTCCCAACATTTTTTCTCTACTTATGTTTTGTTGTAGTTTACTCTCTCTGATTCTTTAAATTGTTTTCAAAATCTTTAGTGGATTGTTTCAGAAGACACAGGCTTTTGCAACTAAGTCAGGCTAAGTGTTCCGTCTCTTAGTGCTTTTCCACAGGTGAACTCTCTCTAGTTGTCTTATTTTCCCTTGTAGGAGGAATCTTGGGATTAAACGCTTTATGTTGATCTGGAAAAAGCAGGCAAGGGGGTTAGGTTTTCCTGTTTATTTTTTCCAAGGGGTGTTCCCTGAACTATTCAAGATATGGTTCTTCAATCCCTTTAGCAGAATTGATCATGATACCTGTTGAAATCACACATGACCCAACAAGTGTGTGTGTGTGTGTGTGTGTGTGTGTGTGTGTGTGTTTCACCAGCTACCGGGAAAGAGGATATCTGTATTTCTAGAATCGTGTGTGGACAAGCTCAGGGAGCTTTTAGCTAATGTGCTCCAAAGGATCACAGGGGAGTCCTCAGAGAAGTCTGTTAAGTGACATTTTTCTTGCATCATGGCTGTTGAAAGGACTCAGCCCTTTTCCCAGCTCCTAGATTTACACAGACAATCCAGCCATGCCAACACCCTGTTCTGGGTAGACTATAAAGTAAGTGGACTATCGGGGAGTGTGCACACATATAAGTAGGAAAGTGATTTTTACAGTCAAGCAATTTCACTTTTCACATTAACTTTGCTGTGGTATACTTTACATGCACTAAAATATGTGCATCTTAAGGATAATGGCTTGACGTGTTTTGACAAATGTCTCCATTCCCACACCCACCAGTCTAATTATGATGTAGGAGCTCTATCCCACTCCCAACTGTTCCAGGGACTGCTATGCAGAGATTGCTCTTCATTCACTGTAGCAGATGATCGCGGATCCTATTTACACCCTGATTATTAATTTTGGTTTCTCTAGACTGCACATACATGAGTCCCACATGATGTTTGTATCTGGATAGTTTTCATATAGCCCATATTCTTGAGATTTCTCCACATAGCTGCGTGACAGTAAACACGCAAATGCTCTGCTCAGATTTCCTGCTGTTGGCATATTAACCGACCAATGGCTGCAGCTTCTTTGCTCCTCTGAGTCTATCATTTTTGTGGTTAAAGTTTAAGTTCTTTCACCTTCCATCCAGCCATGCCCCATCTCCTGTGTCCCAACTATATATGGTAGAGAAGCCAGAGTGGCCTAATTTCTGTGACAAATAACACTTTCTAATCAACACTTTTGCTTTGAAAACACTGCTAGTTAGAGTCTTTCAGATGCGCTCAGTAGACTCCTGTCATACGTTCAATGCACATCCCATCTGTCTTTCTAAATGAGGATTGATCATCTTACCCCATGTGCGCTCAATTGATTATCTTTTTTAGGTGTATAGATTTCATTATGTTTATCATATCTTATAGGTCTATATAAGTGAGTATATACCGTGTTTGTCTTTCTCCTTCTGGGATATTTCACTCGGAATGATCTTTTCTAGATCCCACCATTTGCCTGCAAATTTCATGATTTCCTCCTTTTTGATTGCTGAGTAGTATTCCATTGTATAAAAATACCACAATTTCTGTACCCATTCCACCGTTGATGGACATCTGGGTTGTTTCCAGGTTCTGGCTATTACAAATAGAGCAGAGTACAGGGAATCATAAGAAAGAAGGGGTGTTAGTCTGATGGGGAAAGGATAGGAGCTCCACAAGGACCAAATATATCTGGGCACAGGGTCTTTTCTGAGACTGACATTCAACCAAGGACCATGTATGGATATAACCTAGAACCTCCACTCAGATGTAGCCTGTGGTAGCTCAGTAACCAATTGGTTTCCCAAAGTGAGGGGAACAGGGACTATTTCTAACAGGAACTCAATGACTGGCTCTTTGGTCTCCCCACCCCCGAAGGGAGGAGCAGTCCTGTTAGGCCACAGAGGAGGGCTTTGCAGCCAGTCCTGAAGATACCTGATAAAACAGGATCAGATGAATGGAGAGGAGGTCCCCCCTATCAGTGGACTTGGAAAGGGGCATGGTGGAGATGAGGGAGGGAGGGACTGGGAGGGAATGAGGGATCAGGACACGGCTGGGATACAGAGTTAATAAAATGTAACTGATAAAAAAAATTAAAAAAAGAGAAAAAAATCAACACTTTTGACTCAGGGACTACCTATTAACCTAGACAAGAGCTTTTTTCTATGTATCTGAGATGCTTAACCAAGTATCTAACCACCCAACTCTCTTCCCTTCTTCAAAAAGCTTCACCATCAATGCCACATGATGGCTATGGATACTTCCCTTCTAGGTTTTAGGAATTTTCCTCAGTAAATATTTCAAAATATTTAATTCTATCTTGATCTTTTCTTAGAGAACTGAATTAGTTCATTAATTGTTTAGTAGTTTCTGTCAGTGATTATTAATCCATTGTAAACCCATATAACCACTTGCTAACCTTTTCTTTATTAAATTAAGGAGGTTGGTGGAGACTGGCTTGTACTCCCAACTGGATTCTTATCCTACACTCCTCCAAGAATGGAATAGGTAGACATTTAAAAAAATATAAAGATGAAGTACTTTACTCTTAACAACATTGAATGAACAACCTTAACGGGGATAGGACAGTTTAAAACAGCTAAAATAATTTAAAACAGTTGGCCACAAGGGCTTCAAATGAAACAGGTTTGAATTCTTAGGAGCAGTTGTATACTAGCCAAGAGCCCAAACAACTCTGAGAAGTGGTATCACACAAAGTTCCTGAATGGCTTAGGACACTAACCAAATCGAGACATTGGTATCTTTCTCCCAGATTCTGTAGAAGCTGGCTTCCGATGTGGTGAGTGATCTTATGTCCAGAAGCTAGAAACTGTCTAGGAAATGCATTTCTATGTGCAGCTGATGTGTGGAGTCTTGATGGCTGCATCAAGTCCTGGAGTCTAGCTCCAGGGAACTTCTGGTCCAAGGAAGATGCCTCAAATGCCAGTTGCCTCTGTCTCTGGGGAGACTGTCTACAGTGAGTCCTGAAGGCAGGAGCTCTTCTTCTGTTGAATTTTAATGTGGTCTGAGTTCTGAAACTCATTATTTAGAGGGTTATTAACAAGCTAGTGTTAGCTGGGCTAAGTTGGTCCTGAATAGCTGAATGTGGGTGTGCCAATATGGCGAAGAATAGGGCAATCAGGGGAGAGTAGTCAAACTTGGTGTAGGAAGGAAGAGCCCTGAGGCCACAGAAAACGACTAAATGGCGGGGATTGGGGAGGCTCTGTCTCTCCAGATACTTGTTACAGTGCTTCTACTGGTTCCAGAGGTCCCCACAGGCTCCCACTTTTCCACTTTCCTTCAAGAGGGGGAGAAATGGCTTTCTCCTTCTGCAGCAGTTGGTGCTGTACTAAAGTTTATCAGTGAGCAGTCACCAAGTGTGCAAGGAGACACTTATTTACATAGGTAAATAGCAAGAGTGTAACTGTTAGATAATGTGACCTGCAAACATTGTCTTTGACATGGTAAGAATGATTTTTAAAAGCATGTACCATTCGATTCTTGTGTAAGACCTCCCATCGCTCCATTTCCTCACCAATACCCGGTGTCATCCAGGTTTGACTATTTCATTTATTTTGGTAGGCATGTTTTCATTTTAATCAACTTTTCCTTAGTTACCTGAGGTGTCCAGCATCGTTTCAATGCCTTTGCTCCTTCATGTGAACAGAAGATAGACAGCAGATAGACTTATCTAGATGCCCTGCCTGTCTACAGGAACGTTTGTTTTAATCCAAAGTTGCAAGATTTTATGCCTTTTGAGTACAAGTTGAGTCCACAGGTACAAGCAGTGTACTTGTTGCAAAACTGTTACAAAGAGTTCCTCCCAGTTGTTGGCTAGGGTTTTTAACTTTTCTCACTTAAGTCTTTGAAAGAGCAACTAGTTTCAACTTGATAAGCTGTACTTTATTAGTTGCTTCTTTTTTGTTGGTGCTTTTTAAACTCCTCTGAAAACTCCTTGCTTATCTGAAGTAAGCACATATATTCTGTTAGAAGAATACAAATACACACACACACACACACACTTTTTAGATATGTGGTTCCTTTCTACTTACCATTTTCCTGACACTGTGTTGTGGAAAGTCATGGCTAATTTTTTTCTCATACAGATAAAAAAATTGTTCTATCACCACTCATTAAAACCGGGATGATTTCCCTATTGAATTGTCTTCATATTACCGTGGAGAATCTATTGATGCTATGAATACAGATATGTTAAAGGGCTCCCATTTTGACTGGCTGATCTATGTACCCACCCACACTCCAATACCACATTGTTTTATTACTATAAAATATAAAATGATAAACACATAAAGTATAAAACTAGCTTTATAGAGGTTTATGAATAAGACAGCATAGCCATTGTTTTCTACGTCATTTTTGGCCTTTTCATTCAAATTCCCTTGGGATTTCTAGTCATTTACAGTTTTAGTGAATTCTAGTATCAACTTTTCTGCTTATACAAAGGGACTTGGAGAAATGTTTATTGCTACTGTGTTAATCATTTGGAGAGTCTATTGGCATCTTAATAATATGAGTCTTCCAATCACATGCAGGCTGTTGTCTAACATCTGCAAACACATGCCCCGCATTTGAGGAGGTGAGTCTGGCACCATTCATCCTGTTACAGCAAAAGAGGAAGACAGACAGTTCTAAGAGTGAAGAGAATGCCGTGCAGACCATTGCAGTTCTGCACTTCTGCATTTAGATCATCTGTATCTGAATGCAAATCAGACTTCCTTGGTGGTGGCTTTGGTACCCACCCACATTTACATTGATTTAAGAAAGCAGGTGATGGAGCACCAGAAAAAAATAACATAATTAAGGAAGAAAGTGAGTGTTCATTCCTACAGAACTATGTAGTGGCTATGTAAGTGAGAGAGAGTAAGATTCGCACACAGTGCTCAGGAGCTGGCTTCACTGAAAATCCTTGCAAAACTGCGTAATTTCGTTTTATTGGAAAACAATGGGTCTAATCCAAGACTTTTTTCCATAGTGCTATTTCAAATCCTTTTTAGAATAACACATGATTACGACACACTGTAATTTCTAAAGCACAAACACAGCAAAGAACCATTCTTCAGTAAAATACAACCCTGTCCTGTAACTTGCCCTTTGTTTTCTCTGCATTTCTTCACGTATTTGGATATTTTCCCTTGGCATTTTTCAATCCTGTTTTTCTCTTTCCTTAGTTTGTAGTTTGTAGTTTGTACTGTGTAAAAGAGTCTTCCCAAGAACTTAACTGGAAAGAAACACTCTACATCATTGACTTGGTTGGAAAAATATCCCTCTTCTCCTCTTCTCTATGGAATTATGCCTGAGAAATAATATATAATGGGGTTTCAGCCTGTCAGACACTACTCGCAAGAAAAGGATGTTTATTATTTTATGAGATATACCTACTGACAATTGTATTTGTGCATTTTTCTAAAGTTTAAAATTACAGTTCTAAAAGATTATTATTTAGAGGATTAAGTCCTGGCTGAAAGTCTCGGTGACAGCTGTTAATGTGCTTTGGTAGCATCATCTCCAGAACTGCACCATTTTGTTGTTTCAAAGGGACATAACCTAGAGTCAGGCAGGAAGCAAGACCCACAACTGAGGATTTGCCTCTATCATACTGGCCTATGGGCATATGGATTGTAAGGCACCTAAGGCCTTCTGATATAGCTCCTGGTTTTGTTAGGGACCGCACCCCAGGATATTCTTCAGCTGTCAGTTTAGGTTCCTCCATGCACCCATAGATTAATAGGACTGTGAAAATAATAGGCTCCTTTAAGAGCAAATAAATTAATAATATAAAGCATTCATTGCCCTGCATATAGCAAATTCGCTCTACATGGAAGGCTGAGAGAAGGGACTTTATAAGCATTGTTAAAAATGTACTCCACTTGCTTTTCTCATGCTGTTCTTTTAAGTATAACAGCCCCAAATTTATTACTACAACATAGTTAACTTAGCATTTGAGGATCTGAATTGAGTGGTCAGGAGAAGTGAATTTTATTCCAGAACAAGAACTCCTCAAGTTCACCATGAACAAATTTGGAAGGCAGTTGTTTGGGAGGGAGTATAAACACTTATGTAATTTGTGGCTTAGAGCTTGCACCCTGGAGTGGGAAAAGCCCTTCTGGTTTCAGGCATCACAGTTGTTTTGGGACATGTCTTTTACAGCCTAGCACCAGCTGGGAGTTAAAGGAGAAGAATAGAAATTTGTCCTCCAAGCAGTAACATTGCCAGTCTACTGATGAATTCCTGTCACCTTCTGTTTACCTCCCATGGCTTCACTGGTTGCTTTATGTTATCTGATTCCCTTCTTAACATGAATTCCTTGTTGAGTGGTTTGAAGCACTTAGCACATATCAGAGTGCCAGACAACTAGTTCATACTTATTATATATTAAATCAATAATATGTCATTTTTTAAAAATTAAGGTCTTATGTCCCCCTTGGACTAATTGGCTATTTAAATTAGTATTACAGAAAAAAAGAGTGAAAAATTAGTGGTGAACTGCACTATTTGTGGAAAACTGAAGTTCTGCAGTGTCCTGCATGTGTTCTGTGGAGCGTGCTCCAAGGAGAGCTGGAGTCCACACACAGGGAGGAGAAAAATGCAGCTGTCTCAAGTAGCACATTTGGGCATGATGGAAGTACTTACAAACATGTCTGCCCTTTGAGTATATTCCCTAGGGAGCACCCAGAGAAACTCTTGAAAGATTCAAGCCTAACTAACCATACATCTTTCCCACTTCAAACTTGAAAGGCTTCTCCAGGGCTTGAAGCCTGTCGCACCATGGCCTACCCACCAGACTTTCACTTATATTTGAAGCTTCTTTCTGCTCTCTCTCTCTCTTTGTCCCTCTGTCTCTGTCTCTGTCTCTGTCTCTGTCTCTCGCTCTCTCTCTCTCTCTCTGTTCTCTGGCCCCTCTCAGCTCTCTGTCAGGTGCTCACCCTTGCCTTTTCCATCATGGAACACTCTACAAGTGTTTTTTTTCCTCTAGTGCTCCTCACTTCCCTACTGCTTTCACTTTAAAGGAGAACCACTCCTTTGCTGGGTATCTCAGGATCTCATGTACATGGTTCTTGGTACATAGCATTATTTCTAAATTATGTGTTTATCAACTGGATGCCTTTAGTTTATTTTCTTTAAAGGAACATGTAAGTCTTAGGAAATTAAGGTTATATATGTCTCTATTGTACTTCCTTTGCCAACCCCAGTGCTGGTTTACCAAGGAGTGTCTGATGGGATCATTTTAATGCTTTTGTTTGTTTGTTTTTAATATATCCCAGCTGTAGTTTCTCCTCCCTCCACTTCTCCTTGCCTCTTTCTCCTCCCCTCTGCCCCAGATCCACTCCTTTTCCATTTCCGTTCAGAAAACAGAAGGCCTTCCTTATATCCACTGAACAAGGCATAACATGATACAGTAAAACTACACACAAACTCTCACATCAAGGCTTGGTGAGGTAACCCAGTAGGAGGCAAAGGGTTCCAAGAATAGACAATCCATTTCCTTTTGAAGTCTCAACAGATAGAGGAGTAAACATTCGGAGATGACACACATTGCCATGCAAGTGATAGTGTATGGGAAATGTGTAGATATAAGGTTATTGTGTAATTCAAAAGCTGATTTCTATACCACTCATATCTGGTTACAGTCCTTGTTCTGAGAATCTCCTGTCTCAGTATTGTGTAAATACTGCTTCCCAATTGTCCCCTGATATGTAAATATATCAGCTTATAGACAGTCACTGATAGGGGAGAGAATAGGTCAGCTAGGGGAGAAGGAATTAGAGGAGGTAGTAGGAGATTCGGCCATGGGAGAGGTCCAAGAGTTATCAAGAGAAAGAGTTGAAACACAGAAAGCTACAAAGTGCAAATATCTCTAGGATGCACAATAGGAGGAAGCCAAATTAGCTTAGAGGGTTAAGAATAGAGTAATAACTGCTCAGATATTGTGTTGTGAAGTTTATTAAACAAATATAAGAGTCTCAGTTATTTGTGTGATAGTCGGGTTAAGAAAGAAAACAAGAAATAAACACAGTTTTATAAAAATAACAGTAACAACTGACTCATTGTGGATTAGCTTCTAAGAGGGGTATGTGTACCTCGAAGGAAAACAACTGCTCCATGTAAAATTAAAAATTTCATCAATTCAGAAGCGTGTGTTCATGCAGACTCTAAACTAGTGCATTCAAACAAAAGTCAATGAAAATGAATATCAAACTCAGTGTGTGGACAGGTCCCAGGGAGGATGGTGGGAGCAGCAAGCAGTGGTTCATTCTCCCACCCTCTGTGGCTATGAGCGTTTACGTCTTCATTACACAGGACAAGACCTCCTAGGTTACATTTCAGTACTTTAGTTTATTTTCACAAGAAGGGAACATAGCACATACTTTCTCATACCATGAAGAACATTTCTCATCACAGAGATAGTTTTGTGTTTCTCCCTACAGATAAAAACTTGGCAAATGATAGCTGTGAAAAGCTTAGCCTTACCAAGGGGACAACTACTTCGGCTTGCTGAGCTTAAATCAAAATCCAAACCTCAGTGCTTTCCCTCCTCTCTTATGTCCAATACAGCAAAATAGGGTCCTTGGGGCTACCCAAGGAAGAAACCAAAACATTTAGAAGGAGTTTTGCTAGTGGAATAGTCAATGCTTTCTGTTTTATCTGCTTTTAGTGGTGGCTGAAAAAAATACCTGGATCCAACATTTATATAATATATGTAGTCTACGACAATTTATTGGGACATGTGTCTAGAGTCTTTTAGATGGCAAAACAGGCAGCTTCATTTGGTTTGTAGCAGGACCAGCTCTCCAGGAAGAAATTTCAAGGCGATGCTGGGATGTGGTAACATCTAAATTAGCTTCTCTGCAAATAGAATTCATGTCACCTAGAATACTATGTTGTTTTTTTCATTCATATCTAACTATTTTCACCCTCTGTAACTTAAAAAAAAATGTGCAAGGGAGTTTTGTTATTTTCTTAAAGTTTATAGTTACTAATAGACCTATCCTAGTTAACCATCAATCAGTGAGTCAGCGATTTTGCTATATTGAACTGTTAACAAGAGGTGATAATTACATGAAACCAGAAGCCTGGAGATACAGAGTCTCCTTTTTTCACTCAGGTTTTTAAAAAGCAGTGAGCCCTGTTGAATTTACTTAATCTTCTCGAGCCTCATTTTTTTATATTTGAATGGTGCTTATAATTTCTGCTTTGGTAGTGAGGTGGGAATTAATTGCGATAGAATGTAACTGTGGTCGGCTGAGGTAGGCACATGGTAGTTGCTTAATAAATGTATTTACTAATTTAAGAAACTATGTTCCGATTGCCTTAACTGAACTAACCTTTGCAACAAGTTGAAATGTGCGATTGAGTTTTACACAGACTTACAAAAGCATCTTCACCACAATATGAGAAAAAACAAAATAAGAAATACAGTAAATCTAAAACCAACTGAAGTCCTTCTGTTTTGTGGTATAGTTCTTCCCCACCATCACTCCTTTCCTGTCACTCCCAGGGACAGAGGCAAGTGGAGAATATTGTTGTGATGAGTTTTGAGAAATGCATCTTCTTCTCTGGGAGCTGACAGGAAGCATCGCTGGTTTAGCTCTATCGCTCAGTGGCCTGTGGAGACAAAGCTGTTCAAAACTACAAAGTTTTGCTGTGTAGTCATCATAGTCAGGAGGCATCAAGCTTAGATAGCTTAAGAAACATCCAAGAAAACTACTTCCTAACTAAAATCACGAGATATTGAACCTTAAATCTAATCTAGTGTGTAACCAAAGTAAATGGAACAGGAGAATAAAATGTATTCCACTCATAATGAACTGACAGCGCACATAAAGGAATCTTTAAAATATCCAAATGGCTAAAGATGGATTATATTTTCCTTTGGGAAAGGAAATAGTGGAAAATAGAATGCTGATGAACTGAGCTTATTAAACTGGCTGTTGGTGGTGATGAAAGTGGTATTGACGAAAAGGCAGTGGAGCATATTTCACACACATTTGCAGGGTAATAAACATAAAATGCAGCTCAGGGACAAGGTTGAGATACTTTGTCTTCTGGTACCTGCACTCTGGCAGCATGCTTATCACACTCTGCTTCAGACACCAAGTGCTTTCAGAGATAAACACTTTAAATCACTGGTGGGTTGGTTTCCAACTTAACCCAACTATGCATTCCTTCAGATGAGATCCAGAATTAGGAGCTCCTTGCTCTAGATGACACCATCCAAGAAACTCTAGTAATCTGGTTTGGTGGCAAACATCTTACCCACTGAGCCATCTCATTGGCCACCATCTCTCATTCTTTATTCAGCCTTATGGACTTTGCTGTGTGGTATTGATGTTTTCACTGGCAAAAATCAAATCAGATACACAGCATTTTAGTAAAGGAAGGCAATTTTCTGTGTGAGAAGAGATGGCTGAGATGAAGATTTGTGGTTTTATCCCAGAAACTGGCATTCCTTAGGTTTTTCATCCTTAACATGAATGGAACCATCTTGCTGGCCTTTTGGAAACATGGGTAGTTCTACAATTCTTTGACTAGGCTTTGAAAAAATAATTCCTGTCTTGTTTTGTAGGAGCTTAGCCAACACATGGCTGGAACTTGAAATAAGCTTTCTTTAAAAGATTGGTGAAAAGTGTGATGTTTGCAAGCTGGTTCAGGTTCTTCTTCTAAGGTAGAATCATCAAATTATCCCATGGGAATGGCAGGAGTCTATACTTTTTCAATAGTGCCAGACACTAGTGTGCTTTCAACTGTCAGCTATTATTATTCACTATTCCAATTATTGCAGTGAGGTGTGTGGTGGTGGAATATACTGATGATCTGAGTATTAGGATCCAAGCAGAAGCACAGATGGAAATTTCATATGCTCACCAATCTACACAGGCAGAGGATATGCAAGTGAGGGATTTTCTGAGGCCCCAAGAGCTCATGAAGCAGAGGAACGCCAGCATGGAGCCCATATCATTCCTAGGCCAGAGAGATAGAAGAGGCAGTGTTGATACTAGAGGCAGAGATGAGATCACCAGACAAAAATGTAATTTCAGACACACTTTTTGGAGTGAGCTGAAGTCACGAAAGGGAATCTCAAGCATACTAGGGAAGCTATCCAAAAGGAAGAGCAGTTTAGAGAACCCTTTGTTGTCTTTTTCTTCACTTTATAGTCCAATCCCAGCCCCCTCCCTCCTTTCCTCCCAGTCCTGCCCTCATGCCTCCCCCACTGTCCTTCTCCCCATTACCTCTTTCTTTCTCAGGGAAGGGAGCCTTTAAGGGGTACCAACCCATCTTGGCACCTCAGGTCACAGAAGGACTAAGTGAAAGTTCTCCCATTAAATCCAGACAAGATAGCCTAGACAGGCAACAGAGTCAGAGACAACCCCAACTCCTGTTGTTAGGGAACCCACAAGATGACTGTGCTGCACATTTGCTATATATGTGTAGAGGGTCTAGCTCCAATCCATGCATGCTTTTTGGTTGGTGCTTCAGTTTCTGTAAGGCACCATAGACCCAGGTTAGTGTACTCTAGGTTTTCTTGTGGGGTCCTTGATCCTTCCAGCTCCTTCAGTCCTTTTTCCCACTCTTCCACGTAAGTCCTCAAGCTTGGCCTATTGTTTGTTTGTGGTTCTCTACATGACTCCATCAGCTGCAGGATAAAGTCTCTCAGAAGACAGTTATGCTAGCCCTCTATCTGCAAGCATAGCTTAGTATTATTAATAGCATCAGGGGTAGGCTCTTTCCAATGGGGTGGGTCTCAAGTTGGGCCAGTCATTGGTTTGCCATTCACTCAATCTCTGTTCCATTTTTATTTCCACATTTCTTGTAGGCAAGACAAATTTTGGGTCAAAGGTTTTATGGTTGGGTTGCTGTCCCCCTCCCTCCACTGGAAGTCTCATCTGTCCTAAAACATATGGTGACTTCAAGCTCCATATCCCTAGCTGTTAGGGGTCTCAGCTATGGTCACACTCATAGACTCCTTGGGGCCTCTCCTGTCTCAGAGATGCTCTTCCACCCATTTCCATTCTCTCTCACAGTCTTTCCCCTCTTACCACCCCCCACACTCCCTACAACTTATCCCTGTCACCATTACCCTCCCCCCCCACAAACCTTCCTCCTTCCATCTACTTCAGATGTCTATGTTATTTCCTCTGAGTGAGATTCAAGCATCCTCTCTTGAGCCCTCAGTGGCTTCTTTGGGTCTGTGGACTGTATCATGATTATCCTGTACTTTATGGTTAATATCCACTTATAAGTGAACGTATACCATGTGTTTCTTTCTGGGTCTGAGTTACCTCACTCAGGACGGTGTTTTCTGGTTCCATCCATTTGCTTGCAAATTGAATGATGTCTTTGTTTTAATGGCTGAGTAGTATTTCATTGTTTAAATATACCACATTTTCTCTATCCATTCTTCACCTGAGAAACATCTAGGTTGTTTCCAGTTTCTGGCTATTATGCACGAAGCTACTATGACCCCCACCCCATCCCCTATACTGTGTCCTGCCTTGATGCATGCTCCATCTACTATACCATGGCCCTCCCTGCATTCCCATATTCCCGAGGAGATCAAGGTCCTCAGGTGAGACTCTTTCGCCCACAATGCTCAGCTTGTCTTGTCCTCCTAATAAATCTAGAAGTGGAGAGCCCCACCCTGTCCTCTGAGCACCTCATTCCCTGCCCACAGCTCATCCTCTATCCCTGTAGAACTGTGGACACCCTGGACAGTCAAGTGAGACCTTTACATCTCAGTCCCCTGCCTGTGAGTGACCCTGTATAGCAGCAGTGAGCCGTACACTAAGCTCTGCCCCTTCCCCCACGAGCTTCATCTACCAGGCCACAACCCTACCTGCATTCCCAGAGGTCTGAAACCATCAGGGACCACCAGAAAGGTGAGAATTCTCTGCCGGCCAGTTCCCCTAAAACATTCCCAACAGAGGTAAACCCCACTTTCTCCCTGATGTCATTGTTTTAAATAGTCTAGTAATTTTCCATTGTGTAAATGTACCACGTTTTCTTTATCCATTCTTTGCTTGAGAAATATCTAGGTGGCTTCAGGTTTCTGTGTATTATGAATAAAGCTGCTGTGAATATAGTTGATATTGTTTAAATTTGGATTTGTCGTAGAATACCTTGTTTTCTTCTTCTATGTGCTTGAGTATTTTGCTGGGTATAGTAGTGTGGGCTGACATCTGGTCCCTTCGAGATTTCAAGACATATGCCCAGGCCCTCTGGTTTTTAAAGTCCCTCTTGAGAAGCCAGTTACAATTCTAATAGATCTGCCTTTATAGGTTACTTGGCCTTTTCTTTTGTGGCTTTTAATATTCTTTTTTTTTCTGTACATTTTATGTTTTGATTATTATGTGCTGGGAGGATTTTCTTATTTGATCTAATCTATTTATTGGATTGTGTAAGTTTCTTGTACAGTTATAGCTATCTTTCTTTAGGTTAGAGAAATTTTCTTCTATGATTTTGTTGAAAGTATTTTCTGGGCCCTTCATCTGGGTTTCTTCTCTTCTATTTCAATTACTTAGGCTTGGTATTTTCATGCTGTCACAAATTTCCTGGATATTTTATTTTAGAAACTTTTCAGATTTAACATTTTCTTTGACCAGTATATTAATTTCTTCAATCCTAAGCCTGAGATTCTCTCTTCCATCTCTTGGATTCTGTTGGTGGTGTTTGCATCTACAGTTTCTGTTCTCTTGCCTAGGTTTTCCATCTCCAGGATTTTCTCCGTATGTGTTTTCTTTATTGCTTCTCTTTCTGTTTTCAGGTCTTGAACAGTTTTATTCATTTCTTTTACCTGTTTGATTGTAGTTTCCTTTAATTCTTTAAGGGATTTATTCATTTTCTCTTTAAAGGCCTCTATCATCTTCATAAGACAGGATTTAAGGTCATTTTCTTGTGCTTCAACTGTGTTAGGACGCCCAGGGCTTATTGTAGTAGGATAGCCGGGCTCTGTTGGTGCCCTGTGTTGACTGTGTTCTTATGCTGGCTTTTAGCCATCTGGTTGTCCCTGGTGCTGGCAGGCAGAGTTGTGGGCTGGGAGTGCAGGAGATAGGGTAGAGTTAGCAGCTACTGGGTGTGGTAAGGGGACCTGGAAGGCAAGGGGCCTCGGGCAGAGTCCTAGGTGGTTTACCCAGGTTCTGGCAGGCCTCCAGGAATGTGGACAGAGCCATTTCCCAAAAAATGGGGCATGAAGTGGGTAGGGTGCATCTCACTGCTGCTGGGCTTGCCTTGAGCATACCAGGCAGGCAGAGGATTTAGGGGAAGGGTCTCACCTGGTTTTCTCTATTGCCAGCAGACCTTCAGGAATACAGGCAGAGTCTTGGGCCTGAAATTGGTGTTCCGGGGATAGGACACACAGCTCACCACTGCTGGGTGTGCCCCAGTGGAACAGGAGGAAAGGGATTTTGAGGAGGGGTCTCACCTTGTTTCCTGTGCAGGCAAGCCTCTGGGAATACAGGCAGTGCTGTGGGCCAGAAAATGGGACAAGCATGCAGGGGACTGAAATGTTATTCTTTATACAGTTCTAGTTTTTGAAGCTTTTAGTAATGAATTTTGGAAAAGCAAAAACTCAGTGAAAAAAGTTCCTTCAAAACTTTATTTAAATCCTAACAGTCTGCCCAACTCTTCACCCCACTGTTATTTAACTTATAGTTCACAACTTTTTAGTCTTAATATCCATCTAGCTCAGATGTTTCTGACATATGGAAGCAGTTTACTCCTCTTTCCTTTCCTCTTTCATACAAGATAGACAGACAAGAAAACATTGGCTTACCGAGATATTTAAACTACTCAGTAAAACAGATGTAGCAATACCATTTACACAAGGCATTATGAAATGAAAGACAGAATAAAAATAAAAAATGAAAAGCTGGACAGAGATAAGCAGCACATGGTTCAATCCCACAGAAAAACATTGGGATTAGGGATTAGACCTGGGAGGAGGCCAGCACTTCTGCTTACAGAGCATATCCCTGGCTGAGTCTCCTACTGCCTTGGTTCCCACATTTCTTCATTCACATAAAAGGTCTCATGGTTCCCATCTATTTCAAGTGCTTTCCTAACTATAATGTGATATACTGTTAAGTTAAAATGCTGTCACAAGCTGTACAATGCTGTATAGCACTATATAATTACTCACAAACAGAGCAATGACAGCTCCCAATTGGAAAATAGACATTTTGAAATGGCCTTTAGGAAAAAAAATGTATAGAGCAATAGTAGTTCTCATGTTTATCAAATCCCCTTCTTACTTAAAATTCGGTTTCCCTAGAGAATTTCTTTAAGTTTTAATTGTAATATTACACTGAATTTTCTAATTTAGATAAACTGTTTTTGGCATTTCTTAGATTTTAAGATATGAAAATAGTTCAGAAATGAAATGCTGAAATTTAGGGCTGGGAGGAGGATGGAAAAGCATGAAGGATGAGTGAGAGAAGGGAAAACACTGGGAGTTGAAGGTTTTATCAGGAATGGGCATTGAAGTAGGTAAAGGAGACTTAGGAGATAAGTTAACTAAAACTAAGAATGTATAAAAATTAAGAAATCCTACTAGTTTATTATGTAATATATATGTTATCAGCCTGCATATTACCTTGGCCATATATTGGTTATAACACACACCCACACCTACTCACACATATACACCCCCTGTAGACCCAACCCCATATGTATATATGCAAAGAGAGAGAGACCAAGCAATGGTGAGCTGTTTGGAACTATGTTGCTGCTCCCAGAAGACATAAATTATTAAATGAAAATCTCGTGCCTGTCATGATTTACACCTCTAAAAATTACTGATCAGAGAAAATCCATAGGCACCCCAAACAATACAGGCTATTCCCATTTCTCTTGATTGAAATCACAACTAGATGTTCTTACCTGGATCTTACCTGGTCCTGGTTAAAACCACATGCTTTGGTTGTAGAATGCTGAAAAAACAATCTTGACCTGACCTGGAGAAACTCTTCTCTGAATACTAGATTTCATAGCATTGGAAGGCAATATGCAGGCTGCTAGCAGAGAAAAGTCATCAATTGTTTTACCCATATTGGACCTTGAATGCTACGGTACTGACCTGTTAGGCAAGAGGTATTCACTAGCCAAATAGTGGTGTAACTGTATGTGGAGAAACCAATTACTGTCTGATTGGATTTGAGGTCTGCTCAGCAAAAAGGAATGCATATATGGTATTGTAAATATGACGAAAACTCATAGCTAGGGAAGTCATAGACCCTAGGGAGAACCTCTTGATATTGTTTTATTAAACTGTTTTATTAAATTTATCAAACTGACTTCCAAATATTTACATTTATGTCTATGGATATCAACCTTGGTTAAAGACTTCTTTGTACATAGAGTAAGAGTTAATGTAGAGATTCATATCTGCTAAAAGTGCTGAAAATAAGTGGCTGTGAATGCTGAACGATACATTGAACATCTATATCACTGCCCTTCTTCTAGACTCAGGGAACATTGCAGAAACAGAGGGTGGGTAGAAATAAAAGAGCATATTGATGAAGAGACAACTACGAAATACTCGTCTTTGGTAACATGGCTGTCATACACATGAACTCACCGAAACTGTGCTTTTCTGCATAAGACACGCACAATTCCAAGCCAATTAAAAATTCCATCTTGTCGGGGGAGGACCATTGGTGCTCTAATCCCTAGCTAAGGAGCTACGGAAAGTTGCTGCAGAGGTGAGGGGAGACACTGCTGTTTGGGTTAGATGGTCACTGGTAGGTTTTCCATCCACTGCAACATAGCCGCACACCCATCTACACATACTGGCACCATTAGCTGGACTCAACGGGTTATTAAGAAAGAGGATATGAAGTGTGGAGAGAGATGTTTTGGGGAGTTCAGGAGAAGTTAGAAGGAAGATGGGCCAGGCGAATGTGATGCAGGATGAATTAATTGCACATGTGCAGGAACTTTTCAAAGAATCAAAACAACAGCAACAACTACAACAATAAACCATTTTTCAGCTACTCTTGTAGAAATCATCACCAGTGGCTTACGGGTAGCGTGCAAGGTCATAGGCACACCTATGCAATTCTTTGCATAACAACATTCGTGGGGGGATCCAGTGCTTAACGAAACTTTAAGACCCTTTCTTTAAATATCATCAGTTTTACGATGGTGTGGTGGAGCAATAAACAAGCCAGAGGGACTTTTGTTTGTTCCTTTCAGCAAAGGATGAGCAGGTGGGCAGGGTGTCGTGCTGCTGTGTGTTTGTGAGTCTGCCGCGCCTACACTCTCACGACCCTCCTTCCTGCCTTAGCAATTCCTGAAATCACATATGAGATTGTGGTAGTGTAAGATGCCTGTGCTCCTTGGATCTTGTCAACTTGACAGAAACATACTTGGAAAGACGGACCATCCATTGAGGAACAGCTTCAATCACATTAGCTTGTTGGCAAGCCTTTGGGGGCATTTATCTTGATTAATGATTGATGTGGGAGGGCCCAGCCCACTGTGGGCAAAGGGATCCCTGTGTTGTACAAGAAAGCAAGCTGAACAAGCCATGGGAGCAAGCCAGTATGTAGCAGCCTCTGTGATCTCTGCTTAAGTTTCTAGCTCTAGGTTTCTGCCTTTTGGACTTTTCCTGGTTTCCCTCGATGGTCGAACACAACCTTTAAGCTGAAACAAACTGGACTCAGTTGTTCTTTGTCAATGTTTTATTTCAACAACTTTCAGCAAACCAGAACATAACTAAAGTCCTTGCCAGTGTTTGTTTCGATGTGACTATATGGAGGGAGCCCAGTCTCTAACAGGGATTTGGAAATACAGGAAATGAGAAATAAATCATTGCTGCCTTGCTACAAGTTGTGGAGCTTTCTAATGTTCTAGCCCACTACCAACATCTGTGTCTCTCTGTCTGTCAGTCCATCACAATCTGTTATCTATCTCTCTACCCCTTTCTCTGTCTATATCTCTATTTATTCTCTATCCATTTCTATCTCTATTTCTGTCTATCTTTATCTCTATATCTATCTATAATTTATATCTGTATCTATATATATATCGTCTATCTCTGTCTTCATTTATATCCATACTTGTATTCTCAATCACAGTGAAATCAAATTGGGAACCCATGGTGAACCTTCAATAGAAGACAAAGAGAGTAATGCATATGAGGAATTGGTATGGAGAGGGACACTCGAATCCCATGTATTAGAAAACAGTCCTGTATTTAATACAGGACTGGAACATTTAGTTAGAGAGAAAATGAGGTAAAAAAATAAGTGGATGGAAGGTAAAAGCAGCATTTTCCCAGTTTCTCTTCTTGGTTAATGTAGAAGAAAAATTAGCTGATGTTCACTGAAAATTAAACTTAGAATTTATGCAGCTGTATTTTACAATAATTGCTTGTCAACTAGAGAAATCAACAGGAGGCAAGAGATGGATACAACATGTGTGGAGGCAAATAATCCAACTGATTGGGTTAGAGGACAACGAGAGAGAAGACTGGAGAATTTTATGAGCAAAAAGGTGGTTTGAGTTAAATTTCACAATGTTCCTGTTAGCATTGTGGTTAAGAATTTCTTTGTTAATGTAAACTATTACTATCTCGGCAGATTTGAATAGATCCAAAGGAGCAAACCTGGTGATTGACTTTTAGGAAGAGGGATCTGGTCACCTAGAAAAGTCTTCAAAAGCATCATTTAAAAAAAATGAAATTCTCCACTGCTCGGATGATTATTATCTCTGGAAACTTAGAAGCCCTGCAGTATAAAAAAAATTTGAAATGTCAGATAATGATAAAATTGCCACATTTTCGAGCTCTTTCTAAACTACATAAAAAGCCAATTTAAAACTGTATCACTAATTGATTAAATTTCCCCCAAAGAAATAAAGATAATTGCAAACATTCATTAAACTTTCACTGTGTGTCAGAAATTTTTCTGGCTGCTTTGCAGGTATGTCTTTAAATTCCACAACAACTGTATCAGCAAGTGTTTTGTTGTTGTTGTTCCCATATCAATATAATGAGCTGTTCATAACAAAACGTGTCCAAATTCACCGTGGCGATTGGTGTTTCAGCTGATGTTTGGGCTGCTTGCTTCACTGTGGTTTCTGGGTCCAAGAGAAGCAGTGGGAGTAAGCATTAGCTGTCTACGTGGACTCACTAATTCCCTATGGCTAGCCATTTTATTACAATGCTATGTTCAGAGATAGGTAGTTTAATGGTTAAGAATGTGGGTGCCACAGTGACATTATTTGTGCATCACAGCTTGTCACTCCCATCTTGCTCTTGGTTGATTTATAAAAATTATAAAGCTTCATCATTTCTTTTTCCAAAACTGCAGTATTGAGCTCATAGAGTATTATGTGGAAAGATCACACTGTACTCCAAAAATACGCACAGTTATCATCTGCCATTTAAAAATAAAGTAATAAAAAAAAAGACATAGTGAAATTACAAAACTGAATACAGTTGCTGTCCTAGGGTTTCCAAGGCTTTAGTAAAACACTATAACCAAAGCCAACTTGAGGAGGAAAGGATTAGTTTAGTTCTACATGTTGTAGTCTGTCATCAATCAGGAACTCTAGGCAGGAACCTGGAGACAGGAACTGAGGCAATGGCTATGGAGTAATGCTGCTTATTGGCTTGCTCCCCATGGCTTTCTGAGCCTTCTCTCTTATAGAACTACTCACCCAGGAAATGCACCACCCACAGTGAGCAGGGTACTCCCACAACATTCAATAATCAAGAAAATGCACCAGTCTTTCCCCAAGCCAATCATTTTCTCAGTTGAGGTTCCTTCTTCCAAAATGACTCTGTCTTGTATCAAGTTAATGTAAAAAACTATCCAATACAATCAAATGTTAGTTATTTGTATTAATGAGAACAGATCCAAAATATATGTACTTCTTATTTTACTAAACTCCTTTTCTCTTACATCTCTGAAACTGCCTTTAAATATCCATTGCAATTATTCCTCAAAGTTCTGAGGACTCCACGTTTCCAGAGGTATGTAACTTTTTAGCTGGGCCTTTCATCATTCTGCACTTCTGTATCAATTTTCTTCTTCATCATCTATCATGAGTCCTTGGTATAGTTTCCTAAGGAAACCTGTGAGCCTCTTTCATATCTTAAGTGTATGGGCCAGGATATATTAAACATATGTTATACCCCCTAAAATACAGTAAAGAATTTTTATATTAATTTGAAGGAAGAAGTGAAAAAATGATAAGGGTTAAGTTGGAGAAGATAGGAGGGTCTACAAGGAAGGAGAAGAAGGGAGAAAGGTGAAATAACAGGAAGGGTGTCTAAAAACAGCATAATGAATCATATTGTTATTTACTTAAAATTATATGTAATTTATTAAAGCTCACTGCATACATATACATATAGTCTAAATAAAATATCTCTACCTAGACTGGCAATGTTCCTCCTAAAGTCATAGATGTCTAACAAAGCCCTACAATTCCATTCCTGAGAAGACCCTCTATGAGTGAAATTCTTGGTCAAGGAAGTCAAAGGGACTCCCTCAAAATAAAAGGTTATTGCATTTTCCTTTGGTTACCTCCCAGGAGTTTTAGATAACTCTCTATTGCTGGAGACACCTTGCACCTTGGACACAGAGCCCAGGGGATCTGAGCTGGATCTGAAAGCCTTCTCCCTGAGGACTAGTTTTCAGGGTACCAGAAGGTACCATGCAAGCTTTCAAAGGAGGGAAGCAACTAATGGTCTTACTCTACTGTTATGAACTACAACAATGACCTGCATGGCTCAATAATCCTAAAAGTGCATTTATGGCATTTGAATCTTGGTGGTAACCCTAACTTAACCTAACCCTAACTTAAGGTCTGCTCAACAAGAGGAAAATCCTGCCTGGAATTGAAACTTAGCCAACTACAGTGGGCTAGGGAGTTCATGAATCTTGGAGAAGACCCTACCGCCTCCATTTTATTAATCAAACATAATTTCTAACTTCATCATAAATATTTATTCTTATACCTACAGACAAGTGTAGCTTTCACCCCACTGAACAATAACAAACAAACAAACTTCTCTTTGCAACAAGATGGAGACCAGTATACAAACAATAACTGACTGAAATACAGAGAACAAGAGATCATGTGGTGCCCTACCCCAGCTGACTTTATAACACAGCACCTGTACTTACTACTCGGGAAACTTCATGGAAGAGGAATTAAAAAGACTAAGAGTCAGAGGAACAGGCAATCTGCCATGAGAGTGCATCTTCTAGAAATGTCAAGGAAGCCACACCCATGAAGTTTCATTAACATAGCTGCCCAAACAAGACTTAAACAAGGACAGCACCTACAGACATAGTAACACAGAAAAGGAGACTCTTATGGGGCCCCCACCCTAGACAAAGAACCATAGGCAGCTCAGGACTGCAGGGAGTTGAAGAAACGATATTCCCAAGGGAGGAGTTCCCAAATTGTTTATCAAATGCCAACTTGTTAGCCCTAAAATCATTTATATGAGAGTAACACTCATAATATAGACTGAGCAGGTTGTATTTATATATTTAGGTGTCGTGTGTATGTGCTTGTATGCATATGTATAATGACAGTGTAAGACAAAAGAAGCCAGAGGCCTTGATTTTGAGAGAGATCCAGGATGCAGGTATAATGGAACAGTTATAGGAAGCAAAAGGAAAAAATGATGTAATTATATTTCAGCCTCAAAAAGAATATATATGTATGTATAAAAGAAAAAAAATGATAATTAAAACTATTTTTCAGAGTGTATTTATATACACGTTTTGAATCTTTGGTTGCTATCCAACCATTTATTGTTTGTTCTAGAAGCTTTATTTCAGCTTCTACTATGTTAAAGTTGCTTGGAGCTATGAAACTGTTAAAGCCTTAATAAATGTTTCCCAAAAGAACATGCTATCTTAGGCAAAAGAATACCTTCCAATTCCATAATTAAAAACATCAGATTGGAATGTAGCTCAGTGAGGGAGTGCCCACCAGCATGCCCAAAGGCCTTCACTTGATCCCAATACCATAAATTAAAGTATAGTGATTATGTGATAGCTAGTTAGATAAGACAGATAAACAGATTTATAGACAGATATGTACAGTAACAGAGTGCTCAGAGTTTGTGGTAAAAATCCTGGAGGTAGCCAATAAGTGTTGAGGAATACAGGAGAAATTCAACTTGGAATTATAATGTGTAAAAACTGAAGAGTAAGCACAGACAGTAAAAAATGGCTGAAAAAATATCACAACACAAGACAGTAAGGCAAAATGACCCTTACAGCTAAGGAGACTGATGACTCTTTCCTCAGCCTAAATCTTCTCCCATTAGCACATCTATTTGTCTTCTAGCGATATGTTTGTTAGCACTAAATCACAAGCTCATCCACGCGGACAGGATATATATGTACATATCCCAGCACTGTGGGGCATTCGACTTCTATGCTTGTCTTGAAGAGTAATGGCTCAGATAGGTATAGGCCATCAGTCACCTTGCGGCACCCAGTGCTTCCCCTTAGTTTGGTAATGGCTCAGACCTTCCCAGTGCAGTCGGAGTAGAGAGTTTGATACTGCCTCCTCCTTTTAAAAGAGCCTGTCTCTCCAACCATATACAGAGAGTGACACAGCAACCACTGCTTCATGGATTGACCATAATGTAGACAGTTCAGGAGCGTGGCACTCAATATGTCACCTTTTCTGGAACGTCTGGTCATTGAGTATCTGCAGATGTTCAGGGGTAAGGAACTTCCTGGCGGTTTTTGAAATAATTCCAAAGGCAAATGGGCTCTGAGCAGGCCCTCCTGTTGCCATTCCTGCTTTCATGGTCCACCTTTCTTTCTGAGGACAAATGAGGCGTTGTTGGGTGTTAGTCTTAGGTTTCCACTCACAGCCAAGCCTGAGAGCCCTACCCTGAAGTGAAATGACTCCACCACTCAGCCTCAAATGACACATCCCAAATAGTACCAACGTGCATTTTCACGCCTGTCAGGTATTTGGTGGGGACCAGCTAAGTAGGCCTGCCATGCGAAGGGGTGGGGATCAGTCACATTCAGGGTACAGCAGCATTCTCAGTTCTGCAATAGGAGTATACAAATCCTCAGAAAGTGTAAGGCCAGCCTACATTTTCCAACATTCACATGTCTTTAACTGCTCACAGGCTTCAGCAACTTGTGCCACCAGCAGCCACCTGGAAGTGTCCTTGAGGTGAATACTAGTCCCTTCCATAGCCTCTAGAGAACCTGCTGTTGATGGAGCTCTTGGAACTTCCAGCCTTCAGCACTTTCCAAGCCCACCCAGGGGGCTGTGGTACCTTAGTTTCAGCCTGAAGTAAAGCACTGAGCCTAGACCTTGGGGTCCACCTTTGCCTGTGGCTGCCTGGAAGGAAGAAGCCAAACACTCACAGAAAAGGGAAGAGGAATGTGTTGTGCTGCAGTTTTTGAAGAGGTCCCTTGTTAAAAATTGCAGTCTAGCAAGACTTCAAAGACCATTGTGCTTAAATATGGCTAAGTTCTATATCAAATAAGCCAAGTGTAACATGGGAAATGTGTTCTATTTGCTGCCTTGACAAGCACCTTCACAATGACAAGAGTGAAGGCCATAAGGAAGCTTTGTTATTAATATAAATGAATATTGAAATATCAAAGATGCTTCAATCAAGTACCTATAGAGTAGGTCTCCATGTTCTGTGAGTGAACTAATGATGTGTTTATGAGCAATAAACATACAGAGATATAATTCATAAATAAGTATAATACTTAATTTGTCTTATTCCAGCACATCACTGATATTATAATCAAGATTTTCACATAATGATAAGAGTGCTTCAAAGGATTGGAAAATGTAACTTACTCAAATGGGAAAGACTTGAATGTGTTTTTTACATTAAAGTAACTTATAATGAAAGTAACAAAATAAAATTAATATTTTTTATATTTTCAATTTTTTCTTTAACTGATATGACACAGCTTTTATATTTTCTGATTAAATGGAAAGGAGAAAGCAAATTAATGCCAAGTATTAAATCAAATTTCTCAAATAAGCATAAAGTATTACAAGGTGAAATTAATTCTGGGTTGAAAAAATGGCTCAATTACTCATGTAGTGGAATGATGTCTTTTTTCATTAATTTATTTATAAAATCACTTTACAGCTTGACCGAAGCCCCCTCTCCTCCCAGTCCCACCCTCACACCCTGTTTTCCATACAGCTCTTTCTCTGAGGAAGAGGAGAGGTCCCCCATTGGTACCAACCCACCCTGACACTTCAAGTTGCAGCAGGACTAAATGCACTCTCTCCCACTGAGTCCAGACAGGACAGCTCAGCTAGGGAAAAGGGATCCAAAGAAAGACGACAAATTCAGAGACAGCCCCTACTCCAATTGTTAGGGCACTCACACGAAGAACAAGCTGAAGTGACTTCTTGACAAACATGAAGACCCACTTAAGTTCAGAATCTCAGAGCTAATATGACATGTACCTGTCACCACAGTTCTGGGAGGCAAAGACAGAAGGATTGGCCAGCCACTATAGCTAATTGGTTAGCTTCAGGCTCTGTGAAAAATTCTGTCTCAGAAAAATAAGGGGGAGAGTCTTGAGGAAGATACTCTCTGGCTTTCACATGCATGCTCATGTACACATACTACTGTACACAAATGTGTACAAATACGTACACACACAATGCACACACAAAAGTGATAAACTCATTAGACATTTTATAAAGCAAAACTTATCTTTGGGGAAGAGTCAGACTTAGATGTCAGGTCCAGACCTGCATAACATCTGCAGGATATAAGCATGATAATTGTTTAATATTACAGAGTATCCTTCAACTACAAGTAGTTGCTATAAAGATTATGAGTTTTGTGTTACTTCTAGAACATGGAGATACATGTTCAAAGTTAGTGGAAGTGTAACATGTCTGGAAAGTATGTTTTCTTTTATAAGCTGTCTCTCGTGCTAGCTGTATGTGCAAGTCTTAACAAATGCACTCCTTTCTCTTTTCTCCAACTACTGGGTTCCCCCGAATCAAGCTACATCTTGCTGTACACTCATCTTGTCATCATCAACAGGGACCCACCATGTCATGGAGAATGAGAGATAAAAAGGATTTCCATAGGGCCCAAGTAAAAGATGTTTTGAGCTAAGGTGATAGGACAGACAGGTCCAGACTCTTTGAAGTGCCCCTGCATTTGATCATAAGGTTGTGTGGTCAAAGCTTTAGTTCTTCAAGGTCATTAAGAAAACAGGACCCAGGTCAGCAGCCTCTCTGACTGTAGCAAATGAATAAAAGGCAGGAATAAGGAGTCATTTCCCTTAGCAACACATTCTTTTTTCTAATCTTGGACTGTTCTTATGTGCACTAGTTATGTGGCTGGCCTTGCTGTACTGAGAATGTTTATTCTGCCACATCATAATGCATCTCACATTCTCCCATTTCAACATTCCCCCTTTCTTTGTGCAGAGAGTTAACCTACAATTGTTGCCTTAGCAGGAAGAGCAGCCATGTGGAAATAAGAGTCTGCTCCTTCAAGCAGCCATTTTCTGTAGCAGCATCTTCACTTCCACTTGCAGAGGGGCCTGGTGCTGCCCATTTTTTCAGCCATGGTAGGTTCTATAATTCAAAGTGGCTCTCTTTCCATCTTTCTCACTGCCAGATTATGCACTCTCACGTGTACTAACCACGTTACCACTCATTTTGTCATTTTCCGAAAGTGTGTTCGTGTCATCTCGTACAACACACTCTTCATCTTGTGTCTATGCATATTCGTTATGACAGTCCTTCACTGTCACTTTCAGTGGTGTTTCATAAGACAATAGAAACAGTTGCCTTTGTGAAAGTACATAGCACTCTCACACACACAGTAGGAGTACAGGATTATTAATATTTCCATGCACACTTAATCATTCAACAAATATCTTCTGAGTTCCTGCTGTGCCTCTACTAGGTCAGATGGGGTATTATGTTAGATAACAGATGCAATGAAAGCTTTGTTTAAAAAATCTTGTTATATATTCTGTATTTTGTAGTGAACAATGCGCCTCCACAGAATGGCACAGAGTTTTGACGTCTAGAAGTCCAAGGCTTAAATAACAGCAATGATGTGATTTTAAATGATATGATTTTAAAGCTATTGAAAAAAAGGCATAGTGATATTATACTGGCTTCCATGTCATCTTGACTTCACTGGGGAGAAGGGAGCTTCACTTGAGGAAATGCCTCCATGAGACCCAGCTGTAAGGCATTTTCCCTATTAGTGGTCAATGTGGGAGGGCCCAGTTCATTGTCAATGGCACCATCGAGAGGCTGGTTCTATAAGAAAGCAGGCTGATCAAGCTAGAGGAAGCAGCACTCCTCCGTGGACTCTGTCTCAGCTCCTGCTTCCAGGTTCCTGGCCTTCTTCAGTTTCTATCCTGATTTTTTTTTTTTTTTTTTTTGGTGATGCACAGCAATGTGGAAATTTAAGCCAAATAAACCTTTTCTCCTCAACTTGCTTTTTAAAGGTCATTGTGTTTCATCACAGCAATAGAAACCTTAAGTAAAACAGATATATATTGAAAAGGCTCTAAGTTCTGAATACCTGAGCTTCGACACATACTAGTTGAACAATTTTGAGCAAATCAACCACTTGAGTCTTTTTTTCCCTCCAATATTCAGAATGATTAAATTCATCTGATGGCTTTACAACAACAATAAACAGACATACATTACTTAAATTCCTAGTAGAGTTATGATCCAAATTCTTCAAACCCCCCCACCCCACCATGGACCTCTGTGTGTGCATATGCTTGTTTCTAGAAGGTATGGCTATGGATAACTTTGTTTATAGCTGGATGAATTTAGAAAACTTATTCCCTTTTTCTCAGCACTTCAATTCCATTCATTATACAAACTGAATTAAAACAAAACAATAACAACACTAATGATGATGTTATTATATACTTGCAAGACTTGTATTCATATGAGTTTTGAGGGCATATTTCAGGATGCTTCTTGGTATTTTAAGCGTCAGTAATGCTAACCATCAGATTTTGTTTTTATTTGCTTTTTTTTCCATTTTATTTTTCCAAGTAGACTCTTTGTTTTCTTAACCAGAGGAAATAATTTTGTTGTTTTAGAAGCAAATATCCCTTTGTTTGAATATCTTCAAATAAACATCAGGTAACAAACAAAAAATGAAGTAGCCTGCCAGTTACACTGACTCGACCTCCAGAGAGAGTCACTTTGTCCAATTCTGCAGCCGCACAGAAGTGTCATGGGGTCCAGGTGATGCGTGGAGAAATATGCCTTAATGCTGGACATTTTCAATAAACTTCTTTGTCACTTGGGGTATTAGAAGACAAGAGCCGCCACAGAGGAGAACATTTATAACATAGCTGTAATCTGCTCCCTTTAACTTGATGCTGTCATACATTCTGTAATCAGTGGAAATTCAATTAATCCAGTTAATTAAATGTCAGTGAACCCACAGTGAATTCCACTAATTAATGTTTCTGTATAAAGATGCAACGGACCACATAATGCTTTTCATCAAGGCCCACAGAAGCCCACGCAATCAGAGACGTCACATTTCCATGTTTCTGTTACTAGACAGAGAAAAGAGAGCGCCAATCCATGATGCCCAGCCTGGGCCCAGGGATGCCATCTCAAGTCATTATGGATTCCTTACAACAGTTGAAAATGCATTGGCTACTTGATCTGTCAGTATCTTAGGTATTTAATGTCAATCATTGATAGTCTTTGCATTGATTCATTCTAAAATCTCAATACTACTAACTACATTACAGACAAGGAATCTAAAGCTTGTGGAGCTGAGGTAATTGGATAATAACCTTATAGCTAGTAATTGGCAGAGTCCAAATATGCTATTCTGTCCTTCTTACTACATGCTGGAAGTGTATGTTTATACAGCATAGCTCCAATTCCAAAGGTTCAGCACTGTAAGATTACAGAAACAAATGGTGGGTAACACTAAGGATCTATTCCCATTAAGCTATGAATATTAACTTCCATAATATTTGTAAGTGGGAAATTAGCATGGTGAAATGTCAAAGGGAAATAAAACAAAATAGTCAATACACATTTAAGTCACAATGACTTAAAAATAGACTAGAGGTGAGTTGAGCCTCAGATATATTTTACTCTCTAGAGCTAACCCTTAGTGATAAAATGACCATGCATTCTGAAACTGCTGATAGAGTACAATTATAAAACAATAGAGGAGAGTGGACAAAGTATCATAACTTCTCGATTGCTTTATGGTTCTTAACTAAGAAGAATGAGGAAAATGTAATTTAAAACTTGGCAATGGTATAAAATGATAGAAAACATCTTTTCTATCATGGAGGCCAATGACGGTTTTACATAAAGACATCAATGAAAAGATTACTACTAAAAACTGTATTATTAACGCTATCAGGACATCATCCAGTCTTAAAATGAAACAAACTGGATTGAGAAAAATGCAAAACAGACACAAAAGATAATTTATACACATTGATTTGGTGTTTTAAACAGAATTAGATCTAAGGTCAAATATATTTAACATAGAAATAAATGTAAATAGTATAAATAATCTATTAAAAGTCTTAGTTTACAAAACTAAATCCAACTCTACACTGAAAGCTACACTAGGGCTGGGGGTGAAGCCTAGTGGTTGGTGCAGCACTTGCCAAGCACTATTAAGGGCCTTTGTTCAAGAGGAGATAAAAAATGGAATGTTTGTTTTAACCAAAATTCACATTTTCAACTGTTCAAGCAAGTTATTTACAAATAAGAAAGTCACACATTGGCAGAAAGTACATTACACACATCTGATTCCAAAATCACTAAAGGATTACTACAAACTTGTTACAAAAAGAAAAACCAACAAAAATGAGCAAAAATTCAAACAGACTCTTATAAGAGAAAACAATGGAATGGCCAGTACATATATCAAAACATAGTTGGTATCATTAAATTTTGATAAGTAAAGATTAAAATTATAACACTGTATGGTTTCTTAATTAAAAGACATGTAATTAAAAGTTTGACATCATTATACCCCAACCGAGTTGTTGGTCTACTGAACCTCCTTTGGGGTGTCCATGGGAATGAGAAGTGACAGAATTTCAATGGGGAAGTGCTGGCATTTCACTGTCAAATTTGCACTGTGATCCAGTCATTCCACCCATGGGTATTTACTTCAGATAAACGAAAAACCTTCCTATAAAAAGAACCTGTAAATGAGTGTTTTGGAAAGCTTATCCAGAACAGCCAAGAATACATATTCATCCCAACAGAACAAAGATGAAGTTGACTTCTATCCATGTAATAAAACACTAGTCAACAAAAAAAAAAACAGATACATATTAAGCTTGAACTTAATAAAAAATACATTGCTCGGGGGGCGGGGCAAGATGGCGGTATGGGGAGGACTCTCATTCTGACCAGCTGCACAGCAGGATCAGCACAGTGACCAGCAATCAGAACTTGCGGCCATAAAACACAGTGATTGTGTTTCCCAGGTGAGAGGATACCCCACGGTGGGGGATTCAATCAGCTTTTAACTCATCCGGCTAAACCGCAGAAGCGATCCCGGTTCCACCAGACGCTTGGCTGCCGGCCGTCAGCCCCAGCCCCAGCCCCAGCCCCAGCCCAGAGCCACAAGCCAGTGTCTCTGGTCACGGTCCCAGACTGAACCATGCGCACCACACTATCAGAGACTGGAATTTTCAGTCAAGAGATAACCCCATGGTGCAGGAAACAATTGGGACCGACCTTAGGTCACCCAGACATCCCCTGGAAAAGACTTGGGTTCCACGGGCGCCCCAGGAGCCAGCCTGGAGCTAGAGCTGGGGACCCAGGCTCTGGCACAGAGCCCTGCCTGCGTGCCTGATTTGCCACCTGAGATAGAACTGTGGGCACCAGGGCACCAGCGAATCAGTTTCACTGTCTGGTGCAAACACACAGGGACGGAAACAGCTGGTCTGAAATCAGAGCACTCAGCCGACACCCCCACCCTGAAAAGGTCTCGGGAAAATTGCCCAGTTTAGGCAGACGCCCAGGCTCCCAAAGGCCGGAAAGGCAGACACAGGCAGTTTCTGCGTGCCAGACAGCTGGTAGAGACTGAGCCGCCATCACTCAGCTGTGCTCCAGATACAGGCAGTTTCTGCAGCCAGCCAGCTGGCGGAGACTGAGCAGTGCGCACCAGGGCAAAAAAAGAGACTGGGAGTCCCTGTCTCCAGAAAATCCACAGGGAAGGAAGGAAATTGTACAGACTTAAAGCACCCAATCCTTCCCTGGAAAAAGCCTAGCAGACTGGCGGGGCCGAGCCGCCATCACTCAACTGTGCTCCAGACACAGGTACAAAATGGGTCACAGCTGATGATCATTAAATTTACAGCAAGAAACCCAGAAATGGGGCAGCTGTCCTCAGGACTTCCCTGGGTGAGAGGAGAAGCCTCTCGACTAACAAAGACCACAGTTACCACTCAGGTCTCTATCCCTGAGGTGAGCAGCAGCAACTTCTGAAAAAACGCCATCCATGCAGGGACTATACCCAAAAAGCTGAGAAGACATCCTTCAGGAAAAACCAGCTTTCTGCAAAGGGGATTCTCTCCACCACAGGATCCCCAGGAACCACCAGAAAATAACCCCAAACACCTAAGATAGCACAATGGGTAGAGGCCAGCGTAAAAGCTCAAGCAACAAAAGACAGAGCAATATGGCATCTCCAGAACCCAGTTACCCAGGGGCAAGTAGCCCTGGACACCCCAGCATAACTGAAATTCAAGAAGATGACCTAACAACTACGCTCATGAAGATGATAACAGAGGAAACAAATAAGATACATAAAATCACACACGAAGATAAACTCAAACAGAATATTGCCATCTGTAAAGGAATAGAGGAAGTTGCAGCCAAACAGTTTATGGCCTTTAGAAAGGAAATGCTTAAAGCACCGAATGAAATACAAGAAACAGAGTTGAAGGAACTAAAAGAAAAACAGGAAAGTACAATCAGACAGGTGAAGGAAGTAAACAAAACAACTCAAGACCTGAAGATAGAATTGGAAAAATTAAAGAAAACACAAATGGAGGAAATAATGGAGAGGAAGAATCTAGGGAAGAAAACAGGAACTACAGAGGTAAGCATAACCAACAGACTACAAGAGATGGAAGAAAGAATCTCAGGTGTAGAAGATACAATGGAAGAAATCGATGTATCTGTCAAAGAAAATGTTAAATCCAAAAAATTCCTGACACAGACCGTCCAAGAAATGCAAGACAATAGGAAAAGACAAAACCTAAGAATAATAGGTATAGAGGAAAAAGAAGACTCCCTTCTTCAAGGCCCAGAAAATATTTTCAACAAAATCATTGAAGAAAATTTCCCCAAGTTAAAGGAGAGGCCAGTAAGAATACATGAGGCCTACAGAACACCCAACAAATTTGACCAGAAAAGAAAATCCTCCCGCCACATAATAATTAAAACAGTAAGTATACAGAACAAAGAAAAAATACTAAAAGCCGCAAGGGAAAAAGACCAAGTAACATATAATGACAAACCCATTAGAATCACACCTGACTTTTCAACAGAGACTATGAAAGCCAGAAGGGCATGGACAGATATCATGCAGACCCTAAGAGAACACAGATGTCAGCCCAGGCTACTATACCCTGCAAAGCTCTCAGTCCTCATAGACAGAGAAAACAAGATATTCAATGACAAAAACAAATTTCAACAATACCTACAAACAAATCCAGCATTACAGAAGACACTGGAAGGGAAAATACAACCCCCAAAAATTAGCTTCTTTCAAGAAAACACAAAAAATAATTAACTTCACTACAGTAAAACAAAAAGCAACCAAGCACACAGCCTGATGACCACAGCCAACATCCAAATCAAGGGATCTAACAGCCACTGGTCATTAATCTCTCTCAACATCAATGGACTCAACTCTCCAATAAAAAGACACAGATTAACAGAATGGATATGTAAACAAAACCCAACAATCTGCTGCAAACAAGAAACACACCTAAGGCACAAAGATAGACATTACCTGAGGGTAAAAGGTTAGAAGACGACTTTCCAAGCAAATGGACCCAAGAAGCAAGCAGGAGTAGACATTCAAATATCTGATAAAATAGACTTTCAACCAAAATTAATAAAATGACATTAAGACACTTCATACTCATCAAAGGAAAATTCCACCAGGAAAATATCACAATCCTGAACATCTATGCCCCAAATACAAGAGCACCCACATTTCTAAAAGAAACATTGATAAAATTTAAACCACATATAGATCCCCACACATTAATAGTAGCAGACTTCAACACCCCACTCTCAACAAAGGACAGGTCAAAAAAACAGAAATTAAACAAAGAAACAATGTATCTGGCATAGGTCATGAATCAAATGGACCTCACAGACATTTACAGAACTTTACACCCAAACACAAAAGAATTTACCTTCTTCTCAGCACCTCATGGAACCTTCTCCAAAATAGACCATATAGTTGGTCACAAAGAAAGCCTCAACAGATACAAGAAGATTGAAATAATCCCTTGTATCTTGTCTGATCACCATGGAATAAAGCTGGACCTCAACAATAACAGAAATAACAAAAAGCATACACACACATGGAAACTGAACAACTTGTTACTAAATGACAGCTGGGTCAGGGAAGAAATAAAGAAAGAAATTAAAGTCTTTGTAGAAATCAATGAAAATGAAGACACAACATACCCAAACTTGTGGGACACAATGAAAGCAGTGCTAAGAGGAAAGTTCATAGCACTAAGTGCCTTCAAGAAAAAATTCGAGACAGCTCATTCAAGCAACTTAATGGCTCATTTAAAAACCCTAGAAAAAGAAGAAGCAGACACACCAAAAAGGAGTAGATGGCTGGAAATTATCAAACTCAGGGCTGAAAGTAATCAATTGGAAACAAATAAAACAATTCAAAGAATCAATGAAACCAAGAGCTGGTTCTTTGAGAAAATCAACAAGATAGACAAACCCTTAGCCAAGCTAACTAAAAGGCAGAGAGACACCACCCAAATCAACAAAATCAGAAATGAAAAAGGGGACATAACTACAGACACTGAGGAAATCCAAACAACAATTAGGACTTACTTCAAAAGTTTATATGCCACAAAATTTGAAAATCTGATTGAAATGGACAATTTTCTTGATCGATTTGACTTACCAAAGCTGAATCAGGACTAGGTAAATCAACTAAATAGTCCTATATCCCCCAAAGAAATAGAAGCGGTCATCAAAAGTCTCCCATCCAAAAAAAGCACAGGACCAGATGGCTTCAGCGCAGAATTCTACCAGACCTTCAAAGAAGAGCTACCACCAATTCTCTTCAAACTATTCCACAAAATAGAAACAGAAAGAACATTACCAAACTCCTTCTATGAAGCCACAGTCACCTTGGTACCTAAACCTCACAAAGACTCAACAAAGAAAGAGAATTTCAGGACAATCTCCCTTATGAACATTGATGCAAAAATACTTAACAAAATACTTGCAAACCGAATCCAAGAACACATCAAAGATATTATCTACTATGACCAAGTAGGCTTCATCCCAGGTGTGCAGGGGTGGTTCAATATATGGAAATCCATTAATGTGATCCACCATATTAACAAACTGAAAGAAAAAAAAAACACATGATAATCTCCCTAGATGCTGAAAAAGCATTTGACAAAATCCAACGTCCATTCATGTTTAAAGTATTGGAGGGATCAGGGATACAAGGCACATATCTAAACATAGTAAAGGCAATATACAGCAAGCCTATAGCCAACATCAAACTGAATGGAGAGAAACTTAAAGCAATCCCACTGAAATCAGGGACAAGACAAGGCTGCCCACTCTCTCCATATCTCTTCAACATAGTGCTGAAAGTCCTTGCTAGAGCAATAAGACAGTTGAAGGAGATCAAGAGGATACAGATTGGAAAAAAAAAGAATTCCAATTATCACTATTTGCAGATGATATGATAGTATACATGAGTGACCCCAAAAACTCTACCAGGGAACTCCTTCAGCTGATAAACACCTTCAGCAAAGTGGCTGGATACAAAATTAACTCAAAAAATCAGTAGCCCTCCTGTATGCAAAAGACAAAAGGGCTGAGAAAGAAATTAGGGAAACAACACCCTTCACAATAGCCACAAATGACATAAAGTACCTTGGCGTAACCCTAACCAAGGAAGTCAAAGACTTGTATGAAAAAAATTTCAAGTCTCTGAAGAAAGAATTAGAAGAAGATATCAGAAGATGGAAAGATCTCCCATGCTCTTGGCTAGGCAGGACTAACATAGTAAAAATGGCCATCTTACCAAAAGCAATATACAGATTTAATGCAATTCCCATCAAATTGCCAACACAATTCTTTACAGACCTGGAAAGAAAAATTCTCAACTTCATATGGAATAACAAGGAACCCAGAACTGCTAAAACAGTCCTCTACAATAAAAGATCTTCTGGAGGTATCTCCATCCCTGAATTCAAGCTATACTATAGAGCAACTGTTATAAAAACTGCATGGTAGTGGCATAGAAACAGAATGGGGGATCAATGGAACCGAACAGAAGACCCAGAAATAAACCCACACACTTATGGATACCTGATTTTTGACAAAGATGCCAAAACCATACAATGAAAAAAAGATAGCATCTTCAACAAATGGTGCTGGTCTAACTGGATTTCTACATGTAGAAAAATGAAATTAGATCCATACTTATCACCCTGCACAAAACTGAAGTCCAAGTGCATCAAAGACTTCAACATAAAACCAGACACATTAAATCAGCTAGAAAAAAAAAGTGGGGAATACCCTAGAACTCATTGGTACAAGAGAGAACTTCCTGAATAGAACACCAACAGCACAGGCTCTAAGAGCAACAATCAATAAATGGGACCTCATGAAACTGAAAAGCTTCTGTAAAGCAAAGGATACTGTCATCAAAACAAAGCGACTGCCTACAGATTGGGAAAGAATCTTCACCAACTCTCTATCTGACAGAGGACTCATATCCAGTATATATAAAGAACTAAAGAAGCTGAAAAGCAGCAAACCAAGTAATCCACTTAAAAATGGGGAACAAAGCTAAACAGAGAACTCTCTGTAGAGGAATATCGAATGGCAGAGAAGCATTTAAAGAAATGCTCAACCTCATTAGCCATTAGGGAAATGCAAATCAAAACAACCCTCAGATTTCACTGTATACCCATGAGAATGGCCAAGATCAAAAACTCAAGTGACAACACATGCTGGAGAGGTTGTGGAGAAAGGGGAACCCTTCTCCACTGCTGGTGGGAATGTAAACTTGTACAACCACTCTAGAAATCAATCTGGCACTTTCTCAGACAACTAGGAATATCGCTTTCTCAAGATCCAGCCATACTGCTCCTAGGCATATATCCAAAAGACGCTCAAGTACACAAAAAGAACATTTGCTCAACCATGTTTGTAGCATGTAATAATAGCTGTAATAGCCAGAAGCTGGAAACAGCCCAGATGCTCCTCAACTGAAGAATGGATGCAGAAATTGTGGTACATCTATACAATGGAATATTACTCAGCAATGAAAAATAAGGAAATCATGAAATTTGCAGGTAAAATGGTGGGACCTGGAAAGGATCATCCTGAGTGAGTTGTCCCAGAAGCAAAAAGACACACATGGTATATACTCACTCATATAAACATACAACATAGGATAAACCCACTAAAATCGGTACATCTAAACAAACTAAGCAAAAGAGCGGACCCTAACTAAAATGTTCAATCCCCATCCTGAAAGGCAAAGTGGATGGACATCCCAAGAAGAAGAAAACAGGAAACAACCTAGGAACCTGCTACAGAGGGCCTCTGAAAGCCAGAAGAAGAAAACAGGAAACAACCTAGGAACCTGCCACAGAGGGCCTCTGAAAGCCTCTGCCATGCAGACTGTGACAGCAGATTCTGAGCCTGATGGCCAACTGTCCGGTAGAGTGAATGGAATTTTATGTAAGAAGTGGGAAATAGCAAGAGCTGGAGAGGACAGGAACTCCACAAGGAGACCAACAGAACAAGAAAAATTGAACACAGGGAACTTCCCAGAGACTCATACTTCAACCAAGGACTATTCATGGAGATAACCTAGAACCCCTGTACAGATGTAGCCCATGGCAGTTTAGTGTCCAAGTGGGTTACATAGTGATGTGAAGAAGGACTGCCTCTGACAGAAACTGATTGGTCTGTTGTTTGATCACCTCCCCCTGAGGGGGGAGCAGCCTTACCAGGCCACAGAAGAAGACAATGCACCCATTCCTGATGCGAACTGATAGACTAAGATCAGAAGGAAGGAGAGGAGGACCTCCCCTATCAGTGGACTTGGGGAAGTGCATGCATGCAGAAAAGGGAGGAAGGGTATGATTGGGAGGAGAGAGGGGCTTATTACGGGATACAAAATGAATAAAGTGTAATTAATAATAATAAAAGAATAAACTATAAAAAAATACATTGCTCAAAATAGTCCAGATATACAGGAACCCATGCTGTGTAATTGCACTTGTGAGGTCGGGCAAAAATGAGTCTGTAGAACAATAAAGAATGATTGCTGGCTGCAGAGATGGCTCAGTGGGCAGGCTCTCCTACTGTGCAGCAAGAGAACCGAGTTTGAATTTTTAGCACCCACCTAAGAAGCCCGGTATGGTTTCATAACCCCAGCATTGTGAGGGCTGGAATAAAGAATAAGCCAAAGGGTGATAGAACAGGACACTGGATGTCTCCCTCTACATGCATGTGGGAGCATATATGCACACATGCACACATTTACCTTGGAAGATAATTGCCCTGGAAAGCTTTCTGGGTGTCGTATGCCCTGCAACTTGACAAATGTCGGACAATCAGCAAGGCGCACTGGTCAGTAACTCATCATGCTCGTTACGAAAGCTCTGTGAGTTTTGCTACGTGAAACTTTACCCTGGGTTGCACAAAATGAACAAATATGAAAGAATGGCTAGACAATGGTTTGAATTAGAAGATCATGCAAGGGCAATTTCAACTATTTCAAAATAAGATTGAGGCCTTTGCAATTAAAACAGTTTGCTATTGGCATGGAAATAACTCAGAACACTAATAGAAAAGCATATAATCCAGAATTAGAACTATTTTCTTATGCAAATGTGGTGCTCAATATAGGCACCATCTCAAAATTGGTGAGGAAGAAAGCTGAATTTTTGTTTCTGTTGATTTTCAGGATGGCTGCGGAGTTATCTGGAAATAAAGAACATGCATATTTTGTTTATTTCTCTTCATATCTGTTTTTATAGTTTCACAAGTTTACATTTACATTCTGGTTGCACTAAGACACAGGTTCAGCAAGCCTCCATTTCTACATCCATGAATGATGACGAGCATGGTGTGGTTTGATAGATATCCATTTGAGCAGCTTTTCAGTCACAGCTATTGTTTTCAGTAGGAATGCAGCAGATTTTCTTACAGGGATTACAATGGTTACCCGGTTACCGTTGCTGACAGTTCTCAATCTGGTTCCCCATCAATATCAGACCTGGTTTCTATTGTTTTCAAACTAGAATAAAAGGTAATTTTTGATTGTTGTCACTGAATTAAACTTTACCCTCTCCTCCTCATGTTCTTGTCCTCTCTCTCTTTCTTCTCCTCTTCCTCCTCCCCCTCTGCTTCCTCCTTCTTTTCCTCTTCCTCTTCTGTCCACGCCCTCTTGGTGTAGGGTTTAAACTCAGGTCCCCAAGCACTTTGTTTCAGTGTGCTATGTTGATATTCCCCTAGCCCAAGGGGATTTTGTTTGTGTGGTTTCCTTTAAATGCCCACAGGGCGATGCTTAAAAGAATATCCAGTGCCGCCGCATTTTCATTTTGCTTGTTTTCTTTGGTGTGAACAGAAGTCCTTTCAGTTTGAAATCTCATATACTTTTTATGTTAGCCTCAAGGAGTGACGCACAGGTAGGGATGCTGAGAGATGCTGTGTTTGGAAGTGTCTCAGTTTTCCTACCCAGCATTTGTGCTAACTGAGAGAAGGAATGCCTTAGGATGATCAAAGTTGACCACTTTAATTCCTGACATCTCCTGTGCTTGTATACCTATGTCACCTTCCTTAAGATCTGGTGCCAATACAGAAAAAAAGACAAAAGTGAAGCTGCCAGGAAGAGCAAAACTAGGTGACTGTCACTAAATGCCAATCTACAATATGGGAAAGAGAATGTGCTTGCTATCATAACACCATTAAGGCCTCAGATTGCTAACATTCAATGTTTTGCTCATGGTATATCTCCAAGACTGAGCTACTTTTCAAAAATCATGCTTAAAGATAATAGTCACTAGCATATAACATGAGAATTTTTCCTGTGCTGCAAATCTGTCTAAACAATTGTCGAGCTATATTTTAGGTAATTGGACTGGAGAATTTGATACTACGATGGAGCAGCTGAGAGTGGCCATTGTCACAGTAAATTCTACCAGAGTGGACGCAGGACTAGCCACAGGATTATCATCATGGATTGCTGCAGCCATGAATCATCTGAAGGAATGGGCAGGCATGGGAGCGTTAGCAGGCCTTCTGGTGTTGGTCTCCTTGGTTTGCCTGTGGTATATATGCAAGATTAGAGTCACACAACAGTGTGATGCAGCCATGATCATTCAGGCCTTTACAGCCATTGAAGCAGGACATTCTCCCCAAGCATGGTTGGCTACCATAAAAAGCTAAAATGTTAAGCTCAGGATGCAAGGCTAAGCACTGCACTCAGGGTCAGCCGCTTTGGACCCAGAGAAGAGCATGTCTGGTTGCATGCGGGTTGATGCCCCAGGTCCCGCCTCTGAGAAAAAGGTATCGGACGGGTCTGATGCTCTTTGGGTGGATGACACCTAAATGAACATCGGTACAAAGTCCCATTTTATTCCTAATATCAGAGATCAGACCTCTACTCTTGCCTGATGCGTCTAAAACAAAAAGGGGGAACTCTAGAGAGATGCGGAATGCTGTGCCTTAAAGATGGAGCTGGTTTCCGCCTTCCACCTTCCCGATGGTGAGTGCTCTCTGTCACGAACAACTCCACATTTGGCTAAGGCTGAGGATCTGGCTTGCTTCCATGTATGTGGACCTATCTGCATTGCCCACGTGGCACGCCTGGGTTGGCTACCCAGAGGCTATTTAAGCTGTGGGCTGGCTTTCCCCAGGGTCCGAGGATTGTTCAAGGTTCCTGAATAAACTGCATTGAAAAAAAAAAAAAAGTGTCACACATTTTACTATTTTCTTTTTTGAATGGCATGTGTCATTTTCTAGAATTTGAAATGCCATTTCGATAAAACTCTCTTTATTTTAAAAATGTTTTACTCTTTGTCACCAATGTTTTGATTGTACACTTCAGTATTTAATATTGCATTTAAAGCTAAAATGAAAGACAGTTTATTTATTCACTGGATAAACACTTATTGAGCATTTAGCTTGCTTTTCTGTTACTTTAGTTTGCCATATTCAATCACTGGAGTACATGTGAAATATAAAATTGTTTTGGAGGAAGATAATCAGGAGACAAGTGTTCTGGATTACCATTTTGTAGACGGAAACTGAAAGCTAGGTAACATAAACTTCTCATAACCACACAATAAGATAGATTTAAAGGGATTAGTTATCGAAAATTCAAAGGAAAAAAATTAAGTGTATTCCTGTACTCCCCTTTAATCATAAAATGGTGAAAATTATTACTATCACTAAAATCCAAGGTTAAACCAAGAAAAGGCATATGCATTTTGGTCTTGATACTGAAGCTTATAATCACAGTTACTTGGGAAACTGAGGAGGTGAGATCACAAGATCAATGTTGGTTGGGGTACAGAGTGAGTTTAAATAAAACTTAGATAACTTATTGAGACCGTGTATCAACATGGAAAGTTGAGAAGGATAGTATGCAGTAGAGAGCTTCATTGGAATGTCTGAAGCCTTAAGGTCAGATGCTGGGACAGTGCCTGCATATATGCCTAACTAGCACAAAGTTTAAAAGAACCAATGAAACCCAGGGCTGGAGAAAACTTTGTTTAAATTTTGAATCTCAACAGAAAGACAGATGAATCCCTGTGATTGACTTGCGTTTTACAAATTATTATAAGAAAAGTTGAGACTCAATATGTATGAAGAAATTCTCAAAAATACAGAAGAAAAAGACATATCAAGGGAGGATGAGTGAAAGAAACTTTAAGAAATTTATATACAAAATTATAAATAGTTATTAGCTGAAGTCCTTTGATTTTTCTCATAGCACACATGCAAGTAATAAACTACCTTAAAAGAAAACCATGATTTCATCCCCAGAACAGGGGTTAGATACAAGCATTTAACATGTTCACGTTATCAAGGGTGTAGAAAAGTCAGAAGCTTTGAATTTTTCTGGTAGGTATCAAAATAAAATTTGGCACTGTCTTACACACACACACACACACACACACACACACACAAACACTGCCATTTGGAGACCAATCTTCCATCCATCCATCCAATGTATATGTATGGAGCTGCACATGTGTCTTGGTATACACATGGAAGTCCACAAACAACTTGTGGGAAATAGCTCTCTCCTTCTACCATGTGGGATCTGGGGATCAAACTAAAGTTGTCAAGCTTGGCAGCAAGTGCCTTTGTCTGCTGAGCAATCTTGCTGGCAGTCTCATTTTTAGATATAGCTTTCATTTTACT
This sequence comes from Meriones unguiculatus, assembly GCF_030254825.1. NCBI lineage: Eukaryota > Metazoa > Chordata > Mammalia > Rodentia > Muridae > Meriones > Meriones unguiculatus. The sequence goes on from NC_083350.1 coordinate 46,696,633, forward strand.
GGCAAAATACAAAAGCATATATTAAAAGGGTTGCTTGTTATAGAAACAAGAGAATCATCGAGAATCAGGACACTCGCTGAATCATATAATGGGTACTAAGCTACAAGGGATAAAATGCAACGGTAGAGATAATTATATAATCTGGATATGTTGTTTGGCAAGAAATAAAATAAAAATTAGAATAGAGAAAAGTGAATAAGACATACTCCATTTGCTTTCAAAACGATGGTAGAGAAATACAAATGTATTCTGCAGAACAAAGTAGATGGGACATCATGAGAAGCCACACTTTGAAAATACATGTGTCAAATACAGTAAAAATCAATACTCATATGCTGGCCAACATAGCACTGGGGAAGGAACTACCAAGAAAAGATAATACCTTGACTATTCTTAGTGAGGTATACCTTAAGGGCAAACTGCAAAAATAAAATAATTTGTTTTCAGCAATCACAATGTTAGTTGTCCTTCTGGTATTTTGAGTTTGAACTGTGGATAAAGCAAATACATAGTATCCTTTGCTTTACAGAAACTTTTCAGTTTCATGAGGTCCCATTTATTGATTGTTGTTCTTAGAGCCTGTGCTGTTGGTGTTCTGTTCAGGAAGTTGTCTCCTGTGCCAATGAGTTCTAGGCTGTTCCCCACTTTTTTTTCCAATTGATTTAGGGTATCTGGTTTTATGTTGAGGTCTTTGATCCACTTTGACTTTAGTTTTGTGCAGGGTGATAAATATGGATCTATTTTCATTTTTCTGCATGTAGACATCCAGTTGGTCCAGCACCATTTGTTGAAGATGCTGTCTTTTTTCCATTGAATGGATTTGGCTTCTTTGTCAAATATCGAGTATTCATAGGTATGTGGATTTATTTCTGGATCTTCTATGCGGTTCCATTGATCCTCCTTTCTGTTTCTATGCCAATACCATGCAGTTTTTATTACTGTTGCCCTGTAGTACAGCTTGAGATCAGGAATGGAGATACCTCCAGATGATCTGTTGTTGTACAGGATCATTTTGGAGATTCTGGGTTTTTTGTTTCTCCATATGAAGCTGAGAATCTTTTTTTCAAGGTCTGTAAAGAATTGAGTTGGTATTTTGATGGGAATTGCATTGAATCTGTAGATTGCTTTTGGCAGTATGGCCATTTTCACAATGTTAATCCTACCAATCCATGAGCACAGGAGATCTTGGGATATACTCACTTATATAGACCTATAAGATATGATAAACATAATGAAATCTATACACCTAAAAACGATAATCAATTGAGCGGACATGGGGTGAGATGATCAATACTCGTTTAGAAAGACAGATGGGATGTGCATTGAACGTATGACAGGAGTCTACTGAACGCATCTGAAAGACTCTAACTAGCCGTGTTTTCAAAGCAAAGACTCATGACCAAACCTTTGGCAGAGTACAGGGAATCATAAGAAAGAAGGGGAGTTAGTCTGATGGGGAAAGGATAGGAGCTCCACAAGGACCAAATATATCTGGGCACAGGGTCTTTTCTGAGACTGACATTCAACCAAGGACCATGTATGGATATAACCTAGAACCTCTGTTCAGATGTAGCCTGTGGTAGCTCAGTAACCAATTGGTTTCCCAAAGTGAGGGGAACAAGGACTATTTCTAACAGGAAATCAATGACTGGCTCTTTGGTCTCCCCACCCCCGAAGGGAGGAGCAGTCCTGTTAGGCCACAGAGGAGGGCTTTGCAGCCAGTCCTGAAGATACCTGATAAAACAGGATCAGATGAATGGGGAGGAGGTCCCCCCTATCAGTGGACTTGGAAAGGGGCACGGTGAAGATGAGGGAGGGAGGGAGGGACTGGGAGGGAATGAGGGATCGGGACACGGCTGGGATACAGAGTTAATAAAATGTAACTGATAAAAAAAATAAAAATAAAAAAATAAAAAAAAGCAAATACATAGTTATGAGACATTTTATTCCTGTTCTTCCTAGTGTTCTTTCTTACAGACAACTGGGATTTTTGACTGAGAAAAGATATTTAGGGCTGAGAATAGAACTCAGTGCTTGAAGAGTCCTGGTCTTGCATGTGTGAGGCTTTAAACTCAATTACAAGGAAGAGGAGAGAGATGGGGGAGGAGGGAGAGAAGGGGGGAGAAAAAGAGGGAAAGGGAAAGGGAGGGGAACAGGGGCAGGGACAGGAACAGGGAGAGGGATGGGGAGAGGGACAGAGTGATTCATCAGAGAAGAAAGCCGAGAGAATGACTCAGAAGTGGGTTAACTTATCAACTCTCATACCCTGCCTCTAGCAGTGATAGTCCTCACAAAGGTCCAGCAACCTCCTCAGACACCAGCTCTTCAAATATGTGAGGCTCTGGGGGGACAGCTCTCATTCAGACCACCATAATACAGTCCACATCTCATTGACCAAAGTGCAGTATATCATGCCCCTATCTGCAGGAAATTTTCTATAACTGACAAATACACTCTAGTGGTAAAAAGTTGTTCGTGAAAATTATCTGTAAGTCCCAATAAAGTACAGCTTTAATTTAATCAAATCTTTTTTTATGTTTAAGCTATAGATGGGGGAGAAAAGCTCTGTCTTTTTTTAGGAAGATTGTGGAATATAGATATCGAAAGATGTAAATATTTTTTTTAACTATTTTGATTTTTGCTAACATTCTCCCTCAAACACCTAGTGGTGATAAAGATGTGCAACACTGCACCATACTGGAATCTGGGAAGATGGCTGATATTTTAATCTTGTGTCTTATGTGTAAACTTACAAGAAAATGCTTGTAATTTGGTTTTGTGGTTAAAATCTGCTGCTTAGCAGCCACAGCTTGCTGCTTGCCTGCGTGTTAAAAGGAAATCTCTGGAAATCTATGAATCTGGACATTGATCACATTTCTGAACATCCAGTCCTGCGCCCTGGCAGGATGGCAGCACCAACCTCCTTAAAGAGGTTTCAGGAAGAAAAACTGTAAATCCCAGTTCTGTGTGCCCTGGCAGCATGCGTTCAAATGCTTTTCCACCTTCTGTGGCACTGGCTGTGGCACTGGTTGTCCTGATAAAAACTGGCAGTGTGCACCTCCCAATAGCAAAACAGGTTTTTATTTCTAAAATGGAAAAAAACTACTGTTCAGTTAGCAGATGACAGAAGGGGAAAATAGAGAAACAACTAAGGTTGTTATGTTAAGCTGCAAAGGATGTTATTTTATATTTTCCTGAAATTATATAGAATGTGGAGCATATATATGGAAGTTGTGCCAGCTGAGCTAATACTTCCCCTAAGAAGCACAGATTAACAAAATGGGCATGAAAGAAAATTCCTTTCCAATGGGATTGATCAAGGTTGCCCAAATGACCTCCCAAAACAGCTTAAGTTATGGCTGTTGCCCTTGGTTGTCTCTCAGAGGTTGAAGGTAAGTTTCTATTGCTGAAGAAGCCAAACACTTAAGACACAGGACTCAGATTAACCTGAAGGCATCATTTATATGGTTTGTTTCTCATGATGTAAGAAAATACTGCCTGTGCTCTGCCCAAAGTTTGGTCAGGAGTCTTAGCATATGCTTTCGATCCCCTGTTGGGTGGATCCTTTCAGAGGACCCTCTCTCTATAGTAGGCTCCTATCCTGTTTCTTCTCTTCCATCACTTTTGGTGTCTATCCTGTTCACCATTCTGAATGAGATTTAAGCATCCTTTCTAGGGTCCTCCTTAGTGTTTAGTCTTTAGGTCTGTAGATGGTAATCCCGTATTATACTGCTAATATCTGCTTATAAGTGAGTGTATACCATACCTGTCTTTCTGTTTCTGGGTTACCTCACTCAGGATCTCTTCTAGTTCCATCCATTGGGCTGCAAATTTCATGATTTCCTTGTTTTTAATAGCTGAGTAGTATTCCATTGTGTAGATGCACCACAATTTGTGTATTCATTCCTCCATCAAGGAACATCAGGTTGTTTCTAGATTCTGGCTATTAGAAAAAGATGCTGGGACTCAGGGCCAAACTTTGGGCAGTGCAGGGAGTCTTATGGAAGAAGTGAGGGATGGAGATAAAGGGATAGAGGGGAGAGGAGCCTCACAAGGAGACTAACAAAGCTAAAGGTTTCGAGCCCAGTGGGTCCTGCAGAGACTGGTGCAATAACGGAGGACCATGCATGGAGAGGACCTAGATCCCCTGCTCAGATGAGGCTGATTGGCAGCTCAATCTCCATGTGGATCTTCGAGTGAGGAGAGCAGGGTCTGCCTTGACTCGGTTGACTTCTCTTTGGTCAGTTGCCCCTGGGATGCAGTCTTGCCAGGCCATGGAGGGAGAGGATCCAGGCAGTCCTGATGAGACTTAATAAGCTATGGGCAGTTGACAATGGTGGAGAACCCCCCCTTCAGTGAACTAGGGTAAGAGGATGGGGGAGGAGGGAGGGAGGGTAGAACTTGGGGGACTTGAGGTAGGGGGCTCCAATTGGAATATATAATGAATAAATTGTGAAGAAAAGAAGTAAAAATTAAAATTAAAAAAGAAAATACTGTGCAAGTTTCCAGGTGGGTGACAATTAATAGCTACAATACCTGTGAATCATAATAAAGAAGAGCATGCAAGATATCCATATAGGTGCAATAAATGGCACTCATCTTGGTGGTTACCAGGAGCTGCCTAAGAGCTGCCTTAAGGCCCATTCAGCAGCAGAAGGGAAACAATGCCTGGAAATGCATACCTCACCTTCTTGCCAGTCCCAGTGAAATCATGGATTGAAAGGATTCTACTACCACCACTTTGCTAGACCAGCATTATTCCCAAGTATATTCTAAACTTGTAGCTATTGGCTTTCATCGAAGAAGCTTCTCTTTACAGCAAATAGGGACCATCACAGAAAACCACAACTGAATGCAATGCAGAGATCAGTGGAGAGTGGGGACTTGGGAGAGGCCAGAGGGGGCAAAAGGAAGGGAGAAAGTGATGTAATTTTGTCTTAAATAGAAATGTATAAAAATAAAATATAAGCATATGTACCCTCAAAGGAAATTTGGAAATGAAACTTTTGACAGTGTGTGTGTGTGTGTGTGTGTGTGTGTGTGTGTGTATGTTCTGCAAGGTTTTGCAATATATCAAACATGTTTCTACTTGAATGATTCCCATGGAGCAAGACAGACCAGGCTGCTGAGTGGAAGGCAAGTATCTCAGGAAAAACAACCACCTACAGCTGGGAAGAACATAGTCCTTGCATTGAAGACGTGAGTTTCCAGTCTTCCCACTAGCTCACACACTCATGGAAAGCTCAGATGTGTCCTCTACTCTCACAGAACTAGAAATTTGTTCTTGTTGTTGTTTGAATATGAAATTTCTCTGCAAATATGCCTGAAAGAAATCTATTTACCCAGAAGCTCTGATTTCCAGGTTGGTACAGTTTAAGAGTCCCCCCTAGCAGAGATTCACTCTTAACTTACAACAGCTTCAGGAAAGTGTGGCATTTATTGCGGGAATAGAACACACAGCAGAGATTCATGGCTGCATCACCCCGACCCCATGAATCAAGACGAGTTTATTTTAAGTAAACAAGTTACTTACACGAGTTACAAATGTATAGCTAATCACAAAATGACTTTAATATACTCTGTGGTATTTGTAACCATGACAAGCTGTAGCAGCCACCCAATAAAAACCCAAGCTAATGATGTTGAGGTGGAGAACAAAGCCCTTACTGCCGTGAAGTTGTCAGAGTGATATAATATTGCTCATAAGAGTCAGCGATAGAACTGCAGCAAGGTTTGTGTGACTGTGTTCAGTGAGGATGCAGAAATTTCAGTTTTGAATAATTTAAAAACTCAAGTTATTTGGTCTTATCCCCTGTAGCCAGTTAGTGATGTAAAGGAGTGTGGCAGATGGCCTCAGATTCAGTGGTTAAAATTACTTAAATGAATAGATTTGCCTACCACCAGAAAGCTTTTTCATTATTATACCAGAGTTCATGGCTTTTTATGCTGCTGTTAATCATTATTCTGGTAAAGAGTTTTCCAAAGCTGTTTGCAGAACCATCTTGCTTTACATGACCTGCAGTCCTTTCAGTAGGAAGGCTATCATAGATGGCATTCTCCAAAGACAAGACTCACACTTGGAGTTTAGAATGCAGATTTTTAAAGATACAATCATGGGATCAAAGCTGTAGTAGTTGGAAATGATGGAATGATGGGTCAATGAGTAGGAAAAGAAGTTGAACTGATACTGAAGACTGTCCAGATACCATGGAGTTCCAGAGCAAGGCTAATACTTCAGAATGGTCAGCCATTGGGTATAGATGTCCAGGCCTTTATTCTGCCTCATCTGTAATGATAGAAAATGTGGCCACTGGAAGCTAAGAAAGAATATGACATTGGGTTAGGTCTCTGCAACTTTCAGAGATTCCAATGGGGCTAGCAGCTTATAATGTCTGACTTTTATGTAAGTTGTGGGGATTTGATCTGCCCTGCTAGCAGAGCAAATGTTCTTATCCACCAAACTATCTATCTCTGCAACACTCTTTTTGTCTGTTATAAAGATACTAGTCATTTTGTTTAGAACTCACTTCATTTAATCTACTATTAGCTCATTTGAACTTGATTTCATCTGTGAAAAACCCATTTCTGAATAAGTTCATATTAAAGATGCTAGGAGTTAAGATTTGGAGCTATCTTTTGGGAAACACAATTTAACCCATATCATGTACCATATTTCAGAAAAGAGAACATGCACCGATTTGGAAAATGTTTATATAACCCATTCCCTATAAGGAGTTTACAACCAAATATGCAAAGAACTTTTAGAATTCAACAATAAGACAAACAGCCTAATTACAAATAGAGAAGCAGCTGCATGAATACCTCACCAAACAGGACAGACACCAAACAGTAATAGGAAAAGACATTTAATGTTGCTTATCATGAGATAAATGTGAATTAAATCAATGATAAGACAGTGCTACAGATATGTCAGAGGAATTAGATTTCAAAATAACAGAAATGTCGAATGCTGGGAAGGAGGTGAGTCAACAGGAACTGTAATTTATTGATTCTTAAGATTACAGAATGGCTTGGCCTTTTAGAGGAAAATTGTTAGTTTTGTTTACAAAGCTGAACAATGTTCTACTACATGATTCTCCTAGTCATTTACATGCTGATATGAAAGTGATTGCAGATGATTTTGAGCCACCAGGTGGTTGCTGGGAATTGAACTCAGGACCTCTGGAAGATCAACCAGTGCTCTGAACCATCTCTCCACCCAGCTGTCTCTGACAGGAACTCAGAGGCCTGCTCTTTGATCACCTCCCCCTGAGGGGGGAGCAGCTTACACAGCCACAGAGGAAAACAATGAAGCCAGTCCTGATGAGAACTGATAGGCTAGGTTCAGATGGTAGGGGAGGGGGCATTGGTGGAGAAGAAGAGGGAGGGAGGGCAGGAATGGGAGGGAATGAGGGATGGGGCTACACTTGGGATACAAAGTGAATAAATCATAATAAATGAAAAAAAAAGAAAAAGAAAAAACAGAAAAAAAAAACCAATTACACATAAGGAACTGCATATAAGGCTGTGGAGATGACTCAGTGGCAGAAGCACTTGCTGTGAAAGCATGCGGAACGGAGTTTGAATCCTTGGAACCCATCTAAAAGGCTGGGTATGTAACCCAATGCCTGAGGTGGGGCAGGCACAGAGAGCCGGGTTCTGTGGGCTTGCAGGCCAGCCAGTCCAGCTGAGATAGTGAGCTTCGGCTTCACTGAAGGCTCTTTGTCTCATAAAAACATGATGAATAGATATAGAGAAAGGTATATGATGTCAATACCTGGCTCCCATTGGCACACTCACAAGAAAATACATCTGCATACACACATGCAGACACATATACACATCACATCTGCACACACACACACATGCAGATACATATACACTTCACATCTGCACACTCATACACACACACATCATATCTGCACAGGCACATGAACACCTACACATGCATCAAATCTGTGAATACACACACACATACATCTCTTCTGCACACACATACATGTACATATATCATATCTGCACATATGCAAGAACACACATATTATATACATCATTTCTGCACATACCCAAAGGTTTATATAAAAATATTTGTAACAATCAGCCCAACAGGAAGCAGTCAACAGTCCTTTAAATAGCTAAGCAAACACTGGTATATGAGTACAATTTTGTATTATTCAGAAATAAAAAGGACCGGTTGTCAGGGTATACAGAAACACGTCAATCCTAAATGCATTAGGCGATGCTAAGGGCTGTGCATCAGTGTGGAAGGTTACATATTTGATGACTCCAATTTTAGAACATTCTAGAAAAGTCAAATCTATCGAGACTTTGGAAAATTCAGTGATTGGCAGGACCCGTGAAAAGGGGATTAAATTGGTGGAGTATAGGGGTACTTTCAGGTCAGAGAAACTGCCACTTGATTTTGTAATAACAGACAAGACACACTACATACAGTGTCCTGGTCTGCTTTCTTGCTGTGATAAATGCCATGACCAGAAGTAACCTAGGAAGAAAAGGGGATAGAACAGAGGTTGAATAAGGAATAACAAAGTATAGTTAGAGCGCAGGAAGAAGGCCTACAGTACAAGAGTGACAGGAGTCTGCAATATTTTATCATGTACAGAGCTGGAAGGGTGGAACATTTCTCAGCATGAATACATGTTTAAGAAGATACAGATTTCCATTTGATCCTTGTGTTTCAAGTACATGTACCAAATGAGCACACTGCACTCTGTAAATATGCACGATTATTATGCTTCACTTAAAAGTATAATAATAAAACCTGTAATGATAGGGGTATGACAAATATAACAGGGCCACCAACAGAAGGAGCCCAGACATCAAAGCTGGGATGATGAGTGATGAGATATGGGGAGCATGAAATGAACACCTGAGTTCATCTTGGAATAAATACACAATTGGCAGGACATAGAGAAATCTCTCATGTGTTACTTCAACCCCATCAACTGTATACTATTTATAACATCTTGTTTCCAAGAAGTACATTGTAAAGAAAAGAGCAAACATTAACTTCCCCGTGGTGAAAATCAATACTGTCTTAGCTGGAGGATCAAGGGTGGAATCAGTAATTCTAAGTCCATAGGCACTATCTCTCCCTTGCATAATATCATAAGCAGGTGTTGGCTCTGTTCTACTGCCCCTCATCCACAAACCTACAGGTCTAATCTGATGATGATGTAAACTCTGATAAATCCTTAGTCAGGTATATTTACAAATGACCTGAACAATTACTCTTCACAGTTGTCTAATGTATCAAAGCTAGGAGAAGCTTAAAGGTTCTTATAGGTAAGAGAAAAAAAAAGAAGACATGACTAAATAGAATGTGATGGCCTGGATGGCATTTTGGAACAGAAAATGAACAGTGGACACAACAAAGGAAAGCCAGATAAAATATGTTTTGGTTCATAATTATATCAATATTAGTTCATTCAGTAATGAGAAAAGTATTGAACTAATATAAGATGCTGGTATTAAATTATATACAGGATATATGAGAATCCCTTTGTAATCTTATGTTAATCTAAGTCTCTTCCAAAGTAAAGTATGCCAAATTCTATAAAATGTAACACAGATATTCTTGCAGGAGAGGACAGTTTAAATATACAAAGAGAAAAATCTGCATTAGAACTATCTCACTCGCCCAGTTAATTTTTAGGTAGCAACCAGCATCCAATGGTTTCAAGCACTTAACGACTGGCTGATTAAACAAACAAACAAACAAACAAAAAACAGCCCTTCTTCAGAGAGGACCTGGGAGGAACAGTGAGCACACAGACTGAGCTGATATGGGTTTGGGATTTAATCTGCTTCAATAACACTGAGAAGCTCATGTTTTCGACTGTCTTTGAGCCTTATTCTCACTCTTTATAAATTTGGGTGAGTCGTTGCATCTATTTCATGGAGTTTCCTGTTCACCTGATGGAGTAACCTGTAATATGTTGGGGTGGTTTCCATTATTGGCACATGATGCCCTGCCTATATCAAAGGGCATGACCATGAACATGACGGTACAGTGTGGGCTCTGCTGGCACTCTGGGCCTGGGCTCTGGTTCCAGGGTTTCTTATCAAAACTTGAACAACTTTCCAGTGTTCCACTGCTTCCTCTCATACTATGTGATAATACAAATAACCCTCCCTTCTTCCCCGAGTTCTTCCTGGGCTATGTTACCAGATGTAAATCACTTTAAAATGTGCCTGGCAAAAGAGATCTTTCCATTGACTCTTAAAATCACAGAGGTGTCATTGCAAAGGACCCCAAACTTAGCAGCTAACAGGCTTTAAAGGGCCTCAGAGTCACAGGCAGTCTATTTTGAGATATGTGCACAGAGCTGGAGACCCAGCAGCCATAAAGTATGATGTACATTCTCCTGGATGCTAGCACATCACTGAGGATACATGGAGTGAGTCCACACTCTGAAATTTTTTGACCCCTGCTTCACATTGTCATGAAATCTCTTACTGGAGTTAGAAACTGTGACATTTAAAAGTACGGTGGCATCTCTTTGGCAAGCTGGAGACCTGCTTCAGGGTAAATTCCTGGGAGGATATGGGTGTGACTCTAGCTGAGACTCCTATCATGGAGGTGGTGGAGGGGGCTTGGAGAATGAAGTAACCACCTTCTAGCCAGGCAGGACTCCAAGTAGAGGGAGGGCAACAACAACCCATCCACAAAACTTTTGACCCAAAAATCACTCTGCCTACAAGAAGGGCAGGGATAAAGAGGGAACAGACATTGAGGGAATGTCCAGCCAATAACTGGCTCAACCTGAGGTCCACCTCACAGTAGAGAGCCAACCTAAGACACCATTAATGATACTCTGCTATGCTTGCAGATAAAAGCCTAGCATAACTGGAAGCTCCACCCAGGAGCAGACTGAAACAGATGCTGACTCAGCAGCCCAAAATGGGGCAGAGCACAGGGAGCCTTGTGGAAATGTTGGGGGGAAGGATAAAAGGACCCAGAGGAAACAAGAACTCCACAAAGACCAACAGAGACAACTAACCCAGACCCACCTGGACTTACAGAGACCGAAGCCTGAACGAAAGAACATGCATGGACCTAGGCCCACCGTTCAACCAATGGGCACCTTGGTCTTCATATGAGCCCCCCCAGCAAGTGGAGCAGAGGCTCTCTCTGATATGGACTCTGTTGCTTTTGGATCATGTCTCTCTAGCTGGATGCCTTTGCCTAGCCTTAGGGGATGAGGAATATGTTCAGTCCTGGTGTGACTTGATGTGCTGGGGAGGGCTGATATGGGAGAAGGGGGCCTCCTCTTTCCTGAGAAGAAGGAGAGGGAGAAAGGGAGGAAAGGAATAGAGGGTAAGAGGGTGGTACCAGGAGGAGAGGAGGGGCGGGGCTGCATTCACGATGTAAAGTGAAGAAATAAACTTTAATAGTAATAATAATAATAATAATAATAATAATAATAAAATTTCAATTACCACTGCCTCCTGTTAACCATGACCTTTGATCTGGGAAAAATCTTTAAGGAGGAATTCTGAGTGTTGGTAGCATTCTGAAAGTCTACATAATTCTGATTTTCCCAAGGAGATGTGAAAGACTGCTTTTTACTGTTAGGATTCAAGGCACTAATACCATTTACTTCTAATATGATTTTAATTTTAGTAAGTTATAACATTGGGTTTGAATCCATTTTAATAATTTTTGAAAAGTTCATACATGCTTACCATGTAATTTGATCATACTCACTCCACTCCTTCCCATTCCAGTTCCTCCCATCTCCACTGCCTGCCCTTTGGACTCCTCCCAAGTTCATTACATTTATTGCCTCTCTTTTTTTTTTTTTATAACCCACACATAACTTACTTGTGCCACCCGTGTACTCATGTTTATGGGACCATCCCTTTCCTAGAATGTAGATGACTTAACAAGCACCGTATCCTTGAAGAAAACAGACTCTACCCGAGAAACCATCAACTGTCAACAGTGCTTTGGCAAAGGAGAGGTCCTGCTGGAGTTCTCCTTCCTTTATGCTGGAATATTAGCTGGTTTGATCTTGCACAGGGTCTTTGCAGCAACCACAGCTACTGTGAGGTCAGGAGTACAGTGGGGTTTTTTGTTTGTTTTGTTTTTTGTCCTGAAGATGCTTTTTTCCTCTAGACCTTTCTGACATCTTTCTTTTACAATCCTTCTACACTTTCTTCCACGATGGTTTCTGAGCCTTGAGAGAAGAACATATTTGAATATATTTTATAAATGTAATGCTCAAGAAGCACAACAATTGGCTTAAATAATATTAAAATAGCCTCTTCTACAATTTTTCCACCTTTAACTCAGACAATGCAAAGTATAAAGCTAATTCATCTGTCTGGGGGAACTCAAACAACAGAAACTTGGGAGAGCTTTGTAATTAGTAACCCTAGGAGGAAGTGCCTGCCTGCTTGGCACTTTCCTCCTAATGCTTCCGTAAAAGGGTACCTCTCCCACTCCTTCCCTAAATGCTCAGCTCCAAACACTGTAGTTCCAAGTCAGTTCCAGGTTTGTACTGATGTGTGCTACTCTGTATAGTTCTGCCTCGTACCTGAGGTATGAGTTATGGAAGGTGCTGTCTTTGTTCTTTTGTGTAGTTCTTGGAGATAAGAAAAGATGCAAAACTTGATAATCATTAAAGCAACAGTTTTGATTGTAAACTCCAAGTGAGTCCTTGTATTGATTTTACTGACAATCCAATATTCAGAAATCTTACTAACTTCTAGTATTCCTAACTCCCACTTCAGAGAGTTATGAGGACTACATCCAAAACAAATGAAGCGCTTGGCATGAAGCCCAGCAGACAGCAGGCTTTGATTAAAATTAGTTTTCATTTACAGTTATTAGCAGTAAATATATGGAGTGCATTTTAAAAATTCATTTTGTGTGTATGTGTAAGAGAGACAGACAGACAAACACACACACACACACACAGAGTTTATGTTAATCAAATATATTGCAGGTACTCAAGTTGGATCAAAGGGCATTTGTTCTCATGGAACTAGTTACAGGCAACGTGAGTCAGTGATATGGGAGCTAGAAACCGAATCCAGATTCTCCATAATAGCAGTAGAAGCTCTAAAAACAAAACAAATTCCTTTAAGGACTTATTTTCATATTTCTTTTGAAATTTTGAAGTTTAATAAAAATGGCACTTTTCACAGAAAACTCCCCGAAATAGAAAACCACATCATACAAATCACAACCATCCCATTCCTGTTTCTGTAATTAAACCCTGCTCAGGGATGGAGACAGGATCATGCAGGAAGCTGAGGATGGGAGAGCCAGCTTTGAGCACGAGCTCTGCTCAGGTCCACTGTGCACACTTGGTTAAGTAATCCATCACTGGAATTTTTAACCTTCTAAACTCTTGAAATGAGGGGTCCTCATCTCACTTCAGGGTTTACTCTCATTGAATGTCACCAGAGGGTCTTCTTTTAAATAAGATGAGAGCTAACAGGCACATTCTTGCTAGAGACTGTTTTCTCATTACCCAGCCTTTGTTGTGTGGCTTTGATCGATGCACTTTACTGCACACAGCACAGTTATGGCAAAATTCTTACCTAGCTCCCTTATTAGACTTTCTTGTTATCCCTCAGTGTACAGAGCATGGCCCTCCATATCTACAGTGATTTGGTCATCATTTCCTCTAGCACAGCTAGACAAATTGAAAAAACAAAAACAAGAAGACTGATCTTCTATTTCCTTTTACTTTATGCAGAATGTTTTGTATTCAAGAGGCTGTAGTGGTAATTGTTATAGCTTCTTAGCAATTATTGAGCTCATAATACGTCTCAGACAACATATCCAATGCTTCCTAAATGCGTCAGACCTTGATATCAGCATTTGAAGAAGACATTTCCACTACTGCCATTTTATAGATGAGCATCAATGTGCTTGTGTTCAAAATTAGACACTTGAAGAAATGGTAAGCCGTGCTTCAACCTTCATCTTGGACCACTGTACACTCCTACTTTTGACTATCTGCTGTGTGGAAATATGGAGGCAGCCACTAGCTACGCACATGCAAACGCGAGCGCACACGCACACACACACACATACACACACACAAGCACACCAAAACACAAAAAGAGGCCTTCATAATAATAGCATACCAAATGCAGTGATGTCCTTTAGCTGAACATACATAATTAATTTTCTTTCAAATCAATTTAACAGCTAAATAATGCAGCAGCAGCTAATGGGCTCTTGGCTGGCTAAACATTAGGAGATAGACTGCCCCATATACTCACCCTAAAGGATGAAGATGAACAACTTGCCTGGTTACGTAACAGTGTTCCACGACATAAATAAAAGCTTCCTCTTGTTTTGGCAATTGTTCTGCTCTCTTCTAAGCTTTTCTAAATGAGACTTACTCTAATCTAACAGATGCCAGCAGTTTAAAAGCAGCTCAAAAACTCTTATTTATATCTGGTGCTCAGTTTTGAATAAAATGGGCCCACAAATGCAGAGGGAGATGGGGAGGGGGAAATGCATAACTTAAAAATGGAATTTATTTCCAGACTTCTAAACACAGATTTCCAATAAATGTCCACTTAGAGAACCATTTCATTAAGCTAACTGCAGCTGAAAACAAGTTCCCTGGTGTTCCTTTGAGCATTTTATTTTCTAAAATGAATCATTACTTTTCGATGTTTTGGCTTGACAATCTTTTCCCCCCAATTGTGTAATTTTGATTCGTCACTCAAATTGCTTGTATTTCAAGAGAACTGTTCTGAGACGTTTCTGCTTTGGAACGAGGCTGCTAATATGGTGGCATGGGTTTGGAGAAGCCCCCAAACCACTAAGGTGCACTGCTTTGTCCTTTATAGAACTAGAGAGAGTCTTGGCTTCCTCATTCCAATTAAGGTTTAGCAGACCCTCAAGGCTGATTCTGGGGGTGGCTGAAATGAACTTGTAATGAACAAGATGGATAGCTCTGGCCATAAGAGGAGGCGAGGGAAATGAAAGTCAGGCCTCTGCGAAGCTCCCTTCCATCTGTGATTTGCTAAATAATCCAGAAATTTGCAGGCCCATTCTTTCACATCACCCCCAGTATAAATGTGAACATTACTAACAGAATGCTAATGGAACAGGAAGGAGAATGAAGTGAGGTACCATAGGGAGCATTTCTATCATATGGATGCCAGGTATGCAAATGACATTTGAGAACAACTTTCTCCGAAGTTAGTCCACCCAAAGTCATTGGGCTTTTTGTTTGTTTGTTTGTTTATTTTTGGTTAAACATTCAGAATCAAAGAAAAGACAAATTCAGTTTATTAAAAGGTGCTACTATGAGAAAGATCTACTATTAGCAGAGAAAAGCCCTAGCGACGGAGAGTATATTTCATCTGGTTGAGCGATGCTTAGTGTAGTAGGCCATGTTTATTCTAGCTTCCAAAAAAACAGATACAATAATGATGGCAGCAACAGCAACAAAACCTCTAGAGTCATCTTTAGCATTTACTATATGCTTTGTAGACAGTAACACAAATAAGTTTGCTGATTTCAATTTCAAGGCAGCCATAAAATGAAAGTCATTATTAATAACAGCAAGTGCTAACCTGGGTAGGTTTCTTAACTTAGAGAGGACCATGTACTAAGCCCATTGCAGGATTGTAAGTGGGTGCTGTCATCATGCCCAGTTTACAGTTCCGATAAGGGGTGGGCAATTTGTCCAAGTTTCAAGGTCAGCAAAGATCTCAATTCATCTATTTAACTCCAAAGTCTGACCTTTCCAGTGCTTTGCTGCACAATCTCCTGTATTCTTCTTGTTGGAGATAGGTTAATTGTGGTTCATGGAGAAGAGTATCTCTAATCCAAACTCCAGGGATAATAAATCCTAGGCAGACAAGTCTGCATTCCTCGACTTGTTATCCAACACTCCTAAGTCAAAGCATAGAACTGGTGACAATAAAATGTGAAAATGATACTTTGAGGAAACAAAAAGATAATGATTACTATCTCAAAGTCAAGACTTCCAAGCATGTTGCCATGAACCACCCAGCATTGGTTGCTTTCTCTGTTTTAACACTGACACCTCAGTCTTTGTTGTTTTGTTTTTTAGTTTCTAACACATCCTTCTTTTATTCAGAGGTGACTTTACGGAATATAAATCTTTTCTTGTTATTTTTTTTAACATATCAACATTAAAACCCTGCTAATGTTCCTAAAGATAATAGTAGTGCTTCATGCATATGACTCTTATTTAATTCCTGTTATGTCTACTCCTAATTACCAATCATTGTCCTTATTTTAGAAATTAAAAAAAAAACCCTTAGGATTAGAGAAGTTAAATGTCCTGTCTAACAAAACTATGCCAAATGGTTTACAAAATTAATATCTTCTACTTAAAGAGGGCTTGGCAGCATTTAGCCCAAGGTGCCATATTTCTAAGTTAGTTTCTAATTCTATTCTATTGATGATACAAGAGTCAGAAGTTAGAATTCAGTCAGCTTTTCTCCAGGAGAATCCATAGATCAGTTTTCTATTCATGACGGAATGCATTTGATCTCTGAGCAATTCCATGCAAGGACAACATAAAACATTGATGGACCCCAAAGTCTGTTTCATCTACAGGTTCTGTCATGGTAGATACAGCAAGATAACTTCTTCTGGTGTTGGTGGAGGTAGGGCACTTGCTTCAGCCTACTGTTTCCAGGCTCCTGTGAGCACTGTTTAAATTGTTAATAGAAGTACTATAGTGCTCGCCAGGGGGAGAGAGGTCTACTGAAGTCTACTCTACAGCATCCTTCTCTGAAAGATACACCTCGCCAAGAAAAGGCCTCATGGGTTTGATAGAAGAAGCTGACTTTATTTTTATATATCAAAGGCTAAAAGTTTTTCCAGTTCTGATTATTGGGACTGACCACATTTCCACACTTAGAGATTTATTCTAAGTTAGACATTTGGGCTTAACCAGAGCCTCTGGAGCAATGGATCACTGAGGAAAATATGCACATTTGGGATTGGAATTGTTAGGATGGAATCTCAGTTTGCTGCTTTCCAAGTGTGGCTGTCTTGGAGCAAGCTCAGGACTGAAGCTGGCAAAGAACAATGCAGACTGGAGAAATCATAGAATTCTAATTTCATCTGAGCCTCTGGATCTTGCTGCCTTTAAAGGTGAACACCCTGGGAATGTTCTCTCATGTGAAATTATCTGTTTCTACTTTCCCTTCCTAAAGCCAGTTTGGTTTTGTCATTTGCAACTGTCAACTGTAATTATCCCAAGTGACCTGCAAAGATGTATAGGATAGTATTCTCTGTCTGTCTCTGTCTCTCTTTCTTTTCATAAAGCAATCTGTAAATCTGTACATATCTTTGCTCTTGCTTTCCTCATCCAGACAAAAATGACAACATTTCCTTACTGCCAATAAAACACACACACACATACACACACACGCTCATGTCTGCAAATGGATGGAAATAGCTACTCACCCAGGGCTGAGATGCCTGGTCAAACAGCTAATGGATATCATGGATCACCACTGTGTTTAAAGCTGCTGGTGAGAGTGTTTCTTTTTAACAACACAAGACAAGAAATTGTTTCCAGTTTCATCTTTACAAATTGCCCTCAATTGTGACATTTATCTTTCATTCCAATCAAGTGTAATTTACCAGAAAGATTGCAGAATGTGTCTGTATTTGAAATGTGTGGGGGTTTTGGTACCAATCCTTTCCACACTGAACTTGTCTGCTAGGGAGGTTTGGGGTTAGCAAGGCTCAGACTAACTCGTCAGTTTATAATGACTCCCTTGAGCCTCATCTACCACCAAAGTAAGACAGCCAATAGCTGAAAACTTATCAGTTTGGTTCAGTACAGATCAATCAAAATAGCCACAGGGTTTGGGGACTTTGTTGGATTTCAGGCATTTGAATGAAAACCATATGTTCACGTAGACTCTTTGAGTGATGGAGGTACAATAGGGCGGGAAGGGAATACTATTACTGTAGTCTGAGAACACCTTTGGGATCTCGTCTAGCCATTGCCAAATCATGGTCTCAATGAAGAGTTTTTCATTCAAAAATGTCCTTTACTAATTCAAGATTGTATCCCACAAATTCTTTGGTTTGAAGTATGCTTCCCTCTAATAAAACAGCGAACGTGTTGAATCATAGTTTTAAAATATATTTAACAGAAAAAAAATCCTAAAAATTTTGCCAACCTTATATGGCCTGGTCGCTAGTTGTTAGTGTTGGCGATGGTGATAATACGAATTTTAGGCACTTGCAATCGTGGAAAGCTATCCACAAGCTTAGCAGGCACTATATTAAATGCTTTGCATAGTCAAGCCTCACTTTATCTCCGGTGGGTAGGGGCCACTACTATTTGCCTTTTACAGGTTAAGGATTAAAAGCCTTGGAAGTCAAGGAGCTTTGGTAGGATCACACTATCATACAGAGGAAGAATTCACTGCTTCTTCACAAAAGGTATCGTCCTTCAGAACGCTCCCATCCATACCTGCCATTGAGAATCAGGAAAACCACTGTCAGCATGCTTTTGAGATGATTTGGGGAGAGACACCTGAGAAAGATAGCTAGCAGATACTGGCATAGCAATGGAGGAATTTATTGGCCTCCTGTTCTGCAACGCTAGAGGTATGGCAATGCTGAATAAGAAAGAGCGGCAGGAACCAGGAAGTCCTTTTTAATATTACGAGTAATAAAATTGTAACCCACTCAGCGTTCTGAATAATTAGACCGCAGGCTTTCAGTGCTACACGCGCTCTGCCATATCACACTGTCACTGTGTTTTTGTTCTGGGTAAGAAGAACAGGGCTTTCTCCTCTCACATTGTCTCTTATTCCTCAGGAAAATTACTCTAGGGTAAATTCTCTCAGTTTTCTTGTTTCTCTTAGAATTATAGGACAAATGTCCCAGAAAGGCAAGAAAAAAAAAAAAAAAGCATCACAGGGAGACTTTGTTCTGCCACTTAAGTACACCACAGAGTCATTAGGTACGGCAGTTTAAATGTGTTACCCAAATCCACATCCTGCATCTTGGAAACCTGACCTTCGGTACACAAATTGTGTATGAGTAAGGAATATTTTGATCATGAAATCTGCCATAATTAAACAATATTTTAAATATTTATTTTTATTTTATGTGTATGAGTGTTTACTTGCATATATGTATGTGTACCTCATTTGCACCTGATGCCTTCAGAGGGCAGAAGAAGGCATCAGATCTCCTGGAACTAATGTTACAGACAGTTGTGAGCCATGACTTAGGATCCTGGGACTTGAACACATGTCCTCTGTAAGGGCAATGAGTGCTCCTAACCTCTGAGTCATCCCTCCAACCACTATGGAAAAGTTTACGTTCACTCCAGCAAAATCACATACAGAATATTGATTGACGATAATCTTTCACACTGATCTCTCTTCTATTAATTGTTTTCCACGTGTCAAAATACCTCACTCTCTTTATAGCATTTTATCCATTAGGTTTGATTGTTTTCTTTTTTTTTATTTCTCCTTTCTTTCTTTCCTGTTTTTTGGGGAGGGAGATATGCATGTCTCACATTGGCTAGAAGGGCAGACTGCACTGTAGATACAGACACATTTTATTGTTTTTTGGAAACGTTATTTCTTACATCCAGCAGGCTGATAACAATGACATACACTTTCTTGCCAAGGTGCCCACTTTTTAACCTCTAAGCCTATGCCTGTGTCAGCATGCACATAATCCTCTACAACATTTGCCACTGAAGCTGTTGATGAGTAAAGGGGGGAACCTCTTTTAGCAGCCATGGGGTCCATAAATTTCATTGAGATCCTTATTTTCTTTTCTGATGCATAATGTAGTTCTAGAAAATTATCATTTAATCAGCAGTAATGACTCTCATATTTCTGCAGTGCCGCTTGTTAATCTCCCTGCCTAGTGGAGAGAAAAGGTCTTCAGTAATGCAAATACAATGCAGGCTTAGAAGCACAGTTATGCAGAAAGCAGGCATGTTACCATTTTCTTCTGTCTTGTGTATCTGTAGCGCTGATAATCATGGAGGCAAAACCATAACTGGGCCCCAGCCCCGTGCACTAAGTACAGCCCTCCCATGAGAAGCAATCAAGTTAGGGGGGTGGTTCATTTGGATTTCTAATGTTATAAATGTCCAAACATTTCACCCCTTGGCCTATTTGTGTGTCCACACCACTAAAAAGCCAAGGACCCCTCCTGCTGCCAGCTCTCTCTGTCCTGGTTATGAAATACTTTCTTTCTGGCTCACCATGCTCTGGTCATTATGTTCTTTTGCCTCCTTAATTTCTCCAGTTCATTCCATCCTCTGGCCCTTTATGTCCACTTTTGGTTCTGCCTATGACTGCATTCCTAGTTTTTGTCTGATAATTCTGGATTTCAGGGCATATTTCATTGACACATTTTACAGAATACTTTTCCTTACTTCCCCAAGAAAATTCCACAATTGGTCCCCTACTGGCTCCCTAAATGTAAATAACATTTATCTTCAGATCACTGGTCACAAGGACATGTGTGCTCATAGCCGACAACTTATTAGTTTCTCCTTAGTGATTGGAAGGACAAAGCCAAGGCCATTCCTTTCAGACTTTTAGCATGTGGGCCAAGAGTCTGTTACAAGAGACATTTTTATTTTCCCCCTTCAGTGATTTATCACTCATAGCCTGTCGTCTGAGCCTCCATCCCAACAGGAAAGAAACATCTAAGGATGACGATATCTCTTTTGGCCACTTCCTCTAATGTAATCTTATCCTTGTCAGTTTATATTCAGGCCAACCTGACCAGTGAGTCTCTAAAATGCTTTTATAAACCCACTTCCTGTTGAAGATCCTTCAGTAGCTTCTGGCCCTGCTAGCCCACCTCTCCTGTGCCACTTAGTGCAACTCTATGTGTGTCCCGTTCAGTGAATGCCCACTTCATGCTGGCCTCTGAGCACTGACCCAATTCTCTCTCCTTTTATACCTGACCACCTCTGTCGTACTTTACATCTGTTTGCTTTCTTTTTGTGAGTTATTCATATTATCCCATAAAGAGTAAGAGAAATCTGTACTTTACTAAAGTAAATAATAATCAAATTTAACATTTCAACAAGGATCTATGTATCTATCAGTAATGTAAATATGCAGGTGTATGTGTCTATAACATCTACCCTCTAAAAAAAAACTACAGTCACAACTCCAAATGTAACATGTAACATGATATATATATACATATATATGTATATATATATATATATATTTCAACATTATGGAGGATCGTCAATCAAGGAAGTCAACATAATGGAACATATCCAAGGGCCTATGATGACAATGGTAAAATGAGCATTTGACTTTAGACAATCTTATCTTCAAAGCCTATTTTATTTATCACTACCCCGTTGGTTCTGCATTTGTTGTATGTTGAAAAACACCCATTGAGTCTTTGTGCATGAATCGTGCTGTTAAAATGATTTGTTGTTTGCACCTCTCAGAAGACTACATATACCAAAAATCAAGAACTCCTGTGCTCAGTTTGTGCAGTCTAATGTTTTAATATAATTTTTCCCATATTGCAGTAATTTGAACATTTACTTTCAGAGTAGGTATTTAAGTCTGAGAGTTTACTACTGCGCCTAACCAGGCCTCATGTTCTCCACACTACCTTACAGCTAAAGACTGAAATGTTAATGGTTTCATCAAAAATCAAGTTTAATTATATCACGATCCTGATATTTCCTAGACATGTCTATTGAATAAGCTACACTCCAGCAGAATCATTAGCTTGGTCTGTCATTGGTGACTTATCTGGAATGAGTAAGTCTTGTTCACATCTCTTCAGGAAAGACCACAAAAGGGTCTAAGAGATTTAATGTATTTAAATACAGTTGTATTTTTGTATTCAGAGGTGAAAGGGTATGTTTTCAGGAAGGAAAAATAAGAAATGAACAGTTTAAAGTTACGAAATAGGACATGTTATGTTCCTGGGCATGGAAAACCACTTCTCTTAGACTTTGTGATTCAAATAGTCAACCAGCTGAATGGAGAATCCACAGAAGAAAAAGTCACCAGAGAAATTTAATGTGATGAGAGAAATAGCCCATAAGTAATTCAATGGGTATTGAATTAACTTGGCTACTCACCCCAAGTCTCTTAAGTGACTAATGATGTGTTTCAGGTACTCTTAAAATTGATGAAAATTTATACCATTGCATGGGATTTGTGAGGTAAGGTCTCCAAGCCATGGAGACAAAAGGATGTTTGTGGGGAGAAGATGGTAAGGTTTCAGCTATAAAATAGGTCTTTGTATGCTAATCATGAAAAATCAAATAAGTGAAAAAATAAAACAGTAAAAGGTCTTACCTTGCGTAAGAATTCCATGAGTAGCTTCCTACTAAGTAAGCATTCCAATACAGGTTCTTCTATCTAAATGCTTACTTTTGGGGCATCATATTGTAGGGAGCCTTAAGATCATGTGGCCCATGCCATGAAGCCCAACCAGAAGATGCAATCTGGACCTGTCCCACATGGAAGACACAAAAGTAGTTGTTAATTCCATGTTTTCTTAAAATTATAAATTCAACATTATACAAAACTTTGACAATGTAATCTCCCCCTCAGTGGCACACTTACTGTTTTTAATGGTCCTAACTTGTTTGCCAGCAGATCTTTGCTGTGGAATACTGTTCTCTGGGTACCACATGGCCATTCCTGCTTTGAAATCAGAGCAGATGAGACCTTTACAAGATTTGACCCCTCCCTAGAAGGTAGATAAGCAGTTGAAGTTGGCTGGGATGGTGTAACTTAATCTTTGTGTACATTCTCTGTCTGTAAATTGCCAAAGTAACCTCTGGCTGTGATCTTGATGTATCCTAGACACATTTGATCAACAAGCTAGACTCAGGCAAAATCATTACCATGGTCTTTCATTAATAATTGATACATCTGGTGTAAATAGGCATCATTCACATTTCTCTAGGAAAGACCATACACCAGTCTAAGCACTTATAATGTGTTCTTTAGAGTGAATTCTACAATTTTAAGAAATTGCTATCTAACATATATAACACAATACAAATGTATTGCCTCACATTAACAGTATTATTCTTTTATCCTTTTCAGATATATAAGATTTATTTTTCTTAAATTAATTCTGTACCTATTAAATAATGAATCATATGTTTCTCTCCCCTGGCTAGAGTCATTCTATTGATATTTTTTCAGGTATTTTAAACAGAAATTATCTTTCAAGACACAACTATTTTTCCTGAGTACAGAAAAAAGGTAACACAAAACACATACAGCCAGCAAATATAATGAAATACAAAGATACATGTTTGCTGAGTGCTTACTTCAGATAGGGACTCACACTTAGAAGCTTGCAGGTACTATTTAATTTAGTCCTCCCAATTGACTTGGGGAGATAATTTTTAATTTAAAGAAAAAAGAAAACCAAAACACATAGAGTTTAAGTAACTTTGCCCATGATTGCACAGATGGCTTGGGGTAAAGCCGGCAGTTGGGCCCCGGCCATCTACGTCCCACACGGGAAAGCGTCACCTGAAGTTATTGTTATTGATGCAGACTTTCGCTAAAATAAGACTGGAAAAAATCTCCATTTTTAGCAAGCACAATTGATAGTGCTCCTTACATTTTGACATGCTGGAGTATCAACTGGAGAGCTAATTTAAACACAAGTTCCTGTACTCCACCCCAGAGATGCTGATTCAGGCAGTCTGGCCTGGGACCTGAGATTTGTGCATAGATAACAAGCTCCCAGGTGATGCTAATATTTGGGGCCTGATTTGGAATAAAAAGCTTCTAAAGTTTTCCGATTTTAGTGGCAAGGATCATTCCAAAAACAGAGAACGTGGTCTCACATGCACACTATATGCATAATTAATTGGTGATCCGAGAGAAATTTATCAGGGAAATTGCTGCAGGGTTTGGTCGAAGATAAGAACAGTTTTAGAGGGGGCAGTCGTGGAATGTTGAGAGATGAGAGGAGAAACAAAAATCAGCTGAGAGCTCAGGGTAGAAGGATGAACTTCTAACCCCAGGGTTGGTGGACTTGACCTGGGAAGCAACTGTCTCAACAGGACGGGCTTCAGGGTCTCCATGAATACCAACATAAAGTAACATCCTTCCTCAAGATGATGTAGAGCATGCACATAAGCCACACACATCCTACTTTATACATTGAATCATTTCAGGACTATTTTTAAGCTCTAATACAATGTAAATGTTGTATAAATACTTACGATACTGCTTGCTCAGAGGGTAATAAGACCTTCAGCCACTTGAAAATGTTGCCTGGCCAGTGTGTATAGTTACTGTACAGCCTACACATGCAAAATAACACCGTACTGACTTCAGGAAATCAGGAAGAGCATTTACCATGGCAAAAACTGCTGTTGTCCATGTGCTTCCCAAATGCGATAAGCCAACAATAGCTTTCCACAGACTATCTAACAGAGGTCTTCCCATAAGGTCTTCAAAACCAGACAATGGAGAGTACATCACAGAAATCTTTATTCTTCCTCTAGAATCACTTCTTCGTGTAGGTCTGGGGGAAAAGCTGTCTGCCGTTCCTGGGTGACCATGCCTTTTCTTCCATAGGCACAGTCTTTCATAATGGTCTCACATCAAAACAAATATTTAAATAACCTTTCCATCTCGCAACATTCCATGACTGCCTGTTCATAGTTTCCAATACTGTCATCTTTAAAACTTTTCTGATCTTTGACCAAACGCTGCATGTAAATTATAAGACATCATGTATTTTTGGAGTATCTGGAAAGATTTTACTAAATATTTGCTGTATACTTGTGTCAATCGTAGTTATGAGCCAATATTCTAGTTTTTCACACCATCCCCCTCTCACACAAGTGACCAGTGTGTTTTGTTGGAGACTGTATATTTTTACTTTGACTGGCTATATCTGGACCAAACTCTGCATAATATTTTATGTACAGCTTTAACAGTGTTTTATGAAAAAATATTCCAGTGTCATTATCTGATTGGTTCATAACCATAGAATGTTTGTAACCCATCTCACACTATGAATGCTTCTATTCCATTCATTACCCACCGTTTGCCATAGACCATCTGTGTTAGTTTCTATGTTCCTCCCCTACATCCATCTCTGAGTTTCATGGCTGTTAACTGCAAGTTTTCATAGACATCCTCCAACTTCTAGCCTTCATACCAATGATTTCTGAACTTAGAAGGTAGAGTCTGAATCCTAACAACTAACTATTGGTGCAGAGCAACTCTCTGCAAGTATCTTAATGTACTGAAAGCTGTAAAGTTCTATCCAAGCCAGATATATTATACAGATCCTTCAAGCAAAGAAATGCCTGTTGCAGGCCTGATTATTGCCTCACATAGTTTGTGTGCATTTGAGAAAAGGTTTTAACTTTGATTACTGTAATATAAAACAGTAGTGGTTTCCTTTGGGAAGGAATGCAAAACCAATACAAAATTATTGCCTCTTTCAAATTGCTCCATATAGAGTCAACACATATGAAGAAAATTTTATTCTACAAAAAAAAAAAAGAGAGAAAATTTAGGTTCTGGCTTTGCTGTTAAATACACACAGCAAGACTGTATACACACTGAATTCAACCACGCATGGGCAGGGGAGAACAAGAAACAGAAATAGTGGTGAGAAAATATGACAACCCCAACTTCAAACCCCTTGTTATTCATTGAAGCAAATGTTCAACGTTTCCAAATTATACAACTTTTGTAGAAAGAATTGTAATATCCCTGAAGGCATTGCAAAGTGGGAGTGAGTTTAATAGTGGAGAGCAGACTCAAGAACTGGCCTTCACTGCTGGCTGAAATATAGGGTTTTTCTTTTAAAATAACACTACAGAACTGTGAACCTTTAAGCCTACAGATTTGCAGCTTAACACTGTAATTTACTTCTCTTGGCAACAGTTACAATGTTCCCAGACTTATGCAGAAGAGAAAAAAAAATAATTACTTTTTTTGAAATGGCCCAAACTCTGTGAGAAAAAAAATACGATTTTGATTTTCACTCCTAAAAGAAAATAAACTATGTGAGTGTAAAATTCCATGCTCGCTTCCCTTAAGAATTCTGAATGATAATAACAGAGCAGTATGTTAGATGTTCAATTATTTGAAATTGAGTGGAAGGCTGAAATTTCCCAAATTCTACCAAATTAAAAGACTTATGATATTGTCATATAAAGGAGGGATGAAAGGCTTTAGAGTTTCCAGCACGGGAGAAGTGCACGGCACACTAACTGAGGAAGAGGAAGGAAGGTATGTTCTGGAATAAGACACATTTGTGTTCCACAGCTTCATTTCTTCTGGACTTGGAGCATGAACAGAAGCCAGAGAATTTAATCCCCCCCCCCCATTCTTTAGCAAATCACTAATTTGTGGCTTTGTAATTTGTTTAGAAATGGAGCTCACTTACAATGTGGTGATGCTTATTAACATTCAGGAGATCTGCTGACAACAACAGGAGGGGAAAGGCTTGTCATTCTGAGCAAGCACCAGTTTAGCATTTTTCAAGTTCTTAACTGAAACACACAGTGACACAGAATAACAACAAGCTAGCCTCAGAATGCTCACTGCGTCCGTCCCTGTGACGAGTTCTTCTTAAATGTAGGACTTAGAGTCTAATTGTTGCTCCAGTGAGTTCGTTTCTCTGGAGTTGTGGTGAAAGAAGTCTCGAGAGCAGACAAACTTTCATAAAAGTAACTGAATCTCAGCTTCTTTTTCCACAGTAATGCAGGGCTGCTTTTCCATGCTCTTCAAACCCTGCACATTGTTATTATGATGATACTTAGTTTTAAGATAATTTTTAAAAGTTAATTATAAAATAAAATCTGCGCCACATGGATGGTGAGCCTGACCATGTGAGTTCTAGAACTCAGAGTGGAAGGAGAGAGAACCAGTCCTAGGGACTGTGCTCTGACCTGCTCATACAGACATGCTGCAACACCCAGGCACATACATAAAAATATTCTAATAACATTTAAATTTAAAGACAAAACCATCTTCTTATCCTACAAAATTTAAGGAGTACATCTAAGCAAAGAGGGGTCATGACCATAGTGGCTCTCTTGTTTTTCTCAAGGTGGAAGTCTTTCAGCCCATCCCCACACGTGTGAGAGGAGGAGGAGGAGAAACAGACACTTGGAAACACAGAGATTGTTCCCATGTCTGGTTGTCATCATGTCCCAAGTACTTGTATATTGCATGGAGGCCTTCTCAAAATATCATCATTAATTACCAATAAGATTTTTCATTAGTTATTAAACTGTCTCTTTACTGTTGAGAATTCTTAGGTATTTTTATAAACTGTATATATGATTTTCTTGCCAAATGCCACAGACTGCAGCTACCTACCACTGTGAATGCTCCTTCAAATTCCATGTTAGGCTCCTCTTCCTCCCCATCTCTTCTCTTTGACTAGATTTACTGATTCCAACTTTCCAAGATCCTTTGTAGCCTATGCTGAGTTCCCTCCGTTGCCTTTGAGCTTTGAATACCTCTCCCTCTTGTAGATCATTGCCTGGGTGTTCATGGAGAACAAACTGGAAATAAAGAAACAAACAAAGAAAAAAAAAAACCTCCTGAAGCTTACTTCTCATGCTATGTCATCTATAATACGACATGTCCGAACCTTGGTTGTTCTTAAACTCTTCTCTGTTGTTGAACTTGTACTTACTGCAGGAGGCGTCTCTGTGTTGCTTCCCCTTAAGTTGTATAGCAGGATGTGGCCAGCCAGGCTACACAGCCTTGTAAAAGGCTGTTTCCTCAGAAATGACTGTAAGCATGGTACATGTCTAGCAGAGCTTTGACAAGTATCCTTTAATGCCATTTGGAAGAACTGTGACAGTGACAGGTCTACTATCCTCAACTACTATGTGCATGCTAATATAGGTATTTGTAATAAATGCTATGGTGACAGGCAGAGTTTTGTGCGGCATGTGTTGCATGGAGGTATGTGGCTCACAGTGGTTTTGAATTATCTATGTGATATTCACGGGTCAGGGAGATATGTCATCGTTTGTCAAGGAAGCGCTGACATGAGAAAAGTTTTGTGCAGCTCATGCAATAAAGTAACCATACTAGAAAGGGCTTGAAGATTTGGGTCCTCTTGTTTTGCTTGTTTGGTTTGGTAGAGGAGAGGAGGCTATCAGAAGGTTTCAGCCAAAGTCGAAGGAATATAAAGACATGATCAAAGCGTTCTGAATGATACCTAGCCTGCAGTGTAGGCTGGATCAGAAGAATGCACTGCAAATCAGATCTCCGGGCCTTGCCTCCAGCTCTAGCCTATTGCAAGGACCAGCTCTGTGCATGTGAAAATACAGTGGCTGCTCTGGGCTCCACCTTTCGACATTTGCTCTGCCTAGAATCAGATTTGTTATTATCTAATGTATCCACTCAAACTTTGCCTGTTTTTACTCTCAGTAAAAACATCCCTCTTCGTGCAATCAAGGTTCTCATGTCCTTGTGCTTGTTTTATTGTATTCCCTGTTATGTCAACATTTCTAACTTCCTCTGTTGTCGGCTTAGAATTTTCACAGACCTATTTTATTTGGGATTCTTAAAAGCCTCTACCTCCCTTCCAACCCACTAACCAGAGGTAGGAGAGACAGAAGGTTAGTAGAAAAAGGTGGTTTTAGACCTTTCTAGGCACAGTTCTTTGGGGCGAGTGCACACTTCCTTGTTCAGATACCAGCAGTCCAGACCAAAATCCAACAGCATACAGCAACACGAATCAGCACAATTCAGCAGAAACAGCAAGCCTCCACCAAATCGGAACAAGTCATCAAAAGCTGCAAGAATCAATCGGATTGCCATGAGAGAAGTTCTTGTCTCTGAAGCATTTTCTTTTTTTTTCTTGGAGAAGTGAAGTGTAGAAAAATGAAGACCAGCAAAGTGATGTGCACCTTACAAAGAGTACCAACGCAAAAGCCCTCTCCCTGTTCATGGGCTTATATTTATCAGAGTCCACACAAGACTGTTTTTTTTTTTTTTCAAGCTGGCAAAAGCCATGCCCTTTGCATGGGACAGCTTCCAGCAAAACATAGGAGCTCTCTCACTTGTCTGTTTTCAGCTGACCAAGATCATGTGCCCTCTCATGAGTTTGTCTTCAACTAAGGATGAACTAAGAACATTTCACTATACTCTGTCCTCTCCTCAGAGGCTTGAGGCTTAGCTAAGACCAGGACAAGAAAAATAATAGTAACAGGGGAAGTGATTGGAGTGCTTCTGTGTTTTTGACATTTGATAACACAGGCCCCAAGAAGGAAACTATATCTATAGGTGAAGCAAGGGAAGCTCAGAGAGCTGAAGTAAACTTCCTAGGTTTGCAGTGTCGAGTCTCATTCCAGTCTGTGATGTTAAGTATCACGTTTAAGAACTGTCTAAATCTCTACATTTTACTTCTTTCCAGTGAAGTGTCTTTTTTTGTTGTTGTTGTTGTTATTTTATTTTTTTTCCTTTCTTCCTTTCCTTTCCAGTGCAGTTATCTGTAATCCTTCAGGGCTGCTGAAAAGTCTCTGACTGCCAGGGTCAGGGTCTCTGACTGCCCTTTCACTCATTTTCTTACTGTTTGGTTACCTGAGAGCACGCTAAGGAATGGGGTTGTAAGTGCTTTGGAATTCAGAGGTGCAGACCCAAAGCAGGCCTAGCCTCCAGATTCTTACAGTGCCCCTCAGTCCCTTACCTGTTACAGGGAATGGCTGGCATAACTACCCTCTACCCTGAAGTTTCCTCCCCCCAGAGGCTCTTCAGTATATAATTCAGACAATTTTATTCCATCCCCTCATGATAAGTGAACTTGCCACAGGCCCCCACAGCAAAACCATGGTAATGCTTCTTCATATTAATCCTCTCTCTCTCCCTCCTGCCCCACTTTGTGTGTGTGTCTATCTCTCTCATATGTCTGTTTCTCTCTCATAGAATCAAAACAATTATTTCTAATTTAATTTTACTTTTTGCTGAAATCCACACGGATGGCTAGTCTCTACCGATGCAATGAGCCAATTCAAGCCAAATTAAAGTATAAAGGCAGGTTTATTGGGAGCATCTCTCAGGCAGATTCAAGGATCCCAAGGAATAGGGCCAGGAAAGTCACCATGCAAGTGGGGAGACAGAAAAGTGAGAGGCAGAGAGAAAAAGCACACATGTGTGGACAGACATACACACACACACACACACACACACACACACAGAGGGAGCAGGGAGAAATGCAGGGTGGGGGGGGATGGAATCAAAATGTTTCGATTATATACTGAAGAGCCTCTGAGGGAGAGGAAAGTTCAAGGTAGAGGGTAGGCATGCCAGCCATGCCCTGTAACAGGCAGGGACTGAGGGGTGCTGGAAGACTCTCGAGGCCAGGCCTGCTTTGGCATGTTGAATAGGTACCTCAGTCTCATGTCCCCAGTCTGAAACCCATCACATGCTTCTTTACATTTTTTCAAGTATTTCTATGATCAGTTTCTGTTGGGTAACACAATAATATAAAATGTGGTTTCCTTACTGGTATTGAATCTGAGTCTGTGGAAATAAATCTCACTGAAAAGCTCATTATTTTTTAATTACAAGATATATTAATATCTTGCTTTAAAAGTCTACAGAGGATAGAAAAAATGTTTTGGTTCAGGAGAAAGTTTCTTCTTAACTCCTCTCTGCTGCAATGACACCATCAAGTATCAGCAGCATTAGTTTGAATAAAAATGAAACAAGAAAATGTACTGAATGAAATGAGATACTTCAACTATTTTAGGAAAGAGACAAAAAAGGGAAATCAATAGTGGTTAAGAAATAAAAATTATCTTTATTTGTGGTAAATTCTAAAGAAGACCCATAACCTGCAGCACTGATTTTGTTCCAGGTATAACTAGGAGTAGGGAAAATTTGCTTTAGCAGAATAAAATATTAATTATTTTAAGAGAATGGCAGATGAGAATTCTGACCTCCCCTATCAGTGCACTCGGGAGGTGCATGGGAGGTGATGAGGGAATGAGGGAGGATTGGGAGAGGATGAGGGAGGGTGATATAACTGGGATACAAAGTGAATAAACTCTAATTAATAAAAATTAAATTAATTTAATAAAAAACAAAAAAACCCCACAACATTTACATTTAGTGTGAGGCACTGCTGTCCCTTAAACTTACCGTTACATATTACAGTTTACATTTTTTGAGAAAATACACAATATTTGAGATCACCTCTGCTATTTGGAAAATTAATGTCCTGCGTGTTCTATTAATCCAGACTACCACAACAACCTTCCACTCACTCTGCAGATGTTTGTGGAGCACCCGCCACCTGCCAGGAATCATACTGTATGCTGGTAACAGGGTGGATAGAGCACAGAACAGAGATGGTTCTCTCCTCACAAGCTCTTAGTCAATGGAGGATAAAAAACTAAAAAGCAAGCAAACAATAGATTTACATATTACCACAAATACTGGAGTACAAATTGCTGATGACACAGCTATAACAGAGAAAGCTAGTAGCTGACTGGCATGACTCCATGTGTGGTCTGTGTTTTGAATCCAAGAAAAAAAAAAAAAAGAAGGCTTTGGGAAACACCACTGCGATCATTAATAGTAACAGCAAGTAGTGTTTGTTGAATATTTATTATTGGCAATACAATAAAATGACTTCATAAAACCCATATTTATATTGCTAAGTGAAAGAAGTCAAACTGAAAAGTATATTTGGGATAACTCCAACTCTTTGATTTCTGGAAAAGGCAGGACAATTGAGACAGTTAAAGATGAATGTTCCCCAGTGGGTGTTCATAGTAAGTGTGGGGAGAGGGTCAAAATTGGAACACAGTGGATGTTTCAGTGTTGTTAATGATTTTGTGTGATTCAGTAATGGTGCATACACATGATGTATTCATCCAAATACATAGAAAATAAACATAGAAAGAGTAAATCCTAATGTAACTGTGGACTTCAGTAGGAAACAGCAACATTTTTGGCTTGTAGACTATAAGAACTGTATTGTACTAATGTAAGAGGTTAGGAATAAGGAAAGTTCATTCAGAATATGTAAGAAGGTAGAATGAACTCTCTGAGCTTCAACAAATACTCTATAAAACTAAAATTGCTCCATAAAAGAAGTTCTATTAAAAAAAAACAGTGAAAAGTGCACTAAGTTCAGTACAGTTTTCCAGAGTAGAAAATAAAGACTCATAATTTTTCAACAGTAAAGTACTAAACTAGAATTTGAACCCAAGTCTGTCTCATTAATTCTGTATTCTTAAACTCAGGAAGATGAGAAATGGCTTTGTCTATCTCATTCCTAATATCTTGTTCTCTAGCTTCTCCCTTTTATTTGGTAATGATCTCATTATTTCTCTGGACATCTGGGATTAGAATCCTAGAACTACATTTGTCTCCCTCCTTTCTCTGTCCCCTCTACACCTACACCATTCATCACAACCAACTGAGCCTCCTTCCAAAGTTTCTTGACTGCATCCTTTTTTTTCTCTATTATTGCTATTTTCTGGTTCTATTATTGCTCTTTCCTACATGATATTAATTCTCTATTTCAATTTCCTTTTAAGTATATCACCAGCTTCAGGTTGCATGGGTTTGTAGTCTTCTCCCTCCTCCACTTCTTCGCAGCAAATTCAAGATAGCTTTTTCTAATTATCACTCAGTATGATGATGGATGACCCATCATTGGATGAATGAAACATACTTTTATGAGGATAATGGTATTGAGGGAGCTATGATAACTGACTATATCTTTCTTTAATCTGAACTTCCAAACCATCAAAGCAAATTTGGGTTGTCAATTCTGTCTTTTTTTTTTTTTTTTCAATGCAGTTTATTCAGGAACATTGAACAATCCTCGGACCCCGGGGAAAGCCAGCCCACAGCTTAAATAGCCTCTGGATAGCCAACCCAGGCGTGCCACGGGGGCAATGCAGATAGGTCCACATACATGGAAGCAAGCCAGATCCTCGGCCTTAGCCAAATGTGGAGCTGTTCGTGACAGAGAGCACTCACCATCGGGAAGGTGGAAGGCGGAAACCAGCTCCATCTTTAAGGCATAGCATTCCGCAGCTCTCTACAGTTCCCCCTTTTTGTTTTAGACGCATCAGGCAAGAGTAGAGGTCTGATCTCTGATATTAGAAATAAATTGGGACTTTGTACAGATGTTTATTTAGGTGTCATCCACCCAAAGAGCATCAGACCCGTCTGATACCTTTTTCTCAGAGGCGGGACCTGGGGCATCAACCCGCATGCAATCAGACATGCTCTTCTCTGGGTCCAAAGCAGCTGACCCTGAGTGCAGTGCTTAGCCTCGCATCCTGAGAGTAACATTTTAGCTTTTTATGGTATCCAACCATGCTTGGGGAGACCCAAGCATGGTTGGATACCAATTCTGTCTTTTAAAATTAAAAAGAAAAAAAAAAGAACGAGAGATTTATATCTTGCTATATTACCCAGGCTACTCCTGGCTCAAGGGAACCTTCGTCCTCATCTTCCAGGGTAGCTGGGACAACAAGCATGCATTGCCACATGGACCTAGGGAGTGGACCTTACTTCCCTACTTTGCTTGTTTGTTGGGGAGACAAGATTGGAGATCAAACCTAGAGCCTCACAGATGTGAGGTAAAGGGCTGTATCCCTGAGCCCCAACCCCAGCACTGTTTTCCCACTACTTACTGTGACAAAGGTTAAACTGTTCTCATCATCTCCTCCCCAACCCTGTTTATATCCAGTTAAGTAGCCTTTTTATTAACTTTTCCCCCATTTGACTTTCTACTTGCATGCTTTCTATTAATGAAAGTATTTGCTGAGTATTTTTAGACCCGAAAAGTGTTTCTATCTTTTTTGTTGTGTTTGTAATTGTATTTGTTCAATTAAGCACAAAAATCAGACAACAACAAAATACATTGAAATGTCTTTCAATTCTTACTCTGAATTACTACTTAGTGTTTTGTTTGGACTATTTTTAATACATTTTTAAGAAAGTATAATTTTCCATTAAATGCATTCCTATTTATCTTTATGTGACTTTATAAAAAAGAAATATTTCCTAGCCACTCTTCTTTTTCTAAAGAGTTGTATCTGAAACAGAATAAAGAAAATAATTGGAAATAGAATATCAATGCATAAATATTTGTTAGAGCTGTTTGTCAGAGAGGTTAAAACACATTACCAAAAAAATCCAAATCATATTATGAGCCTGGAAATTCATTTGATTTTCTCTTTCCTGAAACAAACATTCTCTTGGTGTGGGTACTTGGTATATATTTTGCTTTTCTGGGTGTTTTTACCTGGAATTCGCAGAACAGGGATTAGTTACTTTCAGTTGTTCTTTCCTATGATCTTAGGACTAATAGCTCAAATGCATCTTGCTAGTCATTTTTCTCCAAGAAGCAAGTAACACTTGCATTGATGACCTTAATCATAGCTATCACTTTAATCATCTGAACCAAGTTCTGACATGAAATTTGAAGCCTACAGATCACAGAGTGGGTGACTGTATGCTCTGCCTTATAGCATTGCCCAGGTAACCTTGGACAAAGCCTCTAGAATCTCTGCATTTCATTGGGTAGGCAATATCTTCCTGTGAAGAAACACACTGTAGAGCAGGATGAGAGTGTAAGGAGAGGGCTGGGGAAACAATGTGTTTTGCATCTTATGGTGTTCTACAATGCCATATGCTCTGTTGAGAATGAAATACTCTTGAGGAATATTTCAGCTAATTGCAACCAGATTCTTTAATCTCAGACCATGGAGCACATGCAAAGGTCTTCATGGTTTG
Source organism: Meriones unguiculatus (assembly GCF_030254825.1). Taxonomy (NCBI): domain Eukaryota; kingdom Metazoa; phylum Chordata; class Mammalia; order Rodentia; family Muridae; genus Meriones; species Meriones unguiculatus. The sequence goes on from NC_083350.1 coordinate 46,731,385, forward strand.
TGTTGGAAGACATCTTTGCTTGAATGATTACTACACATGACTTCTCATTAGTCTAAGACATTATGTCTACTCTATAATTAATTGTATGTATATGTATTATTCATTTTTGGGTTTTTGCCACTCTATTTTTTCTTTTTTTAATTAATTAATTCAATTTACATCTCAGTCATAGGCCCTTCCCTCCTCTCTCCCAGTCCCAGCCTCCTTCCTATATCCCCTTTTCCTTATTCCTCAGAATAGGGGATCCCCCTCCCCTCACACCCCAGCTCATCTATTCACTTGAGGACTGAGTTTGTCTTCCTCCACTATGGCCTTGTGGGGAAGTTGCATCCAGGGGAGGTTATTAAAAAGCAGGCAAGATAGTCTGTGTCAGAGATATCCCCACTCCCCTGACTACTGGGCTCATATGAAGCCTAGGATATCCATCAGAATTCTTGGGGTTTATGCATTGCAATGTGCCTATCTTATACTATATGACTAAAATCTACTTACAAGTGAGTGCATACCATGTGTGTTTTATGGGCCTGTGTTACCTCACTCAGGATGATCTTTTCTAGTTTTATCCATTTGCCTTCAAATTTCATGATTTCCTTGTTTTAATGGCTCAGTAGTATTCCATTGCAGAAATGCACCACAGTTCCTTTATCCATTTTTCCAGCTGAGACACATCTAGGCTGTTTCCTGTTTCTGTCTATTATGAATGATGCTGCTGAGAATGTTAGAGCAAATGTTTTTGTTGTATGGTGGCATATCTTTTTGGTGTGTGCCCAGAGTGTTAGAGCTGAGTCTTGAGGTATGACTATTCCCAGTTTTCTGAGAAAGTGCCAGATTCATTTCCAAAGTGGTTGTACAAGTTTGTACTCCCACCAGCAATGAAGGAGTGTTCCCCTCTCTCCACATTCTCATCAGCATGTATTGTCACTTGAATTTTTTATTTCAGCCATTCTGACAGGGGTAAGATGAAATCTCAGTCATTTTGATTTCCATTTCTCTGATGACTAACGATGCTGAGCATTTCTTTAAGTGCTTCTTCACTATTTGAGATTCCTCTGTTGAGAATTCTCTGTTTAGCTCTGTATCCCATTTTTAAATTGGGTTTTTTGGTGTATTAGTACTTATTTTCTTGAGTTCTTTATATATTTTGGATATTAGCCCTTTTTTGGATGTAGGATTGGTGAAGATATTTTCCCAATCTATAGACTGCTATTTTGCTCAATTGCTAGTGTCCTTTGCTTTACAGAAGCTTTTTAGTTTCAAGAGTTTCCATCTATTAATTGTAGATCATTTTTTAAATCTTTACGTTTCTTTATTGGAGCAAGATTCCTGATGTATATAGTGATATATTTACTAAACAGAGTTCTGTGCAGATCACACTCTATCCATCTAGACAGATTTTGGGTGTACTTTGCCTGACAGTATAAAGTTTTGTACATAAAAAAGCTTGGAATTTGACCATCATCTCTGAAAAAGTGGCATTTAATTTTACCTCTGTCAGAGGCCCTCTGTGGTAAGCTTCTGTCCCGTTCCCTATTTTCACCTTCTTCCAATGTCTATACCTTTGCCTTTCTGAATGAGGATTGATCATCTTCCCCACTGTCCTTCTTCTTGTTTAGATTCTTTGGGTGTACAGATTTTAGTATGTTTATCCTATATTATAGGTCTAATATCCACTTATAAGTGAGTATATAGCATGTGTGTCTTGCCTTATGCTCCTGGAATATCTCACTAAGGGTGATCTTTTTTAGTTCCCACCATTTGTCTGAAAATGTCATGATTTCCTTGTTTTTAATTGCTGAGTATTATTCCATTGTGTAAAAAATACCACAATTTCTGTATCCATTCCTCCATTGAGAGACATCTGGGTTGTTTATAGCTTCTGGCTATTAGGAATAAACCTGCTACGAACATGGTTGAATAAATGTCCTTGTTGTGTACTTGAGTATACCACTCATGTATACCACTCCTAGGCACATATTTTGACATGTATAGCTGGATCTTGAGGTAGCACTATTTCTAATTTTCTAAGAAAGTGCTAGATTGATTTCCAAAGTGGTTGTACAAGTTTACATTCCCAACAGGAATCTTATGCATCAGGTAGCTCCTGGAAACATTGTTCTTTGCACAGTTTTCACTGGAAGGAAAACAAAAATGCTAAATTTAAATGTTAAAGTGTACCAGTTGCTTTGTTACAATAATACTAATGTGTAAACACAGGACCTGATGTTACTGATGCTTTTCTGTCAGAACAGATGCTCAGTATATGACCTTCCTAGTTTGACCTGCATAATGACATCATATCCAACTTTGTCTCCTAATTTTGGTATTTTTGATACACATTTCGCAAAATGACCTCAGGGCTATGCAGACTGAGTTACAGGGATTTGAATCATTTCTTAACGTCTCCATAACTGAGTGATGATGGTACAGTTGTTGCCATGGACTTGTACCCTTGATTTTCATTCCAATTTGGCTTATTTTAAATGGGCCTTTACTTACCTGGATATTATAATTGCAGATCTTAGAGCCTGGGCTGTTGGTAGTCTGTTCACGAAGTTATATTACAGGCCAATGAGTTCAAGGCTCTTACCTACTTTCTCCTCTAATAGATTTAGTGTATCTGGTTTTATATTGAGGTCTTTGATCCACTTGGATTTGAGGATTGTGCAGGGTGATAATATGGATCTATTTGAATTTTCTACATGTAGATATCCAGTTAGACCAGCATCATTTGGTTAAGATGCTGTCTTTTTTCATTGTATGGTTTTGGCTCCATTGTCAAAAATCAGGTGTGCATAGGTGTATGGGTTCATTTCTGGGTCTTTGAGTTGATTTCATTGATCAACCAGCCTATTTCTATGCCAGTGCCATGAAATTTTATTACTGCTGCTCTGTAGTATAGCTTGAGGTCAGGTATGGATATACCTCCAAAAGTTCTATTATAGTATAGGTTTATTTTCCCTATTCCTGACTTTTTTGTTTTTCCATATGAATTGTTCTTTTAAGGTCTGTGAAAAATTGTGTTGGTAATTTGATGGGGATTGCATTGGATCTGTAGATTGCTTTGGGAAGATGGAAATTTTTACTATGTTGCTTCTACTGATCATAGGATATCTTTACATGGTCTGCTATCTTCTTTAATTTCTTTCTTCAAAGACTTGAAGTTCTTGTCTCACAGGTCTTTGACTTCCTTGGTTAGAGTTACCACTAGATATTTTGTATTATTTCTGGCTATTGTGAAAGGTGTGGTTTCCTTAATTTCTTTCTTATCCCATTTGTCATTTGTATACAAGAGGGCTACTGAACTTTTTTAATTAATCTTGTATCCAGCTACTTTGCTGCAGATGTTTATCAGCTGCAGGTGTTCTCTGGTAGATTTGGAGGGGTCACTTATGCATACTATCATCTCATCTGTGAGTCCCAATACTTTAACTTCTTCCTCTTTGATTTATATCCCCTTGATCTCCTTTAGTTGTCTTATTGCTCTAGCTAGAACTTCTAGTACTCTATTGAAGAGAAATGGAGAGGAAGAGAGCAACCTTGTCTTGTCCCTGATTTTAGTGGGACTGCTTTGAGTTTATCTCCATTTAGTTTGATGTTGGCTATTGTCTTGCTGGGTATATAGCTTCCATTATGTTTAGGTATTGGCTTTGTATTTCTGATCTTTCTAAGACTTTACCATGAAGGGTTGCTGGATTTTGTCAAAGTCTAAGGAGATGCTCATGTGATTTTCTTTTTTCTTTTCTTTTTTTAATACAGTGGATTGTGCTGATGGATTTTCACATATTGAACCATTTCTGCATCCCTGAGATGAACCCTACTTGATCATGGTGGATGATGTGTTTCATATACTCTTTAATTCTTTTTAAAAGTATCTTATTGAGTATATTTGCATCAATGTTCATAAAGGAGATTGTTCTGATTTTTTATTTCCCTTTGTTGAGTCTTTGTGTGGTTTAGGTGTCAGGATGACTGTGGCTTCATAGAATGAATTTGGTAATGTTCTTTCTGTTTCTATTTTGTGAACTAGTTTGAGGAGTATTGGTGTTAGCTCTTTTTTGAAAGTATTGTAGAACTTTCATGTATTAAATATCATAATATAATAATCTTTTTGCCTCATAACAGACATATAGAGATTATCAGGTTTGCAGAAAGTATAAAATATTAGATATATTTCCTCAATTAATACTAATTTAGATAAAATCATTTAACAGACATGTCACTGGTTATTTCCATAAGTAAAATATTATTTTCATAAAACCATTATGTAAAATATTATTTCCATAAGCATCACGTTGAATGCCACCTCCATCTTTTAAACTGTTAATCTTCAGATTAGATGGAAACACAATACCAGGTACCTGCTCTGTTTGTTTGTGTTATATAAAGAATCATGAGTCTTGTGCCTTGTGAGATGTTATCTATTTTAAGCTTAATTGATTTTATTTTAATATATGAATTCTCAAATTCCTACTTGTAATAACAATGCTTGCCAAATCATAAATATATTTTTCTCTTGCCAATAAGAAAAAAAAGAAAGAAAGTATTGTAGAATTCTGCACAAACCCCATCTGGCCTGGGTTTTTATTGTTTTGGAGATTTTTGATGGCTGCTTTTATTTCCATAGGACTTATATGGCTGTTTAAACTGTTTAACTGATCTTGATTTAAGTTTGGTGGGTGAAATATATCGATAACATTGTCTATTTTTCTTTACATTTTCCATATTTGTGGAATACAGGTTTTTGAAGCAGGACTTAATGATTCTCTGCATTTCCTCAATGTATGTTGATGTGTCCGCCTTTTCATTTTTGATTTTGTTAATTTGAATAATGTCTCTCTGTCTTTTAGTTAGTTTGGCTAAGGGTTGGTTTGTCTAGCTTGTTAATTTTTTCAAACAACCAACTCTTTGTTTTGTTGATTCTTTGTATTGCTCTCTTTGTTTCTAATTTATTGATGTCAGCCCCGAGTTTGATTATTTCCTGCTGTCTATTTCTCTTGCTTCTTTTTTTCTAAAGCTTTCAGATGATCTGGTAAGTCATTCCAATTTCTTTATGAAGGCACTAAGTGCTATGAACTTTCCTCTTAGCACTGCTTTCATAGTGTCCCATAAGTTTGGGTAAGTTGTGCCCTCATTTTCATTGAATTCTAAAAAGGCTTTTATTTTGTTTCTTTCTTCCCTCACCCAGTGATCATTTAGCAGGAAATTGTTAAGTCTTCATGAAAGTGTAGGCTTTTTTAGTTTCTGTTGTTGTTGAGGTCTAGCTTTAAACCATGGTGCTCTGATAAAGAACAATTTTCAATTGTCAATTAAATTTTCATGTATTGGTTGAGGTTTGCTTTGTGACCAACTATATGGTCAATTTCGGGAAAGGTTCCGTGTATTGCTGAAAAAGAAAAGTATATTCTTCTGTGTTTGGGTAAAAAGTGCCTTGAATGGAAAGGGGCACATTCACAGGGCATGGGTGCAGGCACAGATGTCTTGAAGGGCAAGTGATGTTTGCATGGGTGCTTTGAAGGGCTGGGAGGGGATGTCTCAGGTGGAAGCTGCGGGTATGTGTGTGTAGGGGTGGGGTTCTGCCTCAGGTGGCAATCATGTTGGTTCTGGTGCCTCAGAAAACAGCTGAGCTATGTCTGTCCAACACTGTGCAACTGAAGCTCAAACTTTTCTGGGCTCTGCCATCTTGGATCTGATATTACTATGATTTTATTGTCCACCTCATCTCCACAGGGGCACCAGTAGAACTGTGATTTGGTGGTTGGAATGCTCAGGAATCCAGATGCTGCCCTTGGGGTAATAGGAGAGATCCAATGCCTCACTGCTGGAGCTGAATGATCCGTGTACTCTCTTGAGTATGCTGAAAGGGCAGAAGTTTATGGCTCCTGGACACAGAAGATGGCCAAGGGATCCTGGATCTGACCATCCCCAGCTTCCTGGATGTCCCCTCCAGTCCGAGAAGCACCAAAGTCAGTGTTGTGGATCCAGCCACCTGTTTACTTACTAGGTTTGCAGTCTCTCATGTTCTGCCCCTTAGATACCGTATACACTTATTGCCACCATCTTGGAACTCCTCATCATTCTATTTCTTTAGTAAAAAAAAAATACATTTTTTTTTTCAAAATGGACAGGGTTCCAAATTGAGCACTGTTCTTTCATGTTTATGGTTCTCAAGAGGGAAGCTGGGTATAGCTTTTCATTGGATATTTCAGAACCATAGTACTACTATGGGCATTTAAAAAAAAATACAATAGCCTTTCTTCTGAATATTTCCTTTCTCTGAAAAATGTTTCCTCTTGGATTTTCTCAGCTAGTACCTTGAAATTTATGGCCTAAGAATTTCAGAAAATGTAACAAAACAATGTTTGTTTGCAAAGCTAAAAGGGGATACGAGGAATTCGTGGTTTTAAGTTGAATACACACATTAAGCTCTGTTGAGATTAAAGCCTAAAGCCAAAAAGGGGCATTGGAAGAAATGAAAAGATGGGTAAAGTACACCCAAGATAGACAAATGACTCCTGAATTTATGTGTTATCAGGGCATGGGTTATCAGCTACAAATTTGGGGTCCTGAATTCTTTTCAGGCATTCATCCTTTCTATTATGAAATAAAATATTTTTCAAACAGATAGTATGTGCTCAGGAAACTGATTGATAATAAGCAGCTCACTCTGCTCAGAGAAGCCTCCAGATAAGCAAACAACAAAATTTTAAAATGGACACAGGATGTATTTGTCTCTTACCATTTAATAATCAGTGTAGTCAGAGGAGGGTAGAGCTTTGTTCTATGGTCATTCATAATTCCACCATGTTTTCAATTGTGTTTCCATCAACTCTAAGTGTTTGAAAGTGCCTCCAGTTGGTTTGCTGATAAGAAAATAGAAGAGTATCTTGTCTTGAAGATGTTTTTTTTTTTTTTTTTAATTTGAGTCCAAGTAGAAAAATTGACACACACCAATTCACCTCATAGTCTACAGGTTTTATGGAGTTTAAGATTCTAGTTGGATTCTATTATGGAGTTTAAGAGTCTAGTTTTGTCCCCAGGAAGAATAAAATAATGTGAGCATTTGATTTGTTGAATTCTTGGCCAGCTACTATTCTGGTCAATCTGTATATCAATTAATTTAATTCTCAGGAAAAACCAAAAACCAAAGAAGTTGTTGTTTTTATTGTTGGAAACAGGAAAGTGATGCGTGAAAAGCTATTTAATCTTGGGAAGTCATAGAGGTTATATGATATGTGACTGGTCCAAGATTTGAGATGAGAGCTCTTGGTTTGAGGATCTACTTATTAATGTCTACCTTCTGTTTCCATGTACACAAACAGCTTTTACAGAATCATCTCATGGCTCACTTAATGTAGAAGAAAACGAATATGTTAAAATGGCTTATTTGTATCACATAAGCTTGTAAGGTGGTAATATATACAAATGATAAATGTTTACAAAGTAGTTAGAGCATGCTGCTTCTGCAGAAGCTTAAATGGCCTCTGTAATGGTCATTTCTTTTGGCTACTTCCTCTGTTTTTTAAAGAAGAGTCTGAGATGAATGAAAGGGTGTGTGAAGGAGAAACATTTATTCCAATGTATTTATTTATTTTATATTGAATTATTTTCCACACACAATGTATTTTGACTACATCTGTTCCCTCCCTTCAACTCTCCCCAGATCTTCTCAAACCTCCCTAACTATTAAAATTTATGCTATCTCTCTAAATAAAACAAAACAACTAAAACAGAAATTAAAGGTTAAAACAATCGAACAAAATCCAATACAAAATCCAAAAGAAAAAGCGTACATGTGTGATCACACACACATACACACACATGCAAACACACACATGCACACAGCACTCTTTTGTTTTTTGGCCAACTACTCTTGTGCATTGGGCTCTCTCTGGAGTGTGGTTAGTATACCCAGTGACACTTCATTAGAGGACACTGATTTAATTTTCCAGCAGGTATCCAAATAGCTTCTTGGTTAGGGGTGGGACTTTTTGACCATTTCCTGTTTCCATGCTGGGAAATGTCTACTTTGGTCTTGGGCATGCTGTCCCAGTTCCTTCGAGTTTATATCTTTATCAAGTGTATCAGCCCTGTTGTATCTTGGAAGACACCATTTCCTTGGAGCAATCTGTGACTCTTACAAATTTTGCCTCCTCTTCCACATAGACCCTTGAACTCCGAGGAGCGGAGTTCAATGAAGATACCCCAGTTTGGCATAAGTGCTCAAAAGTCTCTCACTGTCTGCACATTGTCTAGTTGTGGGTCTCTGTGTTGATTTCTACTTGGAGAAAGAAGATGTTTCTCTGATAATGGTTAAGTGAGGCACTGATCTATAGTTATAGCCCTATCCTATTAGGAACCATTTTATTCCTATGCTCATTTACCTTATTAATGTATTTATTTATTTATTCATTTGTTCGTTTATTCATTTGTGTGTGTGTGTGTGTCTGTGTGTGTGTGTGTGTGTCTGTGTACATGAACATGCCAGGACATTTCTGTAGATATCAAGGAAGAATTTGTGGTAGTTGGGTTCTTTCTTTCTACCATGTGGGTCCTAGAGAGCTATGTTACCATCCCTCAACTATGGAAGTGTGAGGAACAAACCTTTGCAAGTAACCTATACCACAAGTTTCTAAGTATAGGTTGAATAAATTGGAAATATATGTAACATATTCATCTATGGCCACTACAGCAGGAATGTATATGTGTACTTAGGATACAAAAATATGTGTTTACTATTTATGAACATACCAATTACAAACTTACCGCACACCAAGGAATATTTTTATTCTTAAATGTATGCATGCATTTGCATTAAAATCTTGTAAAAGATATAAAATATTGATATTGGTTAATATAGGTAGCAGAGTTTGATTTTAAAATGTGGCTCATTTTTATATAAAAGAATTTTGTATGTATGGTATAAAAGAGAACCACCAAGCAGCAACTTTAAAATGTAGACAGATTTTCCCAACACAGAGAATGATAGAGAGAGGCACACATTCACTAAATTTGCGAACTTCAAGGCATCCCAAAGAATTGCTTTTTATTCCTTTTTATACACTGAGTTATTATGTACTCATCCAGCCCCTTTTATATATACTCACATTCACCCAACGTGGCATACAGTAACCAAGGAGAAAGACTTAGTTTACGATTGCCAAGAATGTATATAACCGGAGAAGACACTGCAGATGTCCTTAATTCTGTGGAACAACACTGAAAAGAATTCTCTTTGCAGTGCAGAGTTTTAGGTAAAATGATTTAGCACAAAATATAGATGATGTCAGTTACATTAAGTAGTAATTATTAGTTTAAATCACCCAATGACAGAAAAAAAAATAGATTTCAATTTTACTAGATCTTTGGATTTCATCACCTCCAATATTTAAAAATATTCTAAACAAGTTCCTAAAAAGTATTTATTTAGCATATCATGGGGACCACTTGATCTGACCAGAAATTCTATTACAATCTCTTAAGAATTGGGATGGGTTAATATTTCCTAACGTCACAATGGTTAAATTACTGAGAAGCCTTGAATTGAAAATAGTAAGAGGAAATATGACATTTCCACTTTTTCTTGGTTCACTTTGGAGAGTTTAGAGAACAAGAAGGCAACTGGATTTAATTCAGTTCAAAACACATTTATTGTAACTGCATTGCAGCATACGCCATCATGTCAGAAGGAAGTTTAGTAGCTTATGACCTCACAAGTCTTTCCCTCAAAGAATAGAATATACTTGTGCGTCTGCTAGGCAACAGTACTGTACCATAATGTTCTGTTTATCCCATGGCACTGTATCAGGCCAGAGGTCATGGTTCTTAGATGACTGACACTCAGCAACCATCTTATTTCAAGAGTCACTCCAGAATTCTAGTTCTAGCTGCTTTTCAACCTTTAGTTGCTTGTTATTATTTATTTCAAAAGACTATCTGGGAAGAGATGGTGATCTCGTTGCTTAGTTATAAACTTAGAAAAAAATGGAGGAAACATGTAAAGAAACTTGGAGGAGTAAGGAGACTGGAATAATAATTAGAATAAACCATATGAAAAAATATTTTAAATAAAATAAAAAAAATAAAAAGATGAGAGAAGACAGGGCAGTGATAATTCAAGGATTATACAATAATTTAACAATTACTATTTGCCCTTCTCCCCCATACACACACTGAGACAATACGCATAACAAAGCGATATTATTATAGATGATAAATCGTGTGTTCTTGGAAGTGAATATTAGTACAAGTGTATGTGTGTGTTTGAGAGAGAGACAGAAAGAGGGAGAGCGAGAGTCAGACAGACAGGCATAATCTAGATAGTCATAATTACTCAGTCACATAAATCAGTCTCCAAAATCCAAGATCCACAAAGCAAGTAAGAAGTAATTATTCGGAACATGAAATGACCTTTACTCTAGAACAGCTGTTTTGCATAGGCTTTAATTTACAGAGTAGCCTACATAATTTAAACTCCACTTGTTTCACCCTTCAGCTGGCTGTGAATGCTCAGGGCACTTTTGAGTGCAGATCTTGGTGGCACGAGAGTGGAGGCTATTCTCAGAAGCGTATCCTTAGGGAGCAATGGGCTGTAGAGGACCTACTCTGCATGTGAGAACTCTTCTGAAAAGAGGCTGAAAGGATTAAAAAAAACAACAACAACTCATTTAGTTATTTATTCAAAATGCAGGGAGGGCATTATCCAACATTTGGAAATAAGATACAGAAAAGTGGTGACATGAAAAATTTCCATGGAAGTTTGAGGTTTTACATGTACAGATTTTCTTCACTGAACTTGACATATTCAGCTGACGAATCACAGAAATTCCATAATACAAGAACACTAGATGAAACCCTCAGTTGGAGAAGAGTAATGATTGAGAGGAGTGTTGTGTTGATGTCAGCAAAATAGGATTTGAAACTAATTCTTTCTCATTGGGCCACTAACTGAAGTCTGACTTTCACATCTGAAAATTGGGGGCATCCATAACCACTTCATTTAAGGTTTTTTTTTTAAATTTATTTAATGAAGTGAGACAAAGCGTTCAGTCTCCTAGGATAGCACCCTTGCAGACAGAGACACACAACAAAAGTAACTTTCCCTAACCCCTGCTTTGATGGGCACTGTTGCTTTTCCCAGCAAGAATAGTAACCTCTAGATGGCGCTTTAGCGATGTAAGACTTTGTGGGAGGGTGCTGGCTTTTGAGAAGAAACAACATGTTTAAGATGGCCATTTGCTACATAAAATTCATCCATGGTCACAGCTTTATGTCTGAGACTAAGCCTTGCTGAGCTGGTAGAACTGGAAGTTATGGGGTGTGTATAAAACTCTAAATTTGCTTCAGTTCTGTGGGAGTTGTTTGTATTTTGTGTAGGAATGCATCAAGTGTAGGAAAAACTCATCACATCTCCCAGAAGCATAGGAATGAGTAATCAGAGATAGCAGTGCACGGGCAGGGCCCTCTGTCAAAGACTTTTAAAATGTGTCCTTTTGTTGATCATTAATAGTGTTGGAAAAAATCCAAGGAATATCAAAATCTTGAGAGAAGAGAGGAATTTCCAGAAGAGTTCAGATCAAGGAAATGGATAGAAAAACACAATGTTTCTGTCTTTGAAATCCTTAAAAGGTGGTATCAGTTGGCTGTAAACCAGCAAGCATCTCATTTGTGTCACTGTCTCATGTCAATGCCCATGGCAGACATTACTAATTGATTATGCCACTTTTCCCGTGTTGATTCTGGTGATGGCTACACAAACCTTTTTGTCATGACCCTTCAGATAGCTACCTTAAATCATAGGAATTGATGTGTGATGAAAGCACAGCCCGAGGCTTGTGCAGTCATTGCACTCAAAGGTTTGTGTTTTGCTTTACTTTGTTTTTTCTTATGCTGCTGGACATGAACTCTAAAAAGCTATTTTGGAAATATATTCCTCCATTACATTATATGCTGTCGACCATGGGTCAGCTGCTGCAGCTGCATTCAATGTGTCTTCAGCTCTGTGCCCTGGAACTGAGGCATAAGTATTGGATCTCATTTGAGACATGGAATTCTTAGAAAAGAACAAGTAGGTTGACAAAGAGAAGGCATGTCTCTCAACACCATGCTTTGTCATAGCTTCTCAAGTCCATTTGCATCATAATGTGCAAATTATACATCACATGGCCAAGCCCAGCACCTTTGTGGTGAGGATGTGTATCCTTTCCAAGGCAAAAGCTATGGTAATGGTTAAGACCCTGACATCCTCCTCTAGGGAAGGGAGGAAAGAGTGTGAAGCTGACAGAGGATTCAGTTCCTTTCATCTTGCAGGGCAGTGTGAAGTGTTTACTGATTGTGGTTGGTAACTGTGAGATTTTCACAGCTCTTCCTCAATGACAGTAATCAGAGAAAAAAAAAACTATTGAAAACTTAGGTTTTATATATATGTATATATATACACACACACATATACATATATGATATCTCCTGGTTTTCAAATACTGTGATAGACTCCTCTACACGTGTTTTAAAAAGGAATTTATGGGAGTCAGTGTTTTAAGAGCACTTGTTGCTCTTGCAGATGACCTGGATTCAATTCCCAACAGGCACATAACCATCTTAACTCATGACCATCTTAACTTCAGTTCCAGGGAATCTGATCCCCTCTTCTGATCTCTGTCGCACCAGGCTTTCATGTGGAACATATACATGATTCATGTACATAGATGCAAGAAAAACACTCATATAAATAAAAATAAACACAATTACAAATATTTTTATTTATTGTGCAAGTGCATTGAAGTGTACAAGTTTACATATGCCACAGAGTACACATCTAGGTTAGGTGACAATGTCTAAAAGTAACTTTTATTGGCCTAAGATGACTTTCTTCTAAGAGGCTTACTGCCTCTGTCTGTTAAGCTAGGCCTAGTCCTGGAAGCTTCTAGCCTTCTTACAATCTAATCTAGGCCTACAATGTTTTCAGTCTCTGAGACTTACTGCTGAATTAGCTCACTTTCTACTTCTTTCTGAACTCTGGCTGGGTGGTTCAATGCAGCTCTTCTGCTCAAACTCCTTTCTCAGCTGATCGATTCAGTCTGGATTCTCTCATTTTCTCATTGAATTGCCCTGCTTTGCCTCACACTAATTTTGGCAAGATGTCTTAATCTTCTGTACTCCTTCTCACTCTCTGGCTCATTATACTGACTCAACAGAACTGCCTAAAGAGAACAGAACAGAACTGACTAGAACTCTAGTCAGGCAGAGATCTACATTCCTCTGCCTCCTGAGTGTTGGGATTAAAAGCATATACCACCATTCCTGAACCTAAATTTTTCTTTACCTAAAACTTGCTCTATACCAGGCTGGCCTTGAACTCAGAGATCTTTTTGCCTCTGTCTCCTGGATCAAAGATGTGTTTGTATTCCAGCTCCATTACACAGGTCTTTGGATGTGATCTCTTGCCTGAGCAGCTATGTTCTCAATTAAAATTCCTCTAAAACAATTTCCAGGAATCTTTTTCTTTTTTATCTCATTTTGGGACCCAGAGGTCCAAGTCAGACCATCTGTCCTGCTCATAAGTGTTCCTAATGACTGATCCTTCCAAAAGCACCTTCTACATTCTTAATATCAAATGTAACTAGGCTAGTTTGTTTAATCTAAAATTATGAATGTGATTTGTGTACTAGCCTTTATTCACTTTAATCCCATATTTTGAAACTCTTCATCATGATGCTTGTGACCCACAAAAACCACAACTTGAGATCAGAAACATTTGTTTTTCTTTGTGTATACTGCTTCCTGAGTCTGAAATATGCTGTATTCCATGACAGGTTTATGTAGCTTTGTATTTTAACACCAAAGCCATACTTGCCAACTAACAATCTTAATGGAGTAATTTCACAGTTTTTTTTTCTTGATAATGATGACCACTGTAATGAGTGACCCTGGTGTCAGTCCAGTGATAACTAATTGAATATTCGAACAAAAGAATATATGCATTATTCAAGTGCCACTTGATCTTGACAAGAAAGTAAAAATTGTGTATTTTACCTGATACCTTTGGGTCAAACAGCTGCTGATGCCCTCCTCTCCAAACTTGCCAGCAGCCAGAGGAATGAATGAACCCTGTGTTTAGGTAGACTGTTGAACAAGTTACTCTATTTCAAGTATTTATCTGAAAGAAAAGAAAATTGCATAGTCACAACACAAAAGGCTATCAAACCCAGATCATGCTCCAGCCTCAGCTTTGAGGATGTTTCCATGGGGCAGCTGAGTGCCTGCCATGGTTAGTTTTATCATCAACTTGATACGGCTAGGAAGAGGGGATCTCCACTAGATGATTGACTTCATCAAATGGATTGTGCGTATGTATGTCTGTAGGGAATTTTCCTAGTCAACTGGGCCTGGGATGTGTCATAAATGTATCTGAATGTGAGCCTGAAAACAAGTCTGTAAACAATATTCCTCCATGTCTATGCTTTAGTTTCTGCCTCCAGGTTGACTTCTTGTGCTGGTTTCCCACAGTGATAAACTATATCATCTAATTCAAATGAAAGTTTTCTTCTCTAATTTGGTTTTGGCTCATGTTTTATCATAGCAAATGAAACCAGGTTGGGACAGTGGCCCACTGTGAGCTTCCAGGTGCTCCCCCTTGAGTGAATAGTCTGTTTTTCTCAAAGCAACTCTTCCTCATTGCTTGGAGCAGGTTTGGTGTCAACATGATAGTGTAGTGTAGTGCAGTGTGGGATAGTGGAATGAGTAAATTCTTGTTACACCCCATTTTCTTATCTTGGAGTCCAGTGAAAGGTCTTCAATTAAATAAGGCTACCAAGAAAGTAGTCCTGAAAATTGACACTTATTTTGGGAGTATTCTGACCCGGGAGGACATGTTCCAGGACCCAATGTTTTCATCATTGCAAGCTTTCCTTCTGTATGGAAGCATTACCATACGACAGTCAGATCAGTATCGTGACCACACATGAGTATGAAGCTTCCCTTCTGATTACTAGTAAGAGGTTCTGGAGAAAGACAACGTCAGTGTTGGAGGTAAAAGTTTTCATGAATGAAAAATTAGAAAATAATTATATCTATCTTATAGAACCATAAGGAGTGGGCCTTTCAGTATCTCACTGTTAAAAAAAACAAGCAAAGTTGTAGAGCATATGAGCTGTTGGTATAATGTTTTTGTGGAATGTACACAATTTACCTTGCTCATTCATATGCTGATTTATCTATCCCATCATCTGGTTTCAACCTGGACATTGCATTGTGATGCTTATTCTAAGTATCGCCTGTCTCAAGTTTGTGTACACATGCTACCATTTGTTCTCTGTATTGCTAATAAAACAACCAGCCAGTGCTAAGCAATGGTGATAATATGGTGGGACATCCTGGTCCAGAGGGAAGAAGAAAGAAGCACATAAGAGGGGTTTGGAAGAGAGAGAGATATGAGAGGTGAGGACCTGGAAACAGCAGGAGAGATAAACCAGACCTAAGATATGAGGAAAAAGCAAGTATAATGTGGGAAATCAGAATAGGAGGAAGCTATGTAGGCTTGTAGGTTTAGATGGAGTAATCATTGCCCAGCATGGTACTCTAGGTTAACTAAATACATCCTAGTCTCTGTGTGGTGTTTTGGGTATATAGCTGGATAAGGAATAACTGCTGTTTAACTAAAAGATAAATCAATAATAAATATTGATAATCAACAACAATGTGCAAATTTCAAAATGATCATATGATTAAATTTATCAGTAATTCATGCTCTCTTACATACAGCTTCCTCCTTTCCACAGTGGATTATACTTAATTTGAAGACAGTTACTATTTGAATACGGTTACTATTCAGACTGGCCTGTGTGTTTGGTGGTTACTTTCTGAGAAACAGTGTAGATGTAGATGTAAAAGACACTGAGCAGCATGGCTGGTAAATATTACCCTCCCTTGTCCTTCCTACAACTCACATCGAAACAGTGGATAAATTTAAAAACATACACTTATTAATGTCAGGAGATCCAAGATGGTGCTGATCAGCGTGCACTGTATCTGAGGAGCAGAGGATACAAAACTCCGAAATTAGTGAGTGGAGGGGAAGCTGAAGCCAGAACATCAACACTGAGGCTTCCTGAGCAAGAGTGGACAAACTGTGAACTGAGACCATTTTTACCCAGGACACACACAGATTTCTCCAGGCACTGAGAGTGACAAATACTCAGTCCCACTGCACTTTCCCTTGATGGGCCTCTGTACTCCCTCCTCAGTAGAGGCGGTGGAGGCAGAGGCAGAGACAGTCCTTCACAGAGCGCAGTGCCTTCAGCTCCTGGCACAGAACTCCCTGATTGGTACATGAGACAGAGAAGGCAGGCCTCCCATTCCCTCAATGGCAGGGCTGCCGGCTGAATGGGCCACCCAAGACTGCTGGGCCAACCAGGTCTGTGGCTCTCAGGGTCTCCCAGAAGGCATCTGTTTCGGCAGCCTCCCAGTTCTACCGCTGTGGCTGGAATCCCAATGGACCACTATACCGGCCTCCAAGTTCTGCAACTGCAGCACCACTGAGCTGACAGAGCTCATATACTCCCATTTGCCCCAACAGGCCCAAATCTGAGAGTAGAGAACAGGGGGACCCCTGTGCTTTCCAATTAGACCTGCTGGAGAGTAAGTGCACCTGCATGTGTGCAGAACCCTAGATCCAGGATCCCTCTACGCTAGCAGCCAGACATCAGATCCCTTCTACCCACACCCATACTGTGGGCAACATAGGGATTCTTGGGACAGCATTCTCAACATTGAAGACCCCGTTCTTCAAGTCTAGCAGTTGAGTCCAGGCGAGAAACTGCTGGAGTACAGACAGATGTGAACACCAGGGGGACAGTATGACAGGCCTGTAGGTCACTGAGGTATACAGGGTATCTGTGCATTGTACCTGTGAACAGTCCCAGCGTCCACAAACCTTCCTGTGCATGCACCACCACCACCCCCGCTCCACATTCCAAGCATCTACACTCTCTAGCACCCTGTCCTTCAAGGCACACTTCATGCACATATACATGCTTGCTTGCCCATACTTGTGCACCTATGCCTGTGGACCTTCCTCTCTTAGGTACAGCTGAAACACCAATCCACACTCTCTAACCAGTGGACCTCTCTCATATTCCTGAAGAATATTCCAGACACCAGAGGGAGATGGACCCACTCTGAACTACAGAATCCAGGAACAAACAGTGAAGGTTACATATAAGCAGATGACCAGAGGTTGGTGTAGGAACACACCCAACAAAAATCAGGACATCATGGCTTCACCAGCAACTCCAAAAATCAATGGATATTTTAATTCATTGGAAACACAGGAAAATGATTTTAAAGCTACGCTTATCCAGATATTAGAGGCACATAAAGAGGAAACAAATATCTCAAAGAAATAGCCACACAAATAGATGCAAATAAAAAGGAAAGGAACGAACCTCTTGAAGAAATACAGGCAAGTACAGCCAAACACATCCATAAGTAGAGGCAAAATTAGTAGTATATAAAGAGGAAATGAAAAGAAAAATAGAAGTCATCATAGAAAGAAAGGAATCCACATCCAAATAGATGAAAGAAATGGTGTAAGACATGAAAACAGAATTAAATTCAATACAGAAAACACAGACAGAAAAAGCTCTGGAGCTGGAGAAGGTAGAGAAAATATGAGGCACAACAAAGGTAAGCATCACCAACAGAATACAAGAGATGGAAGAGAGAATCTCAGGTGTTGAAGATACACTTGTAAAAATTGGTACTCTTCTCAAAGAAAATGTAAAATTTGAAAAGTTCCAAACACAAAACATCCAAGAAATCAAGGACACCAGGAAAAGGCAAAATCTAAGAATAATAGGAATAGATGAAAAAGAAGATTCCAGGTTCCAAATCCCAGAAAATATTTTCAGGAAAATCATAGAAGAAAATTTTCCCAACTTAAAGAAAGAGATGTCCATAAACAAGAGGCCTATAGAACATCAAACAGACTAGACCAGAAAAGAAACTCCTCATGTCACATCATAGTCAAAACACTAAATCTACAGAACAAAGAAAACAATATTAAAAGCAGCAAGAGAAAAAGGCCAAGTAACATGTAAAGGTAGACCTATCAGAATCACACCAGACTTCTCAACAGAAACTATGACAGACAGAAGGGCCAAGGCAGATGTCATCTAGACTTCAAAGGACAACAGATGACAACCCAGACTACTATACCCAGCAAAGCATTCAATCAACATAGATGAAGAAAACAAAATACTCCATGACAAAACTAAACTTAAACAATATCTACACAACAATTCAGCCCTACAGAAGATACTAGAAGGAAAACTCCAATCCAACGAAAACAACTATATTCGAGAAAATATAGGATATAGATAACTTCACAACAAAAAAATTAAAAGGAAACAAGCAATGAAACACAGTAACACCACCAAATCCACAATAAAAGAAAGTAACATTCATTGGTCACTATTATCTATCAACATCAATGGACGCAACTCTCCAATAAAAAGACAAAGATTAACAGAATGGTTGCAGAAACAGGATCCAACATTCTGCTGCATCCAAGAAAAATATCTCTGCAACTAAGATAAAATCTACCTCAGAGTAAAGGGCAGGAAAAATGTTTTTCAAGCAAATGGACCCAGAAATAAAGCTGGGGTAACTATCCTAGTATCTAATAAAATAGAATTTCAACCAAAATTAATCAAAAAATATGAGGAGTGCACTTTATTCTCATCAAAAGAAAAATGTACTATAATGATATAATGATTCTAAAAATCTATGCCCCAAATACAAGAGCACCTACATTTGTAAGTGAAACATGATTAAAGCTGAAATCACAATTAAGCAAAATCAATCACAACACCTTAATAGTGGGAGACTTCAACACTCCATTCTCACCAAGGGACAGATCATCTAGACAGAAGATAATAGGGAAATAAAGGCACTTTTAGAGGTCCTAAATCAAATTGACCTAATAGATGTCTACAGAACTTATCACCCAAATTCAAAAGAGTGTACCTTCTTTTTAGCACCTCATGGAACCTTCTCCAAAATAGACCATACAGTTGGTCACAAAGCAAGCCTCAACAGATAGAAGAAGATTGAAATAATCCCCTGTATCCTATCTGACCACCATGGATTAAAGCTGGACCTCAACAAAAACAGAAATAGCAAAAAGCTTACACAAACATGGAAACTGAACACCTCACTACTCAATGACTGCTGGGTTAGGGAAGAAATAAAGAAAGAAATTAAAGTCTTCCTAGAATTCAATGAAAAGGAAGGTACAACATACCCAGATTTGTGGGACACAATGAAAACAGTGCTAAAAGCAAAATTCATAGCACTAAGTGCCTTCAAGAAGAAATTTGAAACATCTCATGCAACCAACTTAATGGCTCACCTGAACACCCTAGACAAAAAGAAGCAGACACACCCAAGCGGAGCACATGGCTGGAAATAATCAAACTCAGGGCTGAAATCAATTAATCAGAAGCAAATAAAACAATTTAAAGAATAAATGAAACCAAGAGCTGGTTCTTTGAGAAAATCAACAAGACAGACAAACTCTTAACCAAACGAACTAAAAAACAGAGAGAAACTATCCAAATCAGCAAAATCAGAAAAAAAAAGAAGGACATAACAGCAGACACTGAGGAAATCCAAACAATCATTAGGTCTTATTACAAAAGACTATATGCCACAAAACTTGAAAATATAAATGAAATGGATGATTTTCTTCATAGATTCTATTTAATAAAATTAAATCAAGAATAAACTGTATAGTTCTATATTCCCCAAGGAAATGGAAGCAGTCATCAAAAGCTTCCCTTTCAAAAAAAAAAAAAAAAAAAAAGCCCAGGGCCAGATGGCTTCAGCCCAGAATTCTACCAGAACTTCAAAGAAGAGCTAACTCCAATTCTCTTCAAACCATTCCACAAAATAGAAACAGAAGGAACATTACATCTATGAAGCCACAGTCACCTTGATACCTAAACCACACAAAGACCCAACAAAAAAAGAGAACTTTAGACCTATCTCTCCTATGAACATTGATGCAAAAATATTCATTAAATACTTGCAAACTGAATCCAAGAACACATCAAAGATATTATCTACTATGACCAAGTAGGCTTCATCCCAGGTGTGCAGTGGTGGTTCAATATATGGAAATCCACCAATGTAATCCAACATAAAAACAAACTGAAGGAGAAAAACCACACAATCATTTCCTTAGATACTGAAAAAGCATTTGACAAAAGCCCACACCCATTCATGTTTAAAGTCTTGGAGAGATCAGGGATACAAGGCACATACTTAAACATAGCAAAGACATTATACTGTAGCCAACATCAAACTAAATGGAGATAAACTTAAATCAATCCCACTGAAATCAGGGACAAGGCAAGGCTGCCCACTCTCTACATATCTCTTCAACATAGAACTTGAAGTCCTAGCTAGAGCAATAAGACAACTAAAGGAGATCAAGGGTATACAAATAAGAAAGGAAGACCATACTAGCTCCGCAGGATCGCCATCACTGACAGTACGGCCCGCCCAATCCCACAGTGACAGAGAATACGCTATATACTCACCAAAACCAGGCAGAAATGTCATACAACCTGGACACACCAGGCGCTGGGCCTCCCAAGCTTGGAGAGCACAACGAAGAGACCCCAGGACTTCCCAGAAAGCATTGGGACTAGCAACCCAGTCTCCAGTTACAGCGGGACATGGCGGTGGAGCAGCACTGAACTGGCGGGGCACCATAGCCCTCCAGTTTAAGACTAACCAGGGCCAAACCAGAGAACAGAGAGCCTGGTTACCCCATCCCTGCTGAAGTGACCACCCTGAAATCTCCAGCTGCAGCAAGACCTCAGAACCTGGCAGTGACAGCAGCACAGAACTGGCGGAGCACATCAAAGAAGCAGGACCAAACCAGAGAGCAGAGAGCCCCGGATACCCCGATCTCTGCCAAGAGACCTGCCTGTAAGTGAGTGCACCCTTGAGAATCTGCAGTTCCCCAGATCCTGGGTCCTTCTAAATCAGAAGCCAGGCATCGAACCCCCCTCCCACCCACATACCCACTTTGGGAAACAGAGGGGCACTAGGGACATTGAAGTTCCTGCCCTGTGGGCCTGATTGAGGAGTTAAGGCAGTTAATGCCAGAAATTGCGCTGCGATCATCATTAGCGCCTGCAACATATACAGTGCAGAGCCCCTCCCACACACTCAAGGGTTCAACATTAGCCATCACTCTGTCCCTCGAGAAACACGTCCACGCACACTTACACACACAGACACACACACACACACGCACGTGCGCACACACGCTTGCATTTGCCCCATTTGCGCCTGCGTACTTTCCTCCCACAGGTACAGCTAGTCCTCAGCACACGCTGAGAGTGCTCAGCTTCCTGAAGAACTTTCCAGATACCAGAGAGAGACAGCACCAGTCTGATCTGCAGAATCCAAAAACAAACAGGGAAGGTTTCAGATAAGCCAATGACCAGGGGTAGGTGAAAGAACACTTCCAACATAAATCAGGACATCATGACTTTACCAGCAAACCCCAAAATTGATGGATACTCCAATTCAGCAGAAGCACAGGAAAATGATTTTAAAGCCATGCTTGCCCAATTATTTGAGGCTCATAAGGAGGAAATGAACAAGTCTTTCAAAGAGATGGCCAATCAATTGGAGGCAAAGAAAGAAGAAATAGATAATATCCTTAAGAAACACAGGCAAACATAGCCAAACAAATAGATACACAAGTAGAGGAAAAATTAGTGGCATATAAGAAGGAAATGAAAAAAGAAATAGAGGCCATCGTAGAGAGACAGAAATCCAAATTCAAACACATGAAAGAAATGGTGCAAGGCATGAAAACAGAATTAGAATCAATAAAGAAAACACAAAATGAGAAAACCCTTGAGCTGGAGAACTTGGAGAAAAGATCAGGAACCACAAAAGTAAGCATCACCAACAGAATACAAGAGATGGAAGAGAGAATCTCTGGAGCTGAAGACACACTTGCAGAAATGGATACTTCTCTCAAAGAAAAAGTAAAATCAGAAAAGTTCCAATCACAAAATATCCAAGAAATCAAGGATGCTATGAAAAGACAAAATCTAAGAATAATAGGAATTCATGAAAAAGAAGACTCCAGACTCCAAGGTCCAGAAAAGATTTTTAAGAAAATCATAGAAGAAAATTTTCCCAACTTAAAGAAAGAGATGTCCATAAATATACAAGAGGCCTACAGAACTCCAAATAGACTAGACCAGAAAAGAAACACATCACGTCACATCGTAGTCAAAACACTAAATCTACAGAACAAAGAAAAGATATTAAAAGCAGCGAGGGAAAAAGGCCAAGTAACATATGAAGGTAGACCTATCAGAATCACACCGGACTTCTCATCAGAAACTATGAAAGCCAGAAGGGCCTGGGCAAGTATCATGGAGACTCTAAGAGATCACAAATGTCAACCCAGACTACTATACCCTGCAAAGCTTTCAATCAACATAGATGGAGAAAACAAAATATTCCATGACAAAACTAAATTTACGCAATATCTACACAGCAAACCATCCCTACAGAAGATACTAGAAGGAAAACTCCAATCCAATGAAAACAAATTCACCCAAGAAAACAGGGCATACAGATAATATCCCAACAAAAATGAAAAGAAAACAAGCAATGAAACAGGGTTAGATCACCGACTCCATTACAAAAGGAACTAACATGCGTTGGTCACTATTATCTACCAATATCAATGGACTCAACTCACCAATAAAAAGACACAGGCTAACAGAACGGTTAAGGAAACAGGATCCAACATTCTGTTGCATCCAAGAAACACACCTATGCAACAAAGATAAACACTACCTCAGAGTAAAGGGCTGGAAAACTGTTTTTTAAGCAAATGGTTCCAGAAAACAAGCTGGAGTAGTCATCCTAATATCTAATAAAATAGACTTTCAACCCAAGTCAATCAAAAAAGATAAGGAGGGCCACTATATTCTCATCAAAGGAAAAATCCACCAAGAGGACATCACAATCTTGAATATCTATGCCCCAAATACAAGAGCACCGACATTCGTAAATGAAACATTATTAAAGCTTAAATCATACATTGATCCTAATACCTTAATAGTGGGAGACTTCAACACTCCACTCTCACCAAGGGACAGATCAACTAGACAGACACCAAATAGGGAACTAAAAGCACTCACAGAATCCCTAAATCAAATGGACCTAGTAGATGTCTACAGATCGTTTCACCCAAACTCAAAAGAGTACACCTTCTTTTCAGCACCGCATGGAACCTTTTCCAAAATAGACCATATAGTGGGTCACAAAGCAAGCCTCAACAGATACAAAAGGATTGAAATAATCCCTTGTATACTATCTGACCACCATGGACTAAAGCTAGACATCAACAACAACAGAAACAACAAAATGCCGACACGCACATGGAAACTGAACAACTTACTACTCAGTGACAGCTGGGTTAAGGAAGAAAGAAAGAAAGAAATTAAAGACTTCCTAGAAATCAATGAAAAGGAAGGCACAACATACCCAAATTTATGGGACACATTGAAAGCAGTGCTCAGAGGAAAATTTATAGCACTAAGTGCCTGCAAGAAGAAATTCGTAACATCACATACAAACAACTTAATGGCCCAACTGAAAACCCTAGAAAAAAAAGAAGCAGATACACCCAAGAGGAGCAGACGGCTGGAAATAATCAAACTAAGGGCTGAAATCAATCAACTAGAAACAAATAAAACTATCCAAAGAATCAATCAAACAAAAAGCTGGTTCTTTGAGAAAATCAACAAGATAGACAAACCCTTAGCCAAACTAACTAAAAAGCAGAGAGAAACTATTCAGATCAGCAAAATCAAAAATGAAAATGGGGACATAACCACAGACACTGAGGAAATCCAAGCAATTATTAGGTCATACTACAAAAGCCTATATGCCACAAAATTTGAAAATCTAAATGAAATGGATAATTTTCTTGAACGATTCCATCTACCAAAACTAAGTCAAGATCAGGTAGAAAAACTGAATAGCCCTATATCTCCCAAGGAAATCGAAGCAGTCATTAACAATCTCCCCTCCAAAAAAAGCCCTGGACCAGATGGCTTCAGCGCAGAATTCTACAAGACCTTCAAAGAAGTGCTAACTCCAATTCTCCTCAAGCTATTCCACAAAATAGAAACAGAAGGAACACTACCAAACTCATTCTATGAAGCCACAGTCACCTTAATACCTAAACCACACAAAGACCCAACAAAAAAAGAGAACTTCAGGCCTATCTCTCTTATGAACATTGACACAAAAATACTCAATAAAATATTTGCAAACCGAATCCAAGAATATATCAAATATATCATCCACCATGACCAAGTAGGCTTCATCCCAGGCATGCAAGGGTGGTTCAACATACGGAAATCCATCAATGTAATCCACTACATAAACAAACTGAAGGAGAAAAACCACATGATCTTCTCCTTAGATGCCGAAAAAGCATTTGACAAAGTCCAACACCCATTCATGTTTAAAGTCTTGGAGAGATCAGGGATACAAGGCACATACCTAAAGATACTAAAGGCAATATACAGCAAGCCTATAGCTAACATCAAACTCAATGGAGAGAAACTTAAATCAATCCCACTGAAATCAGGGACAAGACAAGGCTGTTCATTGTCCCCATATCTCTTCAATATAGTACTTGAAGTCCTAGCCAGAGCAATAAGACAACTAAAGGAGATCAAGGGGACACAAATCGGAAAGGAAGAGGTCAAAGTGTCACTATTTGCAGATGATATGATAGTATACATGAGCGACCCCAAAAATTCAACCAGAGTACTCCTTCAGCTGATAAACACCTTCAGCAAAGTGGCAGGATACAAAATCAACTCAAAAAAATCAGAAGCCCTCCTATATACCAAAGACAAAAAGGCTGAGAAAGAAATTAGGGAAACAACACCCTTCACAATAGCCACTAATAACATAAAGTACCTTGGTGTGACTCTAACCAAGCAAGTGAAAGACCTGTTTGAGAAAAACTTCAAGTCTCTGAAGAAAGAAATCGAAGAAGATATCAGAAGATGGAAAGATCTCCCGTGCTCATGGATTGGTAGGATTAACATTGTGAAAATGGCCATACTGCCAAAAGCAATCTACAGATTCAATGCAATTCCCATCAAAATACCAACTCAATTCTTTACAGACCTTGGAAAAAAGATTCTCAGCTTCATATGGAGAAACAAAAAACCCAGAATCTCCAAAACGATCCTGTACAACAACAGATCATCTGGAGGTAGCTCCATCCCTGATCTCAAGCTGTACGACAGGGCAACAGTAATAAAAACTGCATGGTATTGGCATAGAAACAGAAAGAAGGATCAATGGAACCGCATAGAAGACCCAGAAATAAATCCACACACCTATGAATACTCGATATTTGACAAAGAAGCCAAATCCATTCAATGGAAAAAGGACAGCATCTTCAACAAATGGTGCTGGACCAACTGGATGTCTACATGCAGAAAAATGAAAATAGATCCATATTTATCACCCTGCACAAAACTAAAGTCAAAGTGGATCAAGGACCTCAACATAAAACCAGATACCCTTAAGAAGGCATTCTCTGCTAGCATTATTTTTTTTTTTCGTTCAGATCCCTTTTTATTCTTTTTTTTTTCAGTGCAGTTTATTCAGGAACATTGAACAATCCTCGGACCCCGGGGAAAGCCAGCCCACAGCTTAAATAGCCTCTGGGTAGCCAACCCAGGCATGCCACGGGGGCAATGCAGATAGGTCCACAAACATGGAAGCAAGCCAGATCCTCGGCCTTAGCCAAATGTGGAGTTGTTCGTGACAGAGAGCACTCACCATCGGGAAGGTGGAAGGCGGAAACCAGCTCCATCTTTAAGGCATAGCATTCCGCAGCTCTCTACAGTTCCCCCTTTTTGTTTTAGACACATCAGGCAAGAGTAGAGGTCTGATCTCTGATATTAGAAATAAATTGGGACTTTGTACAGATGTTCATTTAGGTGTCATCCACCCAAAGAGCATCAGACCCGTCCGATACCTTTTTCTCAGAGGCGGGACCTGGGGCATCAACCCGCATGCAATCAGACATGCTCTTCTCTGGGTCCAAAGCGGCTGACCCTGAGTGCAGTGCTTAGCCTCGCATCCTGAGCGTATCATTTTAGCTTTTTATGGTATCCAACCATGCTTGGGGAGAATGAATGCCTTCTTAAGGCCTGGTTAATAACGCCTTCTTAAGCATGAATGATCAAAAAAGCAGGCAACAGAGTCCATGTCAGAGTCAGCCCCTATTCCCCTTGCTTGGGAACTTATATGAGGACCAAGCTGTCCATCAGCTACATCTGAGTAGGGGGCCTAGATCCAGTCCATATGTGGTGCTTGGTTGGTGCTTCAGTTTCCACAGGCCCCCTTTGTGCCCTGGCTAATTGACTCTGTTGGTCTTCTTATGGAGCTCCTGTCCTCTCTGGGTCCTTCTGTCTTTCTCACAACTCTTCCACAGGGTTCCCTGCACTCTACCTAATGTTTGATGGTGAGTCTCTTCATCCGTTTCCCTTGGCCTGGTTACCTCCCCTTGTCACAGGGAAGGAGGATGTGCTCAGTCCTGATGCAACTTGATATGCTAGGGTAGAGGGTGAGTCCTCTTCTCTGAGGAATAAGGGAGGGAAAATAGGGGAAGCAGGGAGGGAGGGAAGGGGAGGAGAGAAGGGAGGGGACTAGAACTGGAATGTAAAATGAATAAAAGAAATTAAAATTAAAAAAGAAAAAAAAAACAAAACAGATACCCTAAATCAAGTGGAAAAAAAAAGTGGGGAACAGCCTAGAACTCATTGGCACAGGAGACAACTTCCTGAACAGAACACCAACAGCACAGGCTCTAAGAGCAACAGTCAATAAATGAAACTGAAAAGTTTCTGTAAAGCAAAGGATACCGTCATCAAAACAAAACGACTGCCTACAGATTGGGAAAGAATCTTCACTAACCCTTTATCTGACAGAGGACTAATATCCAGTATATACAAAGAACTAAAGACGCTGAAAAGCAGCAAACCAAGTAATCCAATTAAAAAATGGGGAACAGAGCTAAACAGAGAATTCTCGACAGAGGAATATCGAATGGCAGAAAAACACTTAAAGAAATGCTCATCCTCATTAGCCATCAGGGAAATGCAAATCAAAACGACCCTGAGATTTCACCTTACACCCATCAGAATGGCCAAGATGAAAAACTCAAGGGATAACACATGCTGGAGAGGTTGCGGAGAAAGGGGAACCCTCCTCCACTGCTGGTGGGAATGTAAACTGGTACAACCACTCTGGAAAGCTATCTGGCGCTTTCTAAGACAAATAGGAATAGTGCTTCCTCCAGACCCAGCTATACCACTGCTAGGTATATACCCAAAGTTCGTTCAAGTACACAAAAGGGATACTTGCTCAAGCATGTTTATAGCAGCTTTATTTGTAATAGCCAGAACCTGGAAACAACCCAGATGTCCATCAACAGGGGAAAGGGTACAGAAATTGTGGTATTTTTACACAATGGAATACTACTCAGCAATCAAAAAGGAGGAAATCATGAAATTTGCAGGCAAATGGTGGGATCTAGAAAAGATCATTCTGAGTGAAATATCCCAAAAGGAGAAAGACAAACATGGGATATACTCACTTATATAGACCTATAAGATATGATAAACATAATGAAATCTATACACCTAAAAAAAGATAATCAATTGAGCAGACATGGGGTAAGATGATCAATCCTCATTTAGAAAGACAGATGGGATGTGCATTGAACGTATGACAGGAGTCTACTGAGCGCATCTGAAAGACTCTAACTAGCAGTGTTTTCAAAGCAAAGACTCATGACCAAACCTTTGGCAGAGTACAGGGAATCATAAGAAAGAAGGGGAGTTAGTCTGATGGGGAAAGGATAGGAGCTCCACAAGGACCAAATATATCTGGGCACAGGGTCTTTTCTGAGACTGACATTCAATGAAGGACCATGTATGGATATAACCTAGAACCTCTGTTCAGATGTAGCCTGTGGTAGCTCAGTAACCAATTGGTTTCCCAAAGTGAGGGGAACAAGGACTATTTCTAACAGGAACTCAATGACTGGCTCTTTGGTCTCCCCACCCCCGAAGGGAGGAGCAGTCCTGTTAGGCCACAGAGGAGGGCTTTGCAGCCAGTCCTGAAGATACCTGATAAAACAGGATCAGATGAATGGGGAGGAGGTCCCCCCTATCAGTGGACTTGGAAAGGGGCACGGTGGAGATGAGGGAGGGAGGGAGGGACTGGGAGGGAATGAGGGATCGCAACATGGCTGGGATACAGAGTTAATAAAATGTAACTGATAAAAAAAATAAAAAAAAATAAAAAAAGAGATTTGAATAGGAAAAAATCTGCTTCGTATAAAGACAAATTATTACAATGTTATCCGTAATGTTCAAGTGTACGTATGGACTGGAATTAGTCTGGGAGATGACTGAGGATGAGCAGGGCAGGTCCAGGTGAGAGACCAAATGATTAAACTTCAGTGGGTATTGTTTTAAAGTTTAAAGCAAGAGCCTGAACATAGGCCAACAAATGGAGATATATCCAGCCTCCTGTGGAAGAATAAAAAAAAAAACAAAACAAAACAGCCTTAATGCATTCTTTCCCTGCCCACTAATTATACAGTTGCTAAGAAACTGGCCCATATGAACAGCCAGAACTGTTTGTAGTCTTGGCACCTAAAGTGGACCAATCAATTCAAAAGTCAATTTCCCTTACCCAATCATGTAATGTCAAAGCATGTAAGTCCCTGCTTGTGGTTGTGCCTTATAAAAACCTTGTTCCCCTAGACTGTGAGACCGCATTCGTCTCCTGTTTCCACAGGAAGTTTGAGTACCATGTTCGAATATGTATACAATTTAAAATAACCCTCCTGTATTTACAGCGGAGTCTATTTCTGGTCTTTTGGGGGTTGTGTACTGGGCATAGCACAGGCAAATCCAGAAAAGAATTATTTTTAAGGCAAAGCTTCTAGAATAAGCAAGTGAAGTTGATGAAAAGCATTCTAAATAGGAGTAGCTTGTTCACAGCCCAAACGTTCTGAAAAAGAGTGGTTTTCAGACAATTCAGCTAACTTGATTTGTCTGAAACATGATATGAAGAAGGGCAAGGGGGTTCAGAACAAAAAGTGGGTAACTGAAGGACTTTCATGTTAGCTAGCAAATGTGGACATGATGATGTAATGCAAAGATATATGGTCACAGGAAGGTCTTCAAAAGGAGACAGCCAGGTTGGGCTTCAGATGAATCTGTGACTTCATGGAGAACAGACCAGCATGACCAAGACCTGCAGAACACAAGCCAGTTGTGGGATTTATGCAGAATCCACGGAACATTTGGACTACAAAACCTGGCCTATGTGTGACAGCATGTGTGGTGTGGGAAGGAGTATCAACTCCAAATTTCTAGGTGCAGCAATCACAGAATCCTGGTGTTGTTCAGCAGAGTAGCTGGGTAACCAGGTGATGTCACTGTTGAGCACATCCAAAATTTAAATAGCTATCAATAGGATAAACCCAACAGGCAAAAATAATGCTTCATTTCACTGGACACCACAAACAAAAGAGGAACTAGAAGGCAATAAAGAGTATAATCACAATTACCTATAAGGTCAGCCATTCAAAGAGAAAGGGAAAATAGATTGCTGTGATCTAAGCTTAAACGTGGTAAGAATGAATTTTAACATTTCATCTCTGCAACAATGGCCCACGTTGGGAATAGTAAAATGAATTTGCTCTTACAACAGTTAGATTTGGAGTGAGATCAATAAATCTCAACTGTTGACCGTATGATATGAACCATGTGTTCCTGTACATTATTCAGACATTTGATCAGTCTAATCTTATTCCACTTCCAGAATGCTGTATCTTATTCAAATTCCAGAAACATGGCAAACTTGGTGGTTCTGTATCTATATTTCCAGAATGCAGCTAAAACAATGGCTGGCATAAGTGTCCAATGAATATATAGCACGTGAATGAACAGATGATGAATACATCTTTATGGGAACCCTACAAACAATGCAGTATCCACTTTACAAGTGAACACACACACACACACACACACACACACACTGGAATGTGTTAGTAAATTGGGGAGCTGGGGAAGTGTGCCATGACATGCATGCTTGTAAGCATGTTGGCACTAGCCAAAAAAAAAAATCAACTCTGGGTTCAGTGAGAGACCCTGTCTCGAAAACAAGGTAGAGAGCAAGAAAGAAATGTGTCTGGCTTACACACATGAGTGCCTACACACAAGTGTGCACATACATGTACACACACAGACACACAAGGTGGGGGTAAAAGAGGTACTATTGTATTTTGTTTCAGTTCTCCTTTGTTGTTTTTATTTTACTGTTTCTAGTCATATGCACCATGGAAGAAGAAAACTCAGTTTACCGTCTGCATGTTTTCCCTGGCTCACCCAACTTTCTGTGGTTTTCCATGCTTAGGAGAATAAACAGACATATAGAAAACTTTGCAATTTAAAAAAAAACAAACAAATAAGAAAGGAAGAAGTCAAAGTATTACTATTTGAAGATGATATGATACTCTACATGAGTGACCCCAAAAAATTCAACCAGAGAACTCCTTCAGCTGATAAACACCCTCATCAAAGTGGCTGGGTACAAAATTAACTCAAAGAAAAAAAATCAGAAGCCCTCCTGTATACCAAAGACAAAAAGGACAAGAAAGAAATTAGGGGAACAACACCCTTCACAATAGCCACTAATAACATAAAGTGCCTTGCTGTGACTCTAACCAAGCAAGGGAAAGACCTGTTTGAAAAAAATCTTCAAGTCTCTGAAGAAAGAAATTGAAAAAGATATTAGAAAATGGAAAAATCTCCCATGCTCATGGATCAGTAGGATTAACATAGTGAAAATGGTCATCCTGCCAAAAGCAATCTACAGATTCACAGCAATTCTCATCAAAATACCAACACAATTCTTTACAGACCTTGAAAGAAAAATTCTCAACTTCATATGGAGAAACAAAAACCCCAGAATTTCCAAAGCAATCCTGTACAACAATAGATTGCCTGGATCTCCATCCCTGATCTCAATCTGTACTACAGAGCAATAGTAATAAAAACTGCATGTTACTGGCATAGAAACAGAATGGTAGATCAATGGAATCCAATAGAAGACCCAGAAATAAACTCACACACCTATGGATACTTGCTTTTAGACAAATAAGCCAAAACCATACAATGGAAAAAAGACAGCATATTCAAGAAATGGTGCTGGTCTAATTGGATATCTACATGTAGAAAAATGCAAATAGATCCATACTTATCACCCTGCATAAAACTAAAGTCCAAGTGGATCAAAGACCTCAATATAAAATCAGACACTTTAAATCGGTTAGAAGAAAAAGTGGGGAAGAGCCTAGAACTCATTGTCAGAAGAGACTACTTCCTGAAGAGAACAACAACAGCACCTGCTCTAATATCAACAATCAATAAATAGGACCTCATGAAACCGAGAAGCTTCTGTAAAGCAAAGAAAACTGTAGTCAGAACAAAATGACAGCCTACTGATAGCCTACTGATTGGGAAAGGATCTTCACCAACCCTATATCTGACAGAGCGTTAATATCCAGTATATATATATATATATATATATATATATATATATATATATATATAAAGAAATAAAGAAGTTAAACAGCAACAAATCAAGTAATCCAATTAAAAAATGGGGTACAGACCTAAACAGAAAATTCTCAGTAGAGGGATATTGAATGTCAGGGAAACAAAGAAATGCTCAAAACCCTTAGATATCAGGGAAATGCAAATCAAAATGACCCTGAGATTTCACCTTACACCCATCAGAATGGCTAAGATCAAAAACTCAAGTGACAACACATGCTGGAGAGGATGTAGAGAAAGGGGAACCTTCTTTCATTGCTGTTAGGAATGTAAACTTGTACAACCACTTTGGAAATCAATCTGGTGCTTTCTCAGACAAATAGGAATAGTGCTACCTCAAGATCCAGCTATACCACTCCTAGGCATATATCCAAAATATGCTCAAGTATACAACAGGTACATTTGTTCAACCATGTTTGTAGCAGCTTTATTTGTAATAGCCAAATGCTGGAAACAGCCCAGATGTCCCTCAGTTGAGGAATGGATACAGAAATTGTGAACATTTACACAATGGAATACTACTCAGCAATTAAAAACAAGAAAAACATGAAATTTGCAGGTAAATGGTGAGAACTGGAAAAGATCATTCTGGGTGAGGTATCCCAGAAGCAGAAAGACATACATAGTATATACTCACTTATAAGTGGATATTAAACATACAAAATAGGATAAACATACTAAAATCCGTATACCTAAAGAAGCTAAGAAAGAAGTCGGACCCTGGGTACAATGATCAATCCTTATTCAGAACAACAAACTGGATAGACATTGGAAGAAGGATAAAACAGGAAACAGGACAGAAGCCTACCACAGGGGGACTCTGAAAGTCTCTACCCAGCAGTTTATCAAAGCTGATCCTGAGACTCATAACCAAACTTTGGGCAGAGTGCAATGAATCTTTTAAGAAGAGGAGATAATAAGACCTGGAGAGGGTAGGAGCTCCACAAGGAGAGAAAAAGAACTAAAAATCGGGGCACAGGGGTCTTTTCTGAGACTGATACTCCAACCAAGGATGATTCATGGATATAACCTAGATAACCTAGAACTCCTGCTCAGATGTATCCCATGACAGCTCAGTATCCAAGTGGGTATCCTAGTAAGGGGAACAGGGACTGTCTGTGCCTTGAACTCAATAGCTGGCTCTTTGATCACCTCTTCTTATCAGTAGTCTTGGAGGGGGTATGGGAGGAGATGAGAGAGGAAGAGTGGGTTTGGGAGGGAATGAGGATGGGAGCTACAGCTGGGATACAAAACGAATAAACTGTAATAAACATAAAAACAAAATTTAATTAAAAACATACACTTGCTTTATTAATCATATGTGAGAAAAGAGGGGTTTTGGGAGTTAATTATACATTATGATTGGGCTAGCTTGTACAATGATGACATCTCGACCTTTGTTTAATTGAGTTCACACTCATAATGATTGCTCAATAGTGACTTCTTTATGGTAGAAAAGATTTGTGTTATTGTGTGAGGAGAAATAGCTTTAGTGGAATCTCACTTCTCTGAATGAGTAAGTCTCAAGAAATACGGGGCTTGTGGCTGCTTCGTGGAAGCCTCTTCTAGCTTGCATCAATGACACTGAAGAGAACTAGTTTGGGTTCCCCTTCAAGTGGGAACCCACTTAAGCTAGATAGAGACAGTTGCCTTCTCCACGTTCATCCTTTCCCAAGTACTAGAGAAGTAATATCAATACCTTCACTTAAAAAGATAGTTTCCTTTTGAAAGAACTATTGTATTCCACAATAAGATGTACATACTGAAGGGGAACAATTATCAGTAATACCATGTATGGATGGTGAAAATCTGTACTTCATATTCTGGGAGAGACAGATAACTGGGAACCTCGTTGAGACTGTGCCCTCTGTTTAAAAGAAAGAACATTGACTGCTGGATCACACTGACCTAAGTTTAAACTACAGGTCTTCTCCATTTGAACAATGAGATCATAGATACACTAGAGGACATTTCTTCAGTTACTCATCATTAAAATGAGCAGTATGAACAATCATCTTTAAAAATATCAATAAGCTAGTAAATATACAAGGAATGGAAATCCAGGTTCACACTTGTTGATCCCTACACAAAGGAGTCTGAGTCAAGAGGGTTGCAAGTAAGATCTTGTCTGGAAAAGAAAGTACAAAGAAAGGGTAATTCTTGCTATATTAAGTAGCAGAAATAGCGGCCTCTAGTAATATTTATGTATGTACATCTATTTCATGTTGAAACAGTACAAACTTGTATGATCTAATAATATTGGCACTAATAAATTACACTATTATGTGATGAATTGTATTAATTTCTTTAAATACATAATCTCATTTAATTTATGCTAATGAAGCTTTCCAGAGTGTTTGCCATTATTTGACAAATCAAGAATTGGAGAAATAAAAAGTATGTTACTGTAACACTGTGAAGAGACAGTGTAATTTCTTGAGATTTCCCGAGATAAATAATACAGACTATCTATCAAGCATTTCCCACATACTCAGGTGAAAGCATCAGGAGCAGGTCTTATTTGCCAAAATGACAGTCTAATTGGTAGGCAAAACTCTAGTGTGAAAGGAAGTTGGGTCACTTACAGCATGCTTTAGAAATGGATATTTAAATTCCAGATGCTCTCTCTCTTTCTTTTTCTTTTTGACCATCTTGGGATAAATGGCTTTTCTCTCTCATATGTTCCCACTAGGATTTTCTCTCTTACCACTATCCCAGGAATCAGCTTAAAAAAAAAAGGATTGAAACTTCTGACACAATATGCTGAAATAAAACCATTTACTGATTAAGCTGTCCAGTATCTTAGTCAATTTGAGTACTACAAAATCACAGTAATAGAAAGCTAATACCACTATCATTACTCTGGGAAAAGTATTTCCTGTCCGTGGGAAAACTAGACATATCATAAGATGCTAGATGTCTCACAAGAGTGTCATTCATCATGGCTGAAACCATCTTCTGAATTCTCTAATTTCTAAAATTTGTAGGTAAAGCATTATTTTTGCAGAAGTTTTAGTGAAGGTTATAACAGACCTAACATATAAATTAAAGTGATGTGTGTGTGTGTATGATAAAGACTGTCAGAGACACAGAGATACAGAAAAAAAGGGAGACAGAAGTGAAGTTAGAGAGCTCCGTATTAATCCAAGAAATCTAAATGAGGTTCACTATAAAGACAAAGGACAGGTGGGACAGAGATATTCTGTCATTGCTCTATACAGTATTTTGGGTTTGACAATACGGTTTGACATCAACTTTTCTGACCCACAGGAGTAAGAAGACACCTTTAATGTTTAATATTTCCTCCAGGGAATGGCTTAGCTAGCTCTTGTTCCACTTCTCCTACAAAAATGTCAATACATTGATTTCAGCTTAGCAGAGAGAAGACAGTAAAATTGACCATGTTCAAATAAAGAGTGAGGATGTGGACGACTGACTGTCCAGTGCTATTGTGTCCCTTGCAGCTCTTCAGGCAGCAGCCTGGTGGGTGGCCAAACTGTCCACTCCAGGTGCGACTCTTCAAGTCTCATAATGATTTTTACAAGCTGTCCTGAAATTCCCAGTGCTAATGTCAAGCCATTCTAACGTATTACCTATAACTACAATGCCTAACAATGTTCTTTGCTTCCCAAGTCCCCAAAAGGAAGCTAATGGTAGTGATAGGCATAGCATGGTGTTTACCAATTTAAGGAACAGCTCAACTTTAAATGCTGCTCTAATGGAATGGTCCTCTGACTGCACTCAATGCAAAGTCATCATGGAAAAGACCCCATGATGGTTAAAAAAAATGTCCGCAAATTGTTTCACACTTTTGACAACAGCTTATCCTCCTCCTCCTTAAGGCATGCTGTTCTTAGTGTCAGCATCATCTTTCTGATGTACAATAGAAGAGATGAGCTTTGTGATGCCTGACTGTTATTATTATTATTTATTATTATCATTATTGCTTTTCCTAGACAGAGTATCCTTGGCTGTTCTGGACTTGCTTTGTATACCAGGCTAGACTCGAACTCACAGTGAGCTGTCTGCCTCTGCCTCCCCGAGTGGGATTAAAGGCATGTGCCACCACACCTGGCTGTGATGACTAATTTTAAGAAATATTTAGAATTCCCTTGCTCTCTATCCTTAGAGAGGGCTGCAATGTCACAAAGACATTCAAGTGACTTAGAGAATTGTTTATGTGGTAAGGATCTTGGACTCCGCATCTTAGATCAACCAGCATTATTCACCCTTCCAATGGATGCAAGCTGGGCTGGTCTCTCTGGTGCAGCCTCTTTAAAGACCTTGAGACTCACCCTCCTACCTCTGCTGTATCTGAATTGCTGACCTACAAATTCAGTGAGATAATGTTTTGTATTAATACACTAAGTTTGGAGAATTTTCTAATCAATTTTCTAATCTTCTCATCAAAGAGCAATAGACTAAAATGCCCAGGCTACCTTGGTAAATATTTTTAAAGGACTATTTCAAGTAGTTTTATGTTTTTGTTTTTTTAAAAAAAATACAAAGCAATCTCATGACAAAAAAAAATAGAGGTTATCAAAATTAGAAAGCATATGTCTTTCTGAATGAGGATTAATCATCCTCCCTAGGGACCTCCTTATTGTTTAGCTTCTTTAGGACTATAAATTTTAGTAACATTTATCCTATATTATATGGCTAATATCCACTTATAAGTGACATATACCATGTGTGTCTTTCTGCTTCTGGGTTACCTGTCTCAGGATAATCTTTTCTAGCTCCATCCATATGCTTGCAAATTTCATGATTTCCTTGTTTTTAATTGCTGAGTAGTATTCCATTGTGTAAACATTCCACAATTTCTGCATCCATTCCTTGGTTGAGGGACATCTAGGTTGTTTCCAGATTCTGGCTACAATGAATAAAGCTGCTATGAACATAGTTGAGCCAATGTCCTTATTGGGTGGTTGAGCATCTTTTTGATATATACCCAGGAGTGGTGTAGCTGGATCTTGAGGTAGATTATTCCTAATCTTTTGAAAAATCACCAGATTTATTTCCAACATGATAGAAGTATGAGAAGATAAAGGACAGGACGGGAGCTTATCACAAAGGGCCTCGGGAAGATTCTGCCAAGCAGGGTATCGAAGCAGATGCAGATGCTTAGCCAAACTTTTGGCAGAGTGCAGGGAATCTAATGGAAGAAGGGGGAGATAGAAATACCTGAGCGGGGGGAGAATAGGAGCTCCACCAGGAGAGCAACAGAGCCCCAAAATCTGGGCCCAGGGGCTCCTGCAGAGACTGATGAATCAACCATGGACCATGCATGAAATGGACCTTGACCCCTGCTCAGATGTAGCCTATGGCAGCTCAGTCTTCATGCTGGTTCCCTATAAAGGGAGCAGGGGCAGTCTCTGGCATGAACTCTGTTGCCTGCTCTTTGATCACCTCCCTTTAGTGGGGTGGTCTTCCTAGGCCACAGAGAAAGAAAAACCAGACAGTCCTGATGAGACCTGATAAGATAGGATCAAACAGCGGCGAAGGAGGACCTCCCCTATAAGTGGACTGGGGGGGGGCATATGGGAGGAATAGGGAGGCAGGTTGGGACCAAGAGGAGATGAGGGAGAGGGCTATAGCTGGGATACAAAGTGAATAAATAATAATTAATAATAATAACATAATATTAAAAATGAAAACATGTGTGTTCTTGCTATCACTTACAAATTCTAGTTAATTGTCTCTAGAATTCATGGAAGATTGGGTGCTCAACAATAAAGTGCTTTGGGGCATTAACTGAAAAAAAATCAAGTCTTGGAGCGCCTGGCCTTCTGAACAGTATGGGACACCTTCTATTTAGCTTATGAGTATGTATCTTTGTGCTAATAAGGAGCCTTAAGTTGTAAAGGTCTAGAGCTTTTTTGACTTGAGCAGTTAACACACACTTATCATTTTTATTTGTAATAAATTCATAAATAAATCAATCCCTACAGTCTTAAAGAGGAAAAAATTAAGACATGACTATGGTACCTGAAGAGTTTAAGAGACTATGGGACTAGATAGAGGGCACTACTGTTGCTAGAACACGCTGCTTTTACAGAGGACCCAAGTTTAGCTCCCAACACCCATGCTGGGTGGCTTACAGCCACTTGGAATTCATCTCTAGGGGACCTGACATTCTCTTCTGGGATCCCTACGCATTTTACTCATGTGTGTATGCCTACACTTTGATACAAAAATACATATAATTTAAGATAATAAGAGTATGAATCTTATAAAAATAAATAAGACACTGGTGTTGAGCAAATGTATTTCTTAATTACATAAAGACACTGTAAATGGGGGCTGGCTCAACAGACAGCATCCATTCCTCATATCCACTTGTTTTTATTCTAATTTTTTGGGAAGAATTATGGAAGAGAACGATGGTCCTGCAGAGAAGAAGCCTGCTTTCCAACTTAACCAGAGAAATGTTCGAAACTGAGAGATGAATTTTTAATTTGGACAAAAAACATTTCTTTCATTTCTTAATAAAATGTAAAAATAGAATTAGAGTTGAAAACCTATATTTCTACCAAACAATGGGCAGCCACTGTGGCAGGACTAAAATGGATTATCTTAAGAATGATAATTTTGCTCATGAAAGTGATGATATGTCAAGTTCTTTCCTCTTCAGAATGCAGCTGATAGTTGAGGTCCACAAAATGAATATTGTTCTTATTCATTTACAAGATAAAGGGCCTGTTGCTTTGGAAGTCAGTCCCAGAGCACACTGTTTTCACACAGTCCTATATTGTGGGTATATATTGTGGGTAATTATACACAAATATTAACTTGATACAGATAATTTCAAGAATCTATCATTACTGAAGTTTTGCTTTATTTTATTGTAAACTTTTGGATACTTCGGATTGGAAGATTAACTTTTATTAGGTATTTATTTGTTAGTGAATGCCTGAAATTATTACCAAAATTAACACTGCATTTTTTTTAACCTTTTCACAGTAAATTTGTTTGCTTAACAACTCAGCACTTATTCATTTGGGAGTCTTTTATGTACCAGCTGTGAATTTCAAATCATCACTTGAATAGTTGAGTTCAGAAATTTAACAGGTCACAAAAGAAAATGTGCAGTGGGGAATTTAGGTATGAGAGAGACAAGAAGGGAGAAAGAGAGAGGGAGAGAGGAAGAAACAGAGAGAGAGAAAGATCTTCTCTTGGGATTCTTTTCAATCTATTGGATTGCCTTGTCAAGCCTCAATATGAAGACACTTGCCTTGTCTTATTGATTGTTATCCTAGTTTGTGCTGTTCGGTCATTGTCTTTTGGAGTCCTGATATTTTCTGCAGGGAGATGGAGGGGTTGTATATCTAGGGAAGAAGGGAGGGCAGGGAAGCTGAGGAGAGTTGGGAGGAATAGAGGTAGGGAAAACTCTTGCGCAGATATTTTGTATGAGAGAAAGGTCTGTTTTTTTTTTATTTTTTTTAATTTTTTTAATTTTTTTATTTTTTTTATCAGTTACATTTTTTTAACTCTGTATCCCAGCTGTGTCCCGATCCCTCATTCCCTCCCAGTCCCTCCCTCCCTCCCTCATCTCCACCGTGCCCCTTTCCAAGTCCACTGATAGGGGGGACCTCCTCCCCATTCATCTGATCCTGTTTTATCAGGTATCTTCAGGACTGGCTGCAAAGCCCTCCTCTGTGGCCTAACAGGACTGCTCCTCCCTTCGGGGGTGGGGAGACCAAAGAGTCAGTCATTGAGCTCCTGTTAGAAATAGTCCCTGTTCCCCTCACTTTGGGAAACCAATTGGTTACTGAGCTACCACAGGCTACATCTGAGTGGAGGTTCTAGATTATATCCATACATGGTCCTTGGTTGAATGTCAGTCTCAGAAAAGACCCTGTGCCCCGATATATTTGGTCCTTGTGGAGCTCCTATCCTTTCCCCATCAGACTAACTCCCCTTCTTTCTTATGATTCCCTGTACTCTGCCAAAGGTTGTTTTAAGCAGAAAAAACAGAACCGGAAATAGCAGCAGCAGCAGCAGCACAAAAAGAAGAAGGAGGAGGAGGAGTAAAAGAAGAATGACAACAGCTACTACTACAACAATTAGGACTACATTATAGTGTTCCATGAAAACCTGATCCTAGTTAGAAACATGCCTTCGTATTAGTTCACTCTTGAAATCATAAACAGTAAAACAAAAGAAAAAAAAAAACAACAATGTTCTTTTTACTTTTCCTCATTGATAATGACTGTTCCTAAATTTTACTCAAACTTTTGCCCATGTCTATATCTAGTTTTCTAAAGTTTGGATTCAAACCAGTCTTGAAGCTAGCTCTACTGATAGCTGGGTATTTTCAGTACTCACTGATTTCTGCTAGTATTTTGTGCTTAGGTTTATATAAATTGATATCTGAATTATTCCTTAAATCTTAGTTTTGAAAACTTGCCTGGTACCTATGGCAATCTAGGAGTGGACCCAATGGGGTTCTACCTTTTCTCCTTGAGAGAATGAGCCTTGTTTCACTTATACAATGTATATATGCACATAGACATCACATGGCACCCTGTAAATGTGTGTAATTTTATAGGTCAATTTTAAAAATACGCAAAAATGTATCTTAAAAAAAATCTTTGCTTTAGAGGACAGAATAAGGTTAAAAGCTATTAGATTGTCCCACACATAGCCTGGCAGGCTTAACTCTATGAAAGCATCTTGTAACCTGATAACATACCACCAACATGTGGAGATTCCTTGTGTTTGGATTTCCTTAGGATTCTGAAGTCAGAAATTGTTCCGCTCAAGAGAACATGTTTTCTTTCTGTGTTCTGAAAAACCTGGGTCTTGCACCTAAGAAATCAGTTGGTTGTTGATAGTTTTCTTTGTTATGGTCTATTAACTAAATCTGCTTTTTTCCTGACTGCAAAGTAACAGCCAGCTTATTGTCTGGAGGTCAGGATTTAAAGAGGTCATGATACCTATTTTCAAGTGTTTTTAAGGTTGTCATCAAAATGGGTGTTTTTTTGCAATAAATTTAAACACTAAAGCAAGGCCAGTTATGAGTCAGAATAATGGAGGACGCTCCCTTCATCTCATAGAATAGGGTGTAAAGTTGCTCAAAGCAGGAAATTGCTCTCTCCAGAGGACTTGATAAGCAAATGGATGAGCATTCTTGAGCTGTCACATGGCAGAACCAAAATTAGGGTGTTCAAAATTGTTATTCAGCTTTGAGAATAGTTACATAATTCATTGACAATTCTCTGCCAGGGTTCAGGTTAGTGTCCATTACTGCTTTATGGAGTGATAAGTGGGTTATAATGGATGGTCCAGAAGGGTAACATGGGCCAGCTGGCACAAGATAAGCTGATGTTTATCTTGATTACATTACTTTTGCTATAATTTTGTCTCTGTCTATCCTGAGTCAATGGCACTAACACCACTTGCTCTGAAATGATAAAGTTTATTTT
This sequence comes from Meriones unguiculatus, assembly GCF_030254825.1. Taxonomy (NCBI): domain Eukaryota; kingdom Metazoa; phylum Chordata; class Mammalia; order Rodentia; family Muridae; genus Meriones; species Meriones unguiculatus. The sequence continues at coordinate 46,772,588 of NC_083350.1, forward strand.
GAGAAGATTCCATCTTACAGTGTTTTGGAATGGTTTCTTAAAAACCTTGTCCATTTAATCATTAAACAATCTTTAAGTCTCCATTATGTGCTTCACAAAAAAGAGAGTTGGTTAAACTTCAGGGTTGTATATGAAACATGCTGGCTAACTGGGCCCCAAGTCATAATTAGCATATAGTTTTACCAGCCAGATAAGGTTGATATGCTATGCTTTATGAATGTGTCACTATGGGAAACTGCCTATGTTCAGCAATCCACACTGGGAAAGGATTGGTAGAAATCATACAGACTGAGCTTTCTTAGGTAAGCCTGTGCTTCTAGGAAAACCACAATGCCCAATAATAGGGTTGAAAGAAACATTTAAGATGTAACCGTGGTGCTCCATATCCACAGGTCCACTCTCATGGCTAGAGAACAGAGGAACTTTTCTCCAAGTCAAGTCTAATGGAAAAATGCCAGAAAGCAGTGTGTAGTGTATAGGAATGAACATGAATGCAGGGGTTCAGGGAAGTTACTTAAACATCTGCATCCACATGTTGTTGCCAGCATCCCTCAGGATCGGGTGAATAGAGGAAGATCGGGATCCCATCTGTCTTCATTAATATACATCTGGAACCTGTCTGCCAGACACCGCTCTCCCGATGTCAGTGTTGTGTTCCTTTCAGTGTGTGTCAGATCTCTAGGGCTCCAGCTAAGCAGAACATTTCTCTAAGTCTCCAGATTCGCCTGAATCAGTCATGTAACAGGGCTTAAAATTATCAAAGTAAATATCATAAATGGCTCCATAAAAATTACCACAAGTCAATTGTAACCACTGTTAGGTTCTGTAAACTGCTTTCCTCTTTTGTGGAGTCAGGGAGTGTCCTGAGAATCATAATAATGGCAGGGACACAGTCCTTGTTAAGACTCAAATTTTTGTTCTAGCACCGGAAATCTAATCATTATAATTTTTGGACTAAATAGCATTTATTTCAAAACATTCCCTTGAGGTAATTAGAACCTCAAATGTCATAGAATACACTTTTCCTGTCATGTGTGTCTATTTCTCTAATATGCTGCTATAGTCATTGGACTGGTAAGTTGTTTATTTCGAGTTAGTGGGTGTTGTTAACAAGCTAGGGGTGGAAAAACACTATTAGCTTACCACGAATGAAGGTCACTCCGCCTTTTTTCTTCTCAAAGAGGAAGCTTAAGTAATATAAGCATTCAGTAGTGTTACTCAATAAAGAAACATAGAAGCTCACAATTCATAGGGGCCACTTTTCTTCAGGATAATTGTGTAAATAACTGGAAGTTATGAGTATTTAACTTCTGGATTTAGAGCACATACACTTCCATAGGGTTTTCAGGTTTGCAAAAGAAAATACAGGGCGGTGCACGTGCAGCATTCCACGCTCTAAGTGCTCTCTCTGGACTGTGATTGCACATTGTTTCATGGCTCTTGCTGATGCGTGCTCAATTCCCATCAGAGTAAGTTCTGGGCTGATTGCATTTTGACAACACTCTCACTGGAGCTTTCAAGCATGGCTGGAGTACAGCAGTGTAGTTTGTTCTGTACAGTGTAGCCAGGCTGAGTTCTACCACATAGAGCAGCTGAAATGCTGTCATTTGTGAAGTTTAAAAATATATATATATATATATATATCTGTCAGGTTAGACTCACATTTGCCAATACTGATGAAAGAATTGCCCAAGCAAACAGGCATGTGCTTTTTGTCTTTTGACCCAATCCAAGTATGTTCAATGGGCCCCAATTTTGTAGCTAGTCATAATATAATAGATAATACAATAAAATAGAGCAGAGAAGAGTGTAATTGTCAGCTTGATCAGGATCACAAGCAGGTAAAAACTGGAGTTGTTTCTGTGGAAAGTACACATGTGAACACAAGGATGCATGAATGTGTCAGTATGTGTGTATGTATGTGTGTGTGGTTAAAACATATAAGAGTAGGCAACTTGCCAAATTGGAATGAGGGCTGCTTAAGAAAGTAGGTAGATATTAGACGATGCATGGACTAGAAAACCATGGGAACTTGTAGCTTCTACTATCCCTCTTTCCATTGAGGCACCAGACATTAATAGTAAGAAACCACAAAAGAGCTATGACTTGGCCCAGGAAGAGCTGGGCTGCTTTTCAAAACCGTTGCTGTCCCCTTCAAGACAGCAAAGGTCTTCAAGAGCTCTTGATGACTTCAATAAAATTCTCCAGCTCCAAACTCCCTCTAGTGTCTTTAAAGCATGGAATGATCCTTACCCATACATTTAGCCTTCCTCCTGTCCTATCCATTTTGTTTCTGTTAAATTAACATTCATTCATTTCTTTAATGCACCATATTTTTTTTGAACTCTGACTCATCAAACAAATGGATATTTTTGACAGGATTATGCTTCCTCTCCTTAACCCAACTCCTGTACTTAAATGTATCTTCTCTGTTACATCTTAGCTCAAATTCCATTTCTTCACCAGTACTCCCTGATTTTCTGTTGTGCTTAGTTCTCCCTGACACATTATTTCCAGAGTAAACTCCTTCATACCACACCACTGTTGAAATAAGCTCTTAGCATTTACTTTCATCATAGATGGAGCCCTGGTGTGTTACAGTGGGGAAGAACTCTGCCTCATGAATTTCACTTAGTTTGCTAATTTTTAATTTTACAAACTTAGCAAAGAAAGCTGACTATTGCCTTCTTTTTGGAATTAAGCAGTCTAAAATCAATTAAATAACTGCCTAACTGTTATAAGAAGTATTAGCATGCTTAAATTCCATCTATTTAAGACCAAATGTAAGATCATCTCTCCCAAAAGCTGTCCTGATATATTATTCACAACCCCAGTGAACAGAACCATGTTGCCCAGCCAACATATCCACTTTTGACACTTCTGTCTTTCTTTCTCACAGCCAGTCTTAACAAATCCCAGCAGTCATGTGTTTCTTCCATTATGCCCTATCTCTACTCTATGCTCTATGCTTACCTACTGTTTCCACTCCAGAGTCCAGAAGGGCTTGTGAAGTTCCCTCCATTCGTTCTGGGAGACAACTAGGAATGAAACTCAGTAGCTTCTCTTAGAGTAAACTTTAGTTTGGAGGAGGATGTGCAAGTGAGCAGCATCTTAAATATTTTATTAAGATTCTTATTGAGATCTAGGCAAAGGGTTGCTTAATATTGGGTATTTTCCCTCATGAAACACCCCTGGGGAATTATTTATATTAATCTTGAAGCATAAATCCACCCACAGTGGAAATTACAAATGAAATGCATACACAATGGGAAGGTGGCACTAAGAAAATGTCAGCCCAAAAAGACCAACGGGGGTATTAATTTATGCTAATCCTAAAGCTGAATGAAGCCTCATGAATCTTCTGTTGCCTTTGGAAGCATCTAGCTTTTTGTCTTTGTAACACTCTGGTCTGACAAAACAGGTATGCTAGTTTTCTACATGGTCCACATGATGGTGACCCAGCTATGAACAGGTGAACTTTGTCTCTGAGCACACCAGTGACAAAAGAAACAAAAAATAAACACTAGATCTGAACAAAAAGGCAAAAACAAAAACAAAAACAAAACATATCAAACTGGGAGTAAAAGGCCACAGGAGATGTCTCAGAAGACACAGTTCATGAGTTTCTCCTATGGCTGGACTTGGGTTCTCAGCACTTTGGTGAAGAGTAGTGGTTAATAAAATATTTTTAAATCGTCTTTATTATTTATAATAAATGATAGTTTGTTATTGAAAGATTTTTTTCTAAAAAGATCTCTTTAGATGATGCTGAAAATAAAAATTCTTGTATTTTATGAGACCGTTTATATAGTTTCCATTGGCCCCAATGCTAATTGAGTCCATTATTGTGACTTTCTAACATAGTAGCTCTCCATCACTGCCCCTTTTCCAACACAATTTAAAATTAAGAAGTCTGACTTCTTATCATCATGAAAAGCTGCACACAACAACTGTGCTCCCAGAAAGGGGCAGAAGTTGGATTGATACAACACTTTACTAGTCTGTAAAAGTTGGTACTAGCAGCTTGGAGATATGAAAGGTGGGAAAAAAAAGAAAAGAAAAACCATGAAATATTAATAGTCACTTAAGAACTGTCATGTCAATTAGGAACGGCGCTTCCTCAAGATCCAGCTATATCATTCCTAGGCATATATCCAAAATATGTCCAAGTACACAACAAGGACATTTGTTCAAATATGTTCATAGCAGCTTTACTTGTAATAGCCAGAAGCTGGAAACAACCTAGATGTCCCTCAACTGAGGAATGGATACAGAAATTGTGGTACATTTACACAATGGAATACTACTCAGTGATTAAAAACAAGGAAATCATGAAATCATGCAGGCAAATGGTGGGAGCTAGAAAAGATCATGCTGAGTGAGGTATCCCAGAAGTAGGAAGACACACAGTATATAATCACTTATAAGTGGACATTAGACATATAATATAGGATAAACATACTAAAATTTGTATACCTAAAGAAGCTAAGCAGGAAGGAGGACCCTGGGTAAGATGATCAAACCTCACTCAGAAAGACAAACAGGATGGACATTAGAAGAAATAGGAAACAGGACAGGAGCCTACCACAGAGGGACTCTGAAAGTCTCTACCCAGCAGTGTATTAAAGCAGATTCTGAAACCAAACTTTGGGCAGAGTGCAGGGAATCTTATGAAAGAAGGGGGAGATAGTAAGGCCTAGAGAGGACAAGAGCTCCACAAGGAGAGCAATAGAACCAAAATATCTGGGCACAGGGGTGTTTTCTGAGAGTGGCACTCTAACCAAGGACCATTTATGGATATAACCTAGAACCCCTGCTCAGATGTAGCCCATGGCAGCTCAGTATCCAAGTGGGTACCCTAGTAAGGGGAACAGGAACTGTCTCTTACATGAACTCAGTGGCTGTCTCTTTGACACCCCCCTCCAGGGGGGAGCAATCTTGCCAGGCCACAGAGGAGACAATGCAGCCAGTCCTGATGAGACCTGATGAGATAGGGTCAGATGGAAGTGGTCTTGGAGAGGGGCATGGGAGGAGATGAGGGAGGGAGAGTGGGATTGGGAGGGGAGGAGGGGGGAGTCTACAGCTGGGATACAAACTGAATAATCTGTAATTTCTATAAAAATTAAAATTTAATTAAAATATAAATTTTTAAAAGACTATTATGTATTAACGATTACTAGGATGAGAAAAAAAATCTATGCATTTTAACAAACAGCAGTCATTTGTAATTACAGAAACTCAAGAGATTCCTTCAAAATATCTAGACTTCAACAGCAAATCTGATCAATTTCTTGCTTCTTTCCCAGAATTTGAAAGGTGTCTTTGTTGTTAGTTCTTCACTTCTGAACATACTCACTGTATACACTTATTTGGGTTGAGCCAGTTTCAATTCCAGGGTCCCAGCATAGTGCATCGCCTCTGCAGGAAATGGCTGGAATTTGACAGAGAACTCGGTCTCTGCTTTGGCAGCATGCCGAGGCCTCCTGGGGTTGTTTCCATCCCTAGACAAACTAGAAATGCTGGTCCTTCCTCACACAGGCACATGCTGCCCATTCACACGGTGGGACACGCCAACCTTGGCTTTCAAACTTGAGTAGATGTAGAGTCTTCCTTTACATTGAGCATACTGATTATATGCCGTCAGTGATGCATCTGGCCAGCTCTGAATTTTCCTCTGCTCCACATTTTGGTCTAGGGAGTAGGCCAAACTCCTCTTTTCACCGAAACCAAACAAACAGCACAAAAGAGAAATCTACCATCTTTCAATGTCTCTGCAGGCCACTTCCAGCTTTTTTGTTTGTTGGCTTGTTTTCTGTGGTTTTCTTTTTACCCAGAATGATTGAGTATCCCTTCTCAATGTGTATAAGGCCTTGCAGTCTCTTGCTTCAATTCACTCCACATGCTTCAAGCCCCACTGCCGTCCTTCTTTCCTACTGTACCTCAGCTGTGCAGATTATTTTATTATTATTATTATTTTTCAGAAATAAGAATAATTTCCTTTTTAAATTCAACATCTGTACACTTGCCTTTTTTCTCTGCTTGGAATTCTTTTACTCTCAACCTTACTATGTGGGATCCCTCATTAAAATTCTGCAATATTCTCAGAAATGCTTTCTCTGATAACTCTTGACTAAGGTCAAGCTGCTTCTTAGAGTGCTTCAAATGCACATGTAGCTGTTTTTTTTTTTATATATCGTTATTATTCTTTCATTTTGTTTGACTCACAGAATGAATGCAAGTCCCATAAAGGTAGGGGCTGTGTGTGCTCACTGTCACCATCTCCTAGCATCTATAGTACTTTTGCATTAGGTGATTAACATGGTAGATGTTAGAAATAATTTCCCAGGTAAATATTTTTAATTTAAAACAGAATAATATAACCAAAAATTAAATTTACAAAGCCAAACAAACAAACAAACAAAAAGAAAACCAAAACAAAACAAAATAAAAACACCACAATGCCTTAAGGAAATCTTCTTTTTTTCTAAAATAGGGATGTATGTAGATCACATGCAGATTTCAAATATAGAACTTTTGGGGTTGTAATATCTAGTTAAAAGTTGGAAGAAGCAAGAAAAGAGCTCATCCTGAAAACTGGAGACAAAGAGACATAAAATCTTACTCCTTTGCCTGGAATGCAGAATCTTTAATGCAGGGATGAATGCCAAGCTTAGAAAGTGTTAAGGAAGCATCAGGTCTTGACATTTGGCTATCATGCCCTTCGTCTCTGACACTGTAATGTCTTTAAAATTTGTTAAATGAATATATAAATTTATACAGCATGCCACAACATGGCAATCTTTATTTACACACAAGTTATTTTTATCACTTAAGTCAGTCAATATGTTTTTTTTTTCTTGTTAAAACGACATATTGCTGATTTTTATACCCAAAGTCTGTAGGGAAACAAGATTCACTTTATTGCCAATTTTTCTGAAATGTATTGGCCCCACAAAGCAAGAGACATATAAGCTTTGAAATACCCACTGTCGTTTAGCTTTCAAAAGCGGGACTTTTCCATAGCTGTTTCTTGGTTTAATTGGTCCCCAAAGCTAGATAAATAGAAGACATAGAACATGTTAGCCTTAAACTACTTTCTAGCAAGGTGACTTTCGTTCAGTTCATATAGTTCAATTATTACTGAGCCACTCTTTGTGTGGGTAATTATTTCCATAATACATTGCTATCAGACTATGAAATATGTACTTCTATGATAAAGAAACATGCTCCTCAAGTTATGAGCTTAAAGTCTAATCCCAAACATTATTAAGCTCAAAAAGGTGCCAAGACATCATTTTCACCAGATAAGTTTTAATTAACAAATTTAATAAAAATAATGACAATATTGCTAGCAGTCTTGATAGTTTTCATTCTAGACCTACAGAAGTGTGATTGACAATAACAATACCACAAGCTCAATGTTATCTTGACTTGAACTTTTCTCATTAACGTGACTAGAATATTGACTTTGATTTCAGCCTTATGCAAGTTCTGAGGACAAGAGCAAAATGCTACCACATTCTTTGCCAAAATATAACTTACCTGTCACCCTGCACAGTTTCCTGCAGTTCTCTACAACGTATTTTGTTCTTCGAAATCTCATGAGCCTGGCCTCTGCATTTTTATCAAAATCTAGTCAGAATAGCTCACTGAGTGCTGCTTACAACATTAAAATAATTTTCTAGAACACAATTTTGAACCCTTCCGTATTCTATCCTCAAATCAGTTATAATAATCCTATGGACCATATATTCGGGTTTGCCATAGGAATTCCCCTTCTTGTCAGTACTAATATTTCTGTATAAGAACTGGAGAGCGAAAAGAAACATTTCCATGTCTCCATTGCTTGTGCACATTTATTAAGAGACACAGTAATCAACAAATGTTTATTGTTCTAATACAAAATCTTTTGGGAAGCTCCTATGAAACAAATTCTCTGATTTGGCTGATTTTGAATAATATATTAAGCTGCATCTGTGTGAAAATAAATAATCCTCTGCCATTGTGATCCTGTGAGAGTGAAATAAAATGTCATTTTTCTATCTCTATTATCATAACATGTGCATGACTTTCAAATCAGAAAGTGGCATAATCAAAATTGTGTTTTATTACGATTGTGAGGCTCTTGAAATTTTAACTCTGCAGAGGGAGTCAAACCATAGGGAAGGAGGGAGCCATAGACCTACGCAGAACTACAGAAAAGCCAATTTATCATGAAAGTAAAAAGCTGGAGAATTAAAACATTTGCTTTTAGCCGAGATTTGATACGTCAGTTATCCTAGCACTCAGGAACCTGGGACATGAGAATGATGAGATGAGCTCAAGGGTAGCCTGGACAACATGGCAAAGCTAAGTCTCAGCAAATAGACATTTCCTTTAATGCAAGGACCAAATATATCTGGGCACAGGGTTTTTTTCTGAAACTGTTTCTCCAACTAAGGACCATGTATTGATATAACCTAGAACCCGTGCTCAGATGTAGCCTATGGTAGCTCAATAACCAATTGGTTTCCCATAGTAAGGGGAACAGGGACTATTTCTGACAGGAACTCAATGGCAGGCTCTTTGACCTCCTCACCCCCCAAGGGAGGAGCAGTCCTGGTAAGCCACAGAGGAGGACTTTGCAGCCAGTCCTGAAGATACCTGATAAAACAGGGACAGACGAAAGGGGAGGAGGTCCTCCCCAATCTGTGGACTTGGAAAGGGGCAGGGAGGAGCTGAGGGAGGGAGGGTGGGATTGGGAGGGAATAAGGGAGCGGGATACAGCTGGGATACAGAGTTAATAAAATGTAACTATTAGTAATAAAAAAATTTAAAAAAATAAATAAAGGAAAAGTATGAGAAAAAAATAATGACTGCGGTTGTGGCTATACTCTACAAAATCTGAAAATCTGAATGAAATAGACTGGCCAGGAGTGACACTTGAATACAACCTCAGTGAGGGCTGAGGAGAGAGAGCAACAGGGCAGCACAGAGAAGGACACCAAGTCTAGGCTCCGATCTAGGTGTTGTTTGCTGAAAGTCAGGTTAACACTTAAATTCCAGGAAAGTACGAACAGTTTCTCACAGAGGAGATTTTACTTGGCCAAAACATACGAGGGCTCACTCAAGGGTTACACAGAACCTGCTTTCTGGTTACCATGGTTGCATGGAATGTATTGTCTAGTTCTCAGGGTCAGAGCCCTCTGCTGTAGAATTGCCAGGGTCAATCTCTGAGACAGCAAACTTTAGATTATAGCCAGGACCAAGAGGCCGAATTCCACTGCTCAGGTGAGCACTCCAATTTGCCATTAATAGGTTATCACAACAGACAATTTTCTTGATAGATCCCACTCACCAAAGTTGAATCAAGATCAGGTAAATAAATTAAATAGTTATATACACCCTAAGGAAATAGAAGCTGTCATCAAAACACTCTTATCGAAAAATAGCTCAAAGCTGGATGGTTGCAGCACAGAATTCTACAAGAAGAGCTAATACCAATACTCTTCAAACTATTCTGCAAAATAGAAACAGAAGGAACATTATCAAACTCACTCTATGAGGCCACAGTCACCTTGACACTTAAAGGGCATAAAGACACAACAAAGAAAGAGAATTTCAGACCAGTTTCCCTTATGAATACTGATTCAAAAATACTCAATAAAATACTTGCAAACTCTTATATTTATGATTGTTAGCTTAGCCTTTAACAGCTGAGCCATCTCTCCAAGGGTGGTTCAATATATGGAAATAAATCAATGTAATCCATCATATAAACAAACTGAAAGAAAAAAAAGACACAAGATAATCTCCTAGGATGCTGAAAAAGCATTTGATAAAATCCAACACCCATTGATTTTTAAAGTCTTCGAGAGATCAGGAATACAAGGCACATACCTAAACATAGTAAGGCAATATACAGCAAGCCTATAGCCAACATCAAACTAAATGGAGAGAAGCTTAAACTGAATCCACTGAAATCAGGGACAAGGCAAGGCTGCCCACTCTCTCTGTATCTTTTCAACATTGTGCTTGAAGTCCTAGCTAGAGCAATAAGACAACTAAAGGAGATCAAGGATATACAAATTGGAAAAGAAGAAATCAAAGTATCACTATTCACAGATAATATATAGTCTACATGAATGACACCAAAACTCCTACAGCTGATAAACACCTTCAGCAAAGTGGCTGGATACAAAATTGAGTATATGAAAAAAATCTTTAGCCCTCCTGTACATAAAAGACACATGAGCTGAGAAAGAAATTAGGGAAACAATACCCTTCACAATAACCACAAAAAAATATGTAGTATCTTGGTGTAATTCTAACCAAGGAAGTGAAAGACTTGTATGAAAAAGACTTCAAGTTTCTGAAGAAAGAAAGTGAAGAAGATACCAGAAAATTGAAAACTCTCCCATAGTCATGGATCAGTAAGAATAACACAGTAAAAATGGCAAACATACCAAAAACATATCTACAGACTCAATGCAATTCCAATCAAAATAACAACACAATTCTATACAGACCTTGTAAGAACAATTCTCAAATTCCATATGGAAAAACAAAAAACCCAGAACACCTAAAAATAATCCTGTACACTAAAAGTTATTCTGAAGTGTCTTCACTCCTTATTTCAAGCTCTACTATAGAGGAATAGTAATCAAAACTGCATGGTACTGGCATAGAAATTGACTAGTGGATCAGTAGAATGAAATTGATGATCCAGAAATGAGACCAGACGCCTATAGACACCTGATTATTTACAAAGAAGCCAAAACCATACAATGAAAAATAGATAGTATCTTTAGCTAACGGTGCTGGTCTACCTGGATGTCTACATGCAGAAAAATGAAAATCAACCAATATTCATCACTCCGCACAACATTATAGTGCAAGAGGATCAAAGAACTCAACATAAAAACAGAAACACTAAATCTGTTAGAAGAAAAAGTGGGGAAGATCCTTGAACTCATTGGCACAAGAGACAACTTGAACAAAACACCAATATCTCAGGATCTAAGCTCAACAATTAATACATGGAACCTCATGAAATTGAAAAGCTTCTGTAAAGCAAAGGACAATGTCAACAGAACAAAACAACAATGTACAGAATGGGAAAAGATCTTTACCAATTCTATATCTGACAGAGGGCTAATATCCTGATTATACAAAGAAATCAGAGATTAAACACCAACAAACCAAAGAATCTAATTAAAAAATGGGGCACAGAGATGAACAGAGAATTCTCAACAGAGGATTCTTGAATGGCAGAGAAACATTTAAAAATGCTCAAAGTCCGTAGTCATCAGGGAAATGCACATCAAAATGATTCTGAGATTCCATCTTACACACATCAGAATGGCTAAGACCAAGAGACAGCACATGCTAGTGAAGATGCGGTGAAAGAAAAACACTCATTCCTCATTGGTGGGAGTGTAAACTTGTTCTACCACCTTCGAAATCAAGCTGGTGCTTTCTTCCCAGCTGTACGTCTTCCGGGCATATGCACAAAATACGCTCCACCATACAACAAGGACATTCCCTCACCTGTGTTCAAGCAACTTTATTCATAATAGCCAGTATCTGGAAACAATCTAGGTGTCCCTCAATCAAAGAATTCATACAGAAATTGTGGTACATTTACACAATGAAATTCTATGCAGCTATTAAAAAGAAGGAAGTCATGAAATTCTCAGGCAAATGGATGGAACTAGAAAAGATTATTCTGAGTGAGGTAACCCAGAACCAGGAAGACATGCATGACATTTACTTACTTACGTGTGGATATTAGCCATATAATTTAAGATAACCATATTAAAATTCACAGTCCTAAAGAAGTGAAATAACAATAAGGAACCTAGGGAGGCTGCTTAATTCTCATTCAGAAGGGCAAACAGAAGGGTAAAGGATAGATACCAGAAGCCGTGGAAGAGACGGAACAGAAGAGAAGGTGCCTACCATAGGTGTCCTCTGGAAGACTCCACCCAACAGGGGATTGAAGCAGATGTTGAGACTCACAGCAAAACTTTGGGCAGAGTGCAGGAGTCCTATGGAAGAAGGGGGAGACAGAAAGACCTGGAGGGAGGCAGGAGCTCTACAAGAAGAACAACAGAGCCAAAAAATCTGGGCCCATGGGTGGGCCTGCAGAGACAGATTCACCAGCCAAAAGCCATACATAGAGAGGAATTAGACCCTCTGCTCAAATGTGGTCCGTAGACCACTCAGTCTCCATGTAAGGGGAACAGGTCTGTCTCTGACATAAACTCAGTTGTCTGCTCTTTGATTACTTCCCCCAGGTGGGTAGGCCTGCCCGACCACAGAGAAAGAGGATCCAGTCAGTCCTGATGAGACTTGATAGGCTAGGTAAGGGAGAACTCCCCCTTTCAGTGAACCAAGACAGAAGGAGAGGGTGGAGAAGAGAGGGACTGTGGGGCTGGGAGTAGATGAGGGAGGGGTCTATAATCAGAATATAAAAGTGAACAAATTATAAAAACATAAAAATATGTTCTTTTTCCCTTTCACTTCTTTGTCTTCTCTCCTCATTTCTAGATTCTATGTCTTGAAACAGGACCCTCCAAAATTCTTGTATTGTATTAGAGACTTAATTGTCAATGTACCAGTGTTTGGGTATGAAATATTTTGGGGAATACTCATGCACGAGGTTTCTACCTTCATGACTGAGTTGCTGTTGAGATTAAAAGGGGTGTGGGAGCAGGTGTGCCGCCATCTGCTTTTCTGTTACGAATACAGGGGTTCACTCCTCCTTTACCTTCTGTTTTCTGTCACATGATAAATTTTTATTCTTTATAAACTATCTAATCTGAAGCATTTGGTTCCAGACCATAAATCAGGGTACTATCTACCTGTCTATTTACTCTTCAATAGAGATGAAGGAAAACAGACAGCTAATCAGGACAATAGAATTGACGGGGTGTGGGCCAATTCTGTGTGGGGTACATTTTTAGGCTTTTGTAGATTTTTCTATAAAGATGAAGTCACATCAAAATAAACAGTTTAACAATTTTTCTGGCAGACTACAGTTTCTCACATCTCCTTCGAGTCCTCCAATCACTGCGTTCCAGCAGCAGGACAATTTTCTGCTGTCCAGGTTCTGTGCTTGCCAAAACACAATCTCTTCTTCCTCAAATTCCAACTTTCATCCAAATTCACATAATCCTGTATTTATCTGAAGCCACAAGTCCTCTACCATGCAGAACATACTCAGTTTTTTTTTTGTTTTGTTTTGTTTTGTTTTGTTTCTACAAGCTTTCTAGCATCCTCTCAGCAGGACATTCTCCTAGGAGGAAAACTGTCCTTACTTAGATATAAGTGAGCTTTTTCCTACTGGTCCTCAATAGCTGGTTCAAGCTGCTAATAGTCTATGAGTTTGCATATACTGGGTTATACTATTAAATTAGGTAATACAATGGCTAAGTATTGTAGGAAGATTTGTAGGCAGACTCTTTTCAGTAGGATCACTCAGAAACAATGGAAACTGCACACTACATATATTTTCATAATTCAACATCACAGAAAATGGAAACACTTCAAGAAAGAAGGTATAAAGCTTTAGGCTTCCTTGTCAAGAATAATTTCACTCACTTTTGTTCATCTGTCTTCAGTTGAAGTAAGCTCTGTGGCCACACGTTTTTCCTCACTGGGTAAGAAGTATAATCTTCGAAAGCAGAGCCTGGGCAGCTTTGAGTTTGCTCTCTCTCAAGGTTTACAACACCATGGCAAAGCTACAGCAGCTATCAGTTTTCCCCAGTGAGCTGTGACAGCATTCATAGTGATTTCTACACATTTTCCCATCCAAACCCTGAAGGCCAAGCTTTAGTACTAAGGAGCTGTTTAATACTTATTATCAGACTGACTAAACATTCAGAGAAGTTCTCCAGGCTATAGAAACGTGGACATTTGGTTTCATATCATTATATTTCTGATCCTGTATTTGTCTCCTGAGTGTAATAAAAATACATAACCATTCTCGAAGTGACCTATTTTTATTAAGTTGTTATTAGTCAATAGGAAAATATCTACCTTTAATATTTAATATTTTATACCCCTCAAACCATACCAATAAGCTATTTTAAAATCTGCCTGCAGACAAAGAATGTCAAAGAAATTATTTTTTTTCATGCTGGTGCAATCTCTTATTTTTGCTTCTTGAGATTTTTACTCACATTATTTTTCTTTGTTTTCAATTTCTCTCCCTTTATTAATTATTAAATAACAATAAAAGGACATTATTTTTTGTACAGTTCACCTTCAAGACAAAGAAATATTTTTAAAAGGATGATTAGAATATCCTAATAAAGGTCCTTTAAGAACCTTTTAAGAAAGCACCAGATTCATTTCCAAAATGGTTGTACAAATTTATATTCTCAACAACAATGGAGAAGGGTTTCCCTTTCTCTACACCCTCTCCAGCATGTGTTGTCACTTGAGATTTCTTTTTCAATTTTTTAATATTAGTTACAATTTATGTTTTTTTCTTTTTATTAATTACACTTTATTCACTTTGTATCCCCCCCTAAGCCCCTCCCTCCTCCTCTCCCGATCCCACTCTCCCATCCCCTTCTTCACACATTCCCTCCCCAAGTCCACTGATAGGGGATGTCCTTCTCCCCTTCCTTCTGATCTTAGTCTATTAGGTCTCATCAGGAGTGGCTGCATTGTCATCTTCTGTGGCCTGGTACGGCTGCTCCCCCCTCAGGGGGAGGTGATCAAAGAGCAGGCCAATCAGATTATGTCAGAGGCAGTCCCTCTTCCCATTACTATGTAACCCACTTGGACACTAAACTGCCATAGGCTACATCTGTTCAGGGGTTCTAGGTTATCTCCATGCCTGGTACTTGGTTGGAGGCATGAGTCTCTGGGAAGAACCCTGTGTTCAAATTTCTGGTTCTGTTGCTCTCCTTGTGGAGTTCCTGTCCACTCTAGATCTTAATATTTCCCACTTCTTTCATAAGATTCCATGCACATTGCCCAACAGTTGGCCCTAAGACTCAGCGTCTGCTTTGATAGTCTGCAGGGCAGAGCCTTTCAGAGGCCCTCTGAATAGTGCTTCCTCAAGATCCAGCCATACCACTCCTAGGCATATATCCAAAAGAGGCTCAAGTACACAATAAGGACATTTGCTCAACCATGTTTGTAGCAGCTTTATTTGTAATAGCCAGAAGCTGGAAACAGCCCAGATGCCCCTAAACTGAAGAATTGATGCAGAAATTGTGGTACATCTACACAATGGAATATTACTCAGCAATGAAAATAAGGAAATCATGAAATTTGTAGGTAAATGGTGGGACCTGGAAAGGATCATCCTGAGTGAGCTGTCCTAGAAGCAGAAAGACACACATGGTATATACTCACTCATATAGACATACAACATAGAACAAACCCACTAAAATCTGTACATCTAAAGAAACTAATCAAGAGAGAGGACCCTGACTAAAATGCTCAATCCCCATCCTGAAAGGCAAATAGGAAGGACATCAGAAGAAGAAGAAAACAGGAAACAAGCTAGTTACAATTTATTAACTTTGTATCCAGCTGTATCCCACTCCCTTATTCCCTCCCAATCCCACCCTCTCTCCCTTATCTACTCCCTGCCCCTTTCTAAATCCACTGATAGGGAAGGACCTCCTCCCCTTTCATCTACCCTGGTTTATCAGGTATCTTCAGGATTGGCTGCAAAGTCCTCCTCTGTGGCCTAGCAGGGCTGCTCCTCCCTCAGGATGGGGTGGGGAGGTCAAAGAGCCAGCCATTGAGCTCATGTCAGAAATAGTCCCTGTTCCCCATACTAGGGTGCCCACTTGGATACTGAGCTACCACTGGCTACATCTGAGCAGGGGTTCTAGGTTATATACATATATGGGCCTTGGTTGGAGAAACAGTCTCATAAAAGACCCCTGTGCCAAGATATATTTGGTCCCTGTGGAACTTCTGTTCTCTCCAGGTCTTACTAACTCCCCTTTCTTTCATATGATTCGCTACACTCTGAAGAAGGTTTGGTTATGAGTCTCAGCATCTGCTTTCATACACTGCTAGGTAGAGTCTTTCAGAGGCACTCTGTGGTAGGCTCCTGTCCTGTTACATGTTTTCTCCTATATCCAATGTCCATCCCATTTGTCTTGATCATCTTACCCTGGGTGAGGATTGATCATCTTACCCTGGGTCCTCTTTCTTGTTTATCTTCTTTAGGTGTATAGATTTCAGTATGTTTATCTTATCTTATAGGTCTATACAAGTGAGTATATACCATGTGTGTCTTTCTCCTGGGATACCTCACTCAGAATGATCTTTTCTAGATCCACCATTTGCCTGCAAATTTCATGATTTCCTTGTTTTTAATTGCTGAGTAGTATTCCATTGTGTAAATGTTCCGCAATTTCTTTATCCATTCTGCCATTGAAGGACATCTGAATTATTTCTAGGTTCTGGCTATTACAAATAAACCTGCTACAAACATGGTTGAGCAAATGTCTTTGTTGTGTACTTGAGCATCTTTTGTATATATGCCTAGGAGTAGTATCTTGAGGAAGCACTATTCCTAATTGTCTGAGAAAGTGCCAGATTGATTTCCAAAGAGGTTGTACCAGTTGACATTCCCAACAGCAGTGGAGGAGGGATCTCTTTTCTCCACAACCTCTCCAGCATGTGTTGTTACTTGAGTTTTTTATTTTAGCCATTCTGATCGGTGTAAGGTGAAATTTCAGGGTTGTTTTGATTTGTATCTCTCTGGCGTCTTTAGAATTGTAAGCCTTTTATAATAAGGTCCGAGAGAATTCCAAAAACTTCAAAAGATAGAGGAAGTGTGAAAATCTGAACCTAAATTCTAAAATAAAGCTCATTGGTATTACATATGTTCTTAGTTAGATTGTGATATTAAAGAAAATCAAGATTCATGAGAAACTCAGCAGGTAAAGGCACTTGCCACCAAGCCCCTTGACATGAATTTTGCTCTCAAGATGTACATGTTGGAGGATAGTAGAAAGATAGGATTGTTCTCCGAATTCTACATATGGTACATGTACTTTTTCATACTACTAAAATTACAAATCTAATTTGAGTAAAACTTTTGATTCTTTGATCCATAATTAATTCATATGTTATCATTTTCATATTCTTAGAGATTGTTTTCAGGCCACAGGAGAGCATGTTTATTTGGGGGGCGGGGTGAGAAGGGAGCTGATAGGAAAAGCTGTAAAAATGGGAACATTGCATCACTTCTCCTTCAGTGAATGGCAATAAAATAGTTGCTCTTGCATAGAGCAACTTTCAGTATGGCTTTCAGTAAAATTTTAGAATTTCAATGTATAACACTAAAGGAATAAATCCAGGAAGCAGCATTCAGGAGGAAAGCATCTGTTGTTGCTTGGATCCCAGGAAGAAGACTTAGAAGGAGGATTTGTTTCTTACCCTGCAGTGGTGTCTGGGAAGCCAAGGCAGTAATTGGATGAGTTGTGTCTTCTACCACCAACCACCAACTGAGCTACAGCAAAGTGTGGTCTGCCTTCCTGACTCTGACCTCCAAGCAGAATGAAACCCATTTATGTATCTGTGACTAGCAAGGAAGTTTTGATATATCTGTGTGAGCTTAAGCAAGCATCCAGTGACAGAATTTTATTTGAAGCTTCTAGCTAAGATTAAAAGGACTATTATGATAACATAAAATTTGAAAGAACTTGAGGATAGAAACTGAAGCCCAACTGAAAAATAACCGAAAAAGTTTTAACAGGCACAGCTGATTTTACGCAGTTGGAAGTGTTATTGGGTACATCTTGTGGATGGTGTGGGTTGCAGATGGATGAGGGGACAGGAAACCTTCAAAGTGAATGTTGACTTTTGTATTGTTTATAAATAAAAATTATAAATAAAAATACTAACAGGATAATATCTGAATGTTATGGGACTGTTACTTTTAGGATGTCATTTATTCTAAGATACTTGAGACAATATTATTACTCCATTTGACTGTTGAGAACAGGGAATGTGCTCAGAAAGGATAGAGCAATGTCCAGTGGTCTTTAGCAGTAAAGGAGAAGTAAGACTTGAACAAAGAAAATCTGTCCCAGAATCCCATTGTCAAGCTGCATAATGCTGTATAGATCTTCTTAATTCATCCAAAGTAACCCTGGAGTATTATATTGCTACACATCACACAGCATAATCTGATTCAGAGAAGTTAAACATTCAGAGAAGTTAAAATGTGTCATCCTGGTCTTAAACTTTACCGGCTCTCCATTTTGATAGAATGTTTTCATCATTTCCTAGCCATTCCATTTCAACCAGCCTTCAGGTTATTGAACTTTTGGCCAGATACCCGCAATAAGATCATTAGCAAGAAAAATAGGGAATTCTTGTTTCTTTTTTTATTTTTCTTTATTAATTACACTTTACTCACTTTGTATACCCCCCGTGGTTCCCACCCACCTTCCGTCCCAATCCCTCCTTTCCTCAACCCTCTGCATGCATGCCCCTCCCCAAGTCCACTGATAGGGGAGGACTTATTTTCCTTCCTTCTGATCCTAGTCAATTAGGTCTCATCAAGAGTGGCTGCCTTGTCTTCTGTGGCCTGGTAATGCTGCTTTCCCCTCAGGGGGAGGTAATTAAAGAGCAGGCCAATCAGTTCATGTCAGAGACAGTCCCTGTTCTTATCACAATGGAACCCACTTTGATACTGAAATTCCATGGGCTACATCTGTGCAGGGGTGTCAGGTTATCTCCATGCATAGTCCTTGGTTGGAATAGCAGTCTCAGGAAAGAACCTTGTGCTCAGATTTTTTGGTTCTGTTGCTCTCCTTATGGATTTCCTGTCCTCTCCAGATCTTACTGTTTCCCACTTCTTTCCTAAGATTCCCTGCACTCTGCCCAAAGGTTGCCCATAAGTCTCAGTATCTACATTGATAGTCTGCAGGGCAGAGCTTTTCAGAGGTCCTCTGTATCAGGCTCCTGACTTGTTCCCTCTTTTCTCCTTCTTCTGATGTCCAGCCTTTTTACCTTTCTGGATAGGAATTGAGCATTTTAGCAAGAGTCCTCCCTCTTGATTAGTTTCTTTAGGTGTACAGATTTTAGTAGGTTTATCCTATATTATATGTCTATATGAGTGAGTATATACCATGTGCATCTTTCTGCTTCTGGGATAGCTCATTCAGGATGATCTTTTCCAGATCCCACCATTTACCTGCAAATTTCATGATTTCCTTGTTTTTTATTGCTGAGTAATATTCCATTTTGTAGATATACCACAATTTGTGCATCCCTTCCTCCACTGAGGGGCATCTGGGCTGTTTCCAGCTTCTGGCTATTACAAATAAGGCTGTTACAAACATGGTTGAGAAAATGTCCTTATTGTGTGCTTGAGAATCTTTTTGGATAATGCAAATAGATTCATACTTATCACCCTGCACAAAACTAAAGTCCAAGTGGATCAAAGACCTCAACATAAAACTAGACACACTAAACCACTTAGAAGAAAAAGTAGGGAATACCCTTGAACTCATTGGCATAGGAGACAACTTCCTGAACAGAACACCAACAGCACAGGCTCTAAGAGCAACAATCAATAAATGGGACCTCATGAAACTGAAAAGCTTCTGTAAAGCAAAGGATACTGTCCTCAGAACAAAACGACAGCCTACAGATTGGGAAAAGATCTTCACCAACCCTATATCTGACAGAGGGCTAATATCCAGTATATATAAAGAACTGAAGAAGTTAAACAACAAAAAATCAAGTAATCCAATTAAAAAATGGGGTACAGAGCTAAACAGAGAATTCTCTGCAGAGGAATATTGAATGGCAGAGAAACACTTAAAGAAATGCCCATCCTCATTAGCCATCAGGGAAATGCAAAGCAAAACGACCCTAAGATTTCACCTTACACCCATCAGAATGGCTAAGATCAACAACTCAAGAGACAACACATGCTGGAGAGGTTGTGGAGAAAGGGGAACCCTCCTCCACTTCTGGTGGGAATGTAAACTTGTACAACCACTCTGGAAATCAGTCTGGCACTTTCTCAGACAACTAGGATTAACGTCTCCTCAAGATCCAGCTATACCACTCCTAGGAATATATCTAAAAGAATTCTTGTTTCTTAATCAAGGATACAAAATGGAACTACTTGTGCTCTTGTGGCTTGCCTTAGGTTGCACAGCCTGACTGTGATGGACAGTGTGAATACTGACAGGAGGTGGGATTTCCATTTAGGTCTGACACATAGAAGAACAGATGAGAACACTGAGATAGAGGCATCTCTGTGACTTATGTAGCATCTCCTGTCCTCACATTTGTAGGCCAGGTTGTAGGACATGTTTTATGCCATTTAATGTCATGTGTTCCTTTCTGAATCTCCAAAATCTGTTTTCACAGAAATTCTGTGCAGATACCTGACAGATGACATTGCTTTGCTATTCAAGAAAGTGGTACATTTGTTGAATATTTGATCACACTTTCATTGTTGTTGGGAACCAACTTGTCAGTTATTTGTACTATGAGAATAAGATACATGCCAAGAAAAAGGAAAAAAAAATGTCTTTGCTAAGCCCATAAGAGGACGTATTGACAGTTGTATTAAAGTCTGAAAGCATGGCTTTTGTTATTAAAACACATGAAAAAATTATTTTCATTTTGTCAAATAAATCCAAAGTTTGAAAGCTATATGTGTGTCATAATAAAACAAAGAGCAAACCACTCCCACATATGTCTGTGACCCCAACTTCTGAAAGTCCTACTTAATATCAGCTAGTTAAAATTTCTCAAAGTATTCAGAAGATCATTTTGAATACAACTGGATCTTCACACAGACATCTGTTTAATCAATATCGACAAGTCTGAAAGTCCCTAGAGAACACAACCCCAATCTGGAAGTGAAGGAAAATTACTATCAACAGATCAATGAAGCCATATAAGGCAATATGAGCATTGGTTAGCTGCCTACCCTTATAGATTTAGTTTATACCTTTCCTCTCCCTGCTCTCTACTCTGGAAAGCCAACTTCAATCAACTACTCTCCATTAGCTGGGCTGAGTGACTAAAACTCTGGCCTGGTGTCAGCAGTCGTAGATTCTTTTCCTCGCACTCACTTTGCTTTGACACTTTGTCTCTAGAAGCACCTGTGTCCATGATCTCTGATCCCGGTACTACCTGCCCAATGGAGGCTTAGCTATCATCGGGATCTGAGCACCAATGTTTCCTCTTTCAGTTCACTCCAACTCTATTGGTAGCAGCACTTTCCATCACTGCTATTCTCGATGTGCACCAGTGACTCATGTTTATTCCTGTGACTATGAAACATTACAAGAGTAGAACCTTCATTTAAGTGCTACCCACCAAAATAATTAAGGTGAATATATCTCCTTTCAGTAATCTGACAGATCCGAGTCCTGTAATATTAGGACAACACTTTCAGTTATAAGCTTTTAACACATACTTGTTACACAACGATTTACTGGAAAGACATTGTAATCTGATAATTTGCAAAAGAGTTTGAAAAAAATATTCTAGACCTGCCTACTATAAAATTCACTAGTCACACAGTAATTATTGAGCATGAGTAATGCCATTATTCTGAGTATTTAAATCTTCAAGTTCCCTTACTGTTCACTACATAAGTTTATATCATTGCATGTGGCCAATGGCTAGTGATTTATGCTTTGGACAGCACAATAATAGACTAAGTACAAGAAATAGCCAGATAATACTTGTTGATAGAGGTGATAAAGAGAAAGCTGGGTTTTCTCTGATGTGTAGCTGGTTAAAAGGCATTGAGGCTGCTCTGCAGATGAGTTACTCTACATTAGACAGTGATTGGTGGAAAGCAAAGAAAAGCTTAGGTAAGTGCCAAGCGGCTTTGATATATGGAACCACAAGCAAACTTAGGACATCACAAGGAAATCAGAATTGTTCTCTCATACTCAACTATCACATCAATGGAGAGATGATTTAAAACATAAATATTAAGCACGGTATTAACAGTAGATACATATTTTTCACTTGAGTTATTTGAGCTTAGGTTTAAAAAGCATTCTTGTGATGATTTAGTCAACTTAATTTTGTAGTGCCTTGTTTGGGAAAGTGGAAATCATTATTGATGCACAAACAATGATTTAGGTTTAATCAGGAGTATACAAGTTGCCCCTGGCTTAGGCAAAGTCACATGAGTCAAGGCTTGAAAAGCGAATTTTTCTAGTAAGTTGTGAGACCCAAGCTTGACATGAGGAGCAGGCATGTAGGAGTTGTCTAGCAGAATATGATATGCTTGTGTGTGAGAGTTTGTATAGCAGTGAAGGTTGATTAGGGCACATCAAAGTGTGTTTGCCTGAGAAAATATTATGTTTTACATAATGACAGAAGAGAGAGGAAGTCGGAATAGAGTAAAATAAGAGATTTAAGTATACAGATATGTCTCAAATGATCAAGCTGGCCTAGAATGTGGAGAATGATTTGCATAGAGATATAATGGGAATGTTCCCTATAAGGCATCAGTATAGGGCAAACACAACAAGACTATAACATAGCAGCAAGCATCTGTGGTTCTAGAAATAACATGTCTCACTGGGTTGTTTTCTAACTTTTAAAGGTTTATTTCCATTTCCTTGAAAAATAATACAATAACTTTCCTTTGTGTAATAATAATGGCTGTTCTTTTTAAAGAAATTATTATGAGGTGGGCACACTTATGAGCCTTCTCATGTTTTGGATTAACTCACATACCCATAAAAAGCCCTATGGAGCTAGTACCTTTATAGCCGTCTTTCATTTCATGGTACAGACATAGAAACAATGACTTAGTCTCCTTAATTTTTTCCTAGGCCACCTTTAATAAATTCTATGCAATGTTTTTAATCTCAGTCATTTGCTTCTAAAATAGACCCATGAATTTCTATCCTTCTATACTATTCTTGCAGGTACTCTAAACTAAATCCCAACTTTTCTGGTGAAATCATCTTTTCTTCTAACTTGAACTTTGAGATATGTTGGAAATAAGATGAAGATAGGACCCACTTAAAATTACATTTCTTTTGAATAGAAAAGAATGAAGATTTTAAGAATTATGGAAACAAATGACAGCAGACCCAACATAATACTGTATTAAGTTATCCAAACAGATTACTGGATTTACCACAATTATCTTCATAATAATCTTGTCAATCATTTTAAAATAATTGTAAATCACTTATAAATATTTTCCAGTAAATATGTCAATGTGAATAGTTTTAAATATGGAACATATTTAATTTAAAATATTTTAAGGGTTCATGATTTGGAAAGTAGCCTTAATAGGTTAGATGATTGCCAATGAGCTCTATGTGTGTTTATGGACATTCGATGGATATTTATGGTTTAGTGGGAATCTGTGACTAGAGATTTACCTTAAAATCATCCAATCAACATGGCATCACCAAGTCCTATTCATTTACTTGATAATTAATTTAAAAGGCAAGCAATATCCTTATGGAAGAGAACCATGAACTCATACTTCTTTATAATATTAGAAAAATCACAAAAATTTTGGTATAGGAATTAAATCACTCCCCTCTTCAAATATGTTCTTCACACATATTAACGTGTTTGGTTAGGAGTGGAAACTTAATCCAATAGTCATTCAGTTCTCATAACTCCCACTATGTCTATAGCATTCACCCATATACTCTGGCTGCCCATCAGTCTTACAGAATCCATTAAGGTTGCTCGTGGTGTGTCAGTGGTTCTCACGGAAAGATGACATGCAATAGGTATTACCTTGTGAATTTCCCATAAGTAACTCATCTTATTCTGATTCACTCCAGCTTGTCTTTCTTATAGAGTCTTATGAGTTTGCACTAAAATAGATGGGAGTATGTTGGAGCTGGGAGTGACTCAGTGATTAGGAACATGGGCTGCTCTTCTACATGACTCAGGTTTGGTTCCCAGACCCTTTATGGCAAATCACAACCTTCTGTAACTACTATACAAGAGAATTGATATCTTCTAGTTTCTGTGGGCACAGTTCACAAATGGTACACGTACCTCCACATAAAACATACACAATAACACACACACACAATTAAAACTAAAACACATGTATGCAAGTGCTAAGTTTGCACATCTCTCTCATGCTCAAAGAAAGCCTTCAGGTCAGTCTGCAGTAACAAAATAAAAGCATACATTTGAGGGCCAATTTCGTAAAAATGAAGGAAGAAAAAGGAAAAGATTTGTAAAACTTGGGCCTCTTGGCAATCTTCTGAATAACTTCTTTTTTTATTTTTTCACTGCAGTTTATTCAGGAACCTTGAACAATCCTCGGACCCTGGGGAAAGCCAGCCCACAGCTTAATAGCCTCTGGGTAGCCAACCCAGGCATGCCACGTGGGCAATGCAGATAGGTCCACATACATGGAAGCAAGCCAGATCCTCAGCCTTAGCCAAATGTGGAATTGTTCGTGACAGAGAGCACTCACCATCGGGAAGGTGGAAGGCAGAAACCAGCTCCATCTTTAAGGCACAGCATTCCGCAGCTCTCTACAGTTCCCCCTTTTTGTTTTAGACGCATCAGGTAAGAGTAGAGGTCTGATCTCTGATATTAGAAATAAATTGGGACTTTGTACCGATGTTCATTTAGGTGTCATCCACCCAAAGAGCATCAGACCCGTCCGATAACTTTTTCTCAGAGGTGGGACCTGGGGCATCAACCCGCATGCAATCAGACATGCTCTTCTCTGGGTCCAAAGCGGCTGACCCTGAGTGCAGTGCTTAGCCTCACATCCTGAGCGTATCATTTTAGCTTTTTATGGTATCCAACCATGCTTGGGGAGAATGTCCTGCTTCAATGGCTGTAAAGGCCTGAATGATCATGGCTGCATCACACTGTTGTGAGACTCTAATCTTGCATATATACCACAGGCAAACCAAGGAGACCAACACCAGAAGGCCTGCTAACGCTCCCATGCCCGCCCATTCCTTCAGATGATTCATGGCTGCAGCATCCATGATGATAATCCTGTGGCTAGTCCTGCGTCCACTCTGGTAGAATTTACTGTGACAATGGCCACTCTCAGCTGCTCCATCGTAGTATCGAATTCTCCAGTCCAATTACCTAAAATATAGCTCGACAATTGTTTAGACAGATTTGCAGCACAGGAAAAATTCTCATGTTATATGCTAGTGACTCAAAGTCCAGCATATTTTCATTGACAGCCAAGTTGAGCGATTTGCCATAGGGTATCAATTTGCTTCTGCACGAGGTCAATCCTCTGATTGAACACCATCAAGCTTCCTTTTAGTTGAGCATTAATTCCTTTATGTACAACTAAGGCATGAGCTACATTGGCTAAATGATTATTCAGGGTCTGAGCAGTCTGCCCGGTATGACTCATGGCTAATGCCCCGGTGGTAGCTCCAACAGCCGCCAATGAGATGGTAGTAACAACGGTGGCTGTAGTTCCAAGATCCCTTTTCTGTCTGAAGAGAGTCATAGCGTGAGGGGCATCAACGGGCACAGGCACCCAGTGAGGCATGCGAGTAACCAGGGCATACCTATTTTACTAGCATTCCAGCATTGGGCAAAAAAGCAAGTATCATTACCACAATTACTTGGCTCTATCTGGCTAATAATGAATAAAAATGGGGGATATAGACAAACAGGTGTGGGCTTATAGGAAATATTATGAGAAGCCTTAACCCCTCGTTGGAACATCCTGCGTCAGTTCTAGAGCTAGCAGTGGTGGTGTCCGAGGTCTGAGTAGGTTCAGGAGACCATTGCCCCCAGGGGCGAGACATGCTCCATGCCAATTGACTAACTCCATGTTTTCCTCCACTTTTGAAAGTCATTTAAGGTTCTTAAATTATTTTTTCCCTTTTTTTAAAATTTTTTATCAATTACACTTTATTCATTCTGCATCCCCCCATAAGCCCCTCCCTCCTCCCCTCCCAATCCCACCCTCCCTCCTCCCTCTGCTTGCATGCCACTCCCCAAGTCTACTAATAGGGGAGGTTCTCCTCTCCTTTCTGATCTTAGTCTGTCAGTTCACATCAAAAGTGGCTGTATTGTCCTCTACTATGGCCTGGTAAGGCTGCTCCCCCCCAGAGGGAGGTGATCAAAGAGCAGGCCAATCAGATTATGTCAGAGGCAGTCCCTCTTCCCATTACTATGTAACCCAATTGGACTCTGAACTGCCCTGGGCTACATCTGTGCAGGAGTTCTGGGTTATCTCCATGAATAGTCCATGGTTGGAGTATGAGTCTCTGGGAAGTTCCCTGTGTTCAAATTTTCTTGTTCTGTTGTTTTCCTTGTGGAGACCCTGTCCTCTCCAGCTCTTACTATTTCCCAGTTCTTACCTAAAGTTCCGTTCACCTGCCCAACAGTTGCCCATCCGGCTCAGCATTTGCTTTGATAGTCTAAAGGGCAGAGGCTTTCAGAGGCCCTCTGTGGTAGGTTCCTAGGTTGTTTCCTGTTTTCTTCTTCTTCTGATGTCCATCCTCTTTGCCTTTCCGGATGGGGATTGGACATTTTAGTTAGGGTCCTCTCTCTTGCTTAGTTTCTTTAGATGCACAGGTTTTAGTGGGTTTGTCCTATGTTGTATGTCTATATGAGTGAGTATATACCATGTGTGTCTTTTTGCTTCTGGGACAACTCACTCAGGATGATCCTTTCCAGATCCCACCATTTACCTGCAAATTTCATGATTTCCTTATTTTTCATTGCTGAGTAATATTCCATTGTGTAGATGTACCACAATTTCTGCATCCATTCTTCAGTTGAGGGGCATCTGGGTTGTTTCCAGCTTCTGGCTATTACAAATAAAGCTGCTACAAACATGGTTGAGCAAATGTCCTTATTGTGTACTTGAGCCTCTTTTGGATATATGCCCAGGAGTGGTATGGCTGGATCTTGAGGAAGCACTATTCCTAGTTGTCTGAGAAAGTGCCAGATTGATTTCCAGAGTGGTTGTACAAGTTTACATTCCCACCAGCAGTGGAGAAGGGTTTCCCTTTCTCCACAACCTCTCCAGCATGTGTTGTCACTTGAGTTTTTGATCTTGGCCATTCTCATGGGTGTAAGGTGAAATCTCAGGGTTGTTTTGATTTGCATTTCCCTAATGGATAGTGAGGTTGAGCATTTCTTTAAGTGCTTCTCTGCCATTCGATATTCCTCTACAGAGAATTCTCTGGTTAGCTCTCTTCCCCATTTTTTAAGTGGATTACTTGGTTTGCTGCTTTTCAGCTTCTTTAGTTCTTTATATATACTGGATATGAGTCCTCTGTCAGATAAAGGGTTGGTGAAGATTCTTTCCCAATCTGTAGGTGGTCGCTTTGTTTTGATGACGGTGTCCTTTGCTTTACAGAAGCTTTTCAGTTTCATGAGGTCCCATTTATTGACTGTTGTTCTTAGAGTCTGTGCTGTTGGTGTTCTGTTCAGGAAGTTTTCCCCTGTACCAATGAGTTCTAGGGTATTTCCCACTTTTTTTTTCAAGCCGATTTAATGTGTCTGGTTTTATGTTGAGGTCTTTGATCCACTTGGACTTCAGTTTTGTGCAGGGTGACAAGTATGGATCTATTTTCATTTTTCTACATGTAGACATCCAGTTAGACCAGCACCATTTGTTGAAGATGCTCTTTTTTCCATTGTATGGTTTTGGTGTCTTTGTCAAAGATCAGGTGTCCATAAGTGTGTGGGTTTATTTCTGGGTCCTCTGTTCGGTTCCATTGATCCACCATTCTGTTTCTATGCCAGTACCATGCAGTTTTTAAAACTGTTGCTCTATAGTACAACTTAAGATCAGGGATGGAGATACCTCCGGAAGATCTTTTATTGTAGAGGATTGTTTTAGCAATTCTTTGTTTCTCATTATTTAGTTGAAGATTGGATAGAAAGGAATCATAGAATATTCTCATAATTAGAATAGCAGAAGGCCAATATTTACAGATGTAGGCCTTGTATGATGTCTGAGATCTCAGGGGTGATCAGAATTCGGTAGGAAATGTGGGCATGAGTTGTGAAAGACTAGACTCTAAGAGTGAAAGTTAGACTATATAAGGCCAGGCCTGTTTACAGGGATTTTCTGCCCATGCACCTGCACTAGGGAACTGCTGAATGCCATGTGCAGGGAATACACAAGCCCCAGAAAGCTCTCCTGAGGTTGATGACAAAGCAATAACCCAGGGTTTCATACCCTCCAATTTTCAGAATTGTGGGCTAAGGAAATGTGTCCTACTCCTCTCCACTTGGGTGCTCTGTCA
Organism: Meriones unguiculatus; assembly: GCF_030254825.1. Classification (NCBI taxonomy): domain Eukaryota; kingdom Metazoa; phylum Chordata; class Mammalia; order Rodentia; family Muridae; genus Meriones; species Meriones unguiculatus. Next base: position 46,800,793 of record NC_083350.1, read on the forward strand.
TTAGCACCAGAAGGAGTAGAGGGGATGTCTACTTACACAATGCACTGGCACTGGAACCATGTCTGGCATACGGTGATGGAGTTCTGCAGAAGCTTAGAATGCACAACTACACTGGAGTTTCTGTGGAATTCTCCTTCCTATCCAGTGAGCTTAGAGCCCATAGACACTTACTGAATTTGGGTCAATTTGCCATAGCTGAGATAAAACCACAGAGTGGCCAGTCAACTGTCATCAAGCAACAATTCTCAGTCAAGCATATGGAATGTGAGGTTTATAAAACTGAGCATTGGTTTGGCTTCAGCCCTGAGGCATGTGAAACTTAATTAGAAGAAATCTTTTCGTCGATTATGGCCTGGTCAAATGTCATTTCAGGCACCCGAGTGCTTAGATGCAGAACACACTCCTACAACCTAAACAGAGCTGTCCTTCCTCTGTCAATAGAATCAGGCTGCCTCTTCAATGTCTACTTCTATAGCAATACAGTTTTATGAAATTATATCTTACATTCAGAAAGACTAGAATTTTTGCTGGAACTCATAGGCAAGTTAATAATGCACTTTGAGATCGTTTAAAATTTAACCTGCTCTCCTACTGTCTGTCCAGGCTGTTTGCTTAACCAGCTTATAAGAAAACAATGTAACAACCAACTAACTTGCCTTGGATTTTCCATATAATTACAACCAAAGTTAATATATACCTTTAATCTTGAATTTTGTGCTCTTCCATGGCCTTGAGTCAGATTAATGCACATGTGCTATCTATGGTGATCCTTTTCTGAAAACAACCAACAGGTTAGAAGCAACTTTATATAACAAATAGCCACCATATGTATTGGAAGCAACCTGTGACTATAGCTTGATGATATATGTTTGCAATTGTTTGCTTTTCTGAGTACCTCAGGGTCAGTTGGAGTCAGCTCAATCCCTTGGAAAACTCTGTTGAAGATTTCTGTAAAGGATTCCTCATTTCTTTCCCACATGATACGATAAGTACAGGGCGAAGCCCTTTGCTGGGCCAAAAACAGACAGAGTTGCATACAGTATCCACACAGATCAGACACACTTTACAGACAGATGAGCTACTCTGGACTATAGATAAAAGGATATGCACAGGAGAGAAGTGAAGAATCCAAACCCTGGCTCATTCTTAGGTTGGACTATGCCAAGGGGAAGTGCTGTGTTTCTGTTGCTTAATGCAACATCAACACATTTGGTGCCTTTATGGTTATCCTTTGTGAGGTGGTGACTTGGACCCGAAGATGCTGATCTTCTAGAGTAGCTGAACCTATGCATGCCTCACCCTCCTCAACTGAAGAATTTTGGACAGGCTGCTTAAATGTTCTAATCTTCACCTTCTTCATCCTAGAAAAAAAAAAAGTAAAAGCAACTGACTAAGCCTCCAAGCACCTTTAAGCTGCACACTTACATACCAAAGACCATGTCTGCTACCTACTGAGTTCAATAACAGAATTAGGTTCAAAGCAGATGTCTAGCAGCTGCTGGTGGAAGGGACCGGTGAATGAGGAGAAATGAGCAACATAACACACACAGAACATGTTCTATAACTATAGAACATGTTGGTAGGGTGATGTTACGATTTTTCACATTGTAAGTTCAATGAAAACCCATGCAGATAAATGCACATCAAAAATAAACAGTATATGAATGATGTCTAACTATGTTTTCCTCACAGGAAAAGCAACAATTGTGTACCATGATGCCATAAATCCAGCTACTACAGAAGATAAGGTGGGAAATTCCAGGCCTATTTGGGCTAGAGTGAGGTCAAGGCTAACTTAGGTAACTTAGTGAGATTCTGTCTCAAGATCTAAAGCACGCGGATGCCCACTCACACACACATGTGCTCACACGCACACACATACACACTTATTCTTTTTAATAAAGATTTATTTATTTTTATGTGTACACTGTTCTGCTTGCATGTGCACTTGCATGTCAGAAGAGGGCCCCAGATCTCACTATAGATGGTTTTGAGTCACCACATGGTTGCTGGGAATTGAACTCCCCTTGTCCCCACCCCACACACATATTTTAAAGTAACATTTAAGGTCATCATCCCGTTATGTGCTGGTCATTGTGTCATATCACATGTATTAGTTGGAACTCTAAGTAGTAGTAACTCTCATTATTTCAGCTTGTCACTGAAGAAATTCAGCCTGAGAAGGGCAGGTAAATGTTCGAGGACAACATAGCAGCAAGAGGTGATGCTCTGATGAGAAAAGGCTGCCTGACTATGAAGCTCACAAGGCTCTTCTTTTATCACATGCAAACTTTATGCTTTTTTTTTTATCTCAAACATGTAATTAAAAAAATCAAACTTCAAGTCTTCTTGAAAAGCAGAAGCCCAAAATGGAATTACTGAGCTAAACACAACATATTTAATTCAGTAGCTGTCTTTGAACACTCCCAACTCTAAAACTGCATTAATACTATTTTCTCCTTGTGATTTAATTTATTTGGCTTTTTCTCCATAAGACCAATATGGGGAAGATGGTTGCTCACTCATAGACCTGGACTTTTACTATTCCTTGTGAGTTATTTTATGTTTTGGTCTATTGCTTTTCATTTTATAAGCAGGAATGTGTCCTTAAATTACCTGTATGCTTCAGGGAAAAGCATAGCTTGCCTTTTGTGCAATCATTTGATAAGTTTTCCATTGTTTTAGAGGCTGGAGTTATTATATGAGAAGAAAATGCTTTCTAAAACCTCAGGAAGAAGTTCAGGTCAAATAAAAGCCGAGCTTACTACACACGTAGGGATGGATTCATGAATCACTTGTCGGAACTGCTGCCTATGCTGCCTGCTTTCTCTCACTCATCTGCTGCCTTCCTTTTGCTTCTTAGCTCCTCCTCTTCAGTTTTCTCCTGAGGAGTAAGAATAAACCTAATCTTTTTATCTTGGCCTATGGCTCAAAGGAGGCAGCTTTAGTTCTTAAGTTCATGTTTTCTGACTTGGTAACCATGGTAAAAATAACTGGCCGAGGATGACTGCAGGGCAGTCACCGTGACCAAGGAGGCTGGGTTCTTCTACTGTGTTGCATGTGCATTTTAACAGCAAGGAAAGGACCATGTTTCCTGTTGTCTTTATTAGGTGAGCCCAGCCTAGTTGAAAACACAATAGGAATGGAAGCAGTAGTTAAAAGGCTATGAAAGAAAGGACTGAGAATGTCATAACCATATAGACTTCAAAGGAGAATGAATCTAAATTATCAACTCCAAAAGCAAAGGTCATCTCTCTAAAATCTTATGTTCATGAATAAAAGTGAGGAAAACTAATGTACATTGTTCTTTTAACGTAGTTTTCAAAGTATAGCTTGGATATGTGTGAACACGACACAGTTCTCTGGGCATGATGTATTCCTGCAGCTAGTCAGACCAACGCCTCAACATCTTGTTTCAAAAACAAAAGAAAACAAATGAAACCAAGACTTAATTCTCTGAATAATGGGAAAACTAGTTAACAAGTTTATTTGGCTATTTTGCAAAATATCTCAGGGCAATAATGCCCGAAAACCCAACCAGCATAAATGCTTTAAGTTTAAAATTGGTGTGGCCTTTTTATCACAGACTCTTACTTAGCGACCATCTGGTCAGTGATACAATCAAGTCTCCTATAAATGATGAAAACTTGCTTATCTGTTCGTATCTATGCTAGTTGCCAAGAAAAAAAAACAGCTCATGTGAATTGCTATCATTAAATATTACTGTCTTCCTTCACCCTGAATTGTGTTGTTTCATTTTATTTGTTATTTTGAATACTTGATAGGTACAAAGTATGGTGCTAATTACTGAGGGGCACACAGGGCTGGAACAGTTCAAGTTTTCTTGAGGGTCAAAACAGCTGAGCCGTGAAATGACTTTGGAGAGAATAAGATGCAATGTACATGCGAAACACTGTTATTCTCCTGGATCCTGTAGAGTGTCCAAGAAAATATAATGTCATCCAGTGTTCCAGGCAACTGAAAATGGAAAGCTGCCACAGGAAGAATCAACTGCACAAATAGTGATTAATATGAAACAGCTAATTGGACTGAGCCCTTAGAGAAAATACAGAGAGCTGAGATGTGGAGATGCCCATATCACTCTGTTTGTACTAGCAAAATGAAAGGCTTCTCCCGTTTACATTTCTGCTTATTAATATGCTTGGTGGGCTGTTGTCAGAGTCTGTTCTGTTCTGTTTGCAGGGCTTTAAGAGAGGTGACTGGGGGCACCTGATGAAGAATGACAAGCACCTAATGCCAGCCAATGCTTCATTATTCTTTTTACATTAATCTCCCCTTCTGCAAAGATCAGTCAGTCTACTTAACTGGGGAAAGTAGCATGCAGGCAACACGAACAGCAAGGAAAGCAAATTATTCCTGGCCTTTGGAACGCAAGTGAAGGACTTGGCTGAGTGTTGGGAAAAGTAGTAAAAACAGATCGCACTTGAACAAGAACAATTTAATCACCAGACAAAGCAGATTCGCCTGTGTGTTTGGGCATCCATGGCTTTAATTGCTCTCGAGAAGTCAGTGTTTTATAGATGTTTTGGTTCTCAGCTTGAGTCTACGCAGATACATAAAAAGCACTGCATCTTCAGCTCTGCTATTAACCCTTCTTCCCCCTCCACCTTTTTTTTTTCTTTCTCAAAAAAAGTTTTGCCTACTTAGTCTAGAAACACCCCTCAATCACAGTTGGAGGAACCTGCAGTAATTATCCATGCTCATCATGTTAAGAAGCTTTTCCACTCTTCCTCAAGTCCTTGCAATCAGGAGGCATTTCCCACGTTGAAGTGGAAGGCATCTTCTTCAGAGCTGAGAACACCCTGGGGATAGGGATAGGGGTGGGTGGATGTGATTGATCCTTCTGAATCATAGAAGGACACCTGGTTCTCAGACAAGCTTGATCCTACTTGTTTTATGCAGATCATTTGCTTCACTCACTTCCAACTTTCCACCTGAGCCACCTATATAGAAGGTTGTTGCCATAAACCATTCATTGAATTCTTGCTGTATGCTAGACATTGAGGTAAATGTCTTATTACTGATTGTATTTAGCCAAATGCATTACTTTTATAAATAATGAAATTCAGTCTCTAATGTAAAAATCCTGATGTTGAAATCAGAAAGTTCCTCTGAGACAGAAGATTCCAGCAGGAAGACCTTTCTCTAAAGGGGGTTTTCTGTCTTCTCCAAAGCACCCCATAACATCAACCTGTGTTTTAGTGCTATTGAGCTCAGAAAAAAACATAATCACTGAGAGGATCTGGCAAGGTAACAAATGTTCAAAAACTACCTTTAAAATATATTATTATTTTTATGTGCATGTGTGTACCTGCATTTGTTCATATATATCATATGATTTGTAGAGGCCAAAGAGTGTATTGGATATCCTGGATTTGAAGTTGCAGATGGTTGTGATTCACTGTGAAGGTGCTAGGAATAGAATTCAGATCCTCTGCAGAGGTAGTGAGCATTCTGGACCACTGAGCCTTCTCCCCAACTCTTGCAGCAAATAACCTCCATCAAGTTACTTCTGAGCTTTGAAATGTCAGCCATCTTTTTCCTAATAGCATTATAGCGGTGTTCAAACCACCACAGGAAATATTATACAACCAGGGGACACCTCTGACCAACTATGATGGTTTTTAGTAAGAATGGTCCCACAAGCTCATATATTTGAAGGCGTAGTCCTCTGTAGGTGAAACTACTTGAGAAGGATAAGGAGATGTGGCCTAATTGGATGACGGCTGTCACTCAGTGTGGGATTTGAGTTTTTAAAAGCCCAAGCAAGGCCCAGTGACTTTCTCAATTCCTGTTTTCCTGGAGACCCAGTGTAGACATGTCAGCCTCTTCTCCAGCACCATATCCGTCTGCATGTAGCCCTGATCTTCACCATGATGATAATAGATTAAACCTTTGAAACTGCAAATCATAATTAAATGTTTTCTTTTATAGAAGTTTTTATTGTCATGGTGTCTCTTCATAGCAACGGAACAGTGATCAAGACATCAACTGATCTCTTTTTATTTGTAGTGGCCAGGGCTAAAAGGAGAGCATTGCAAGGGTGAAGGTGCACTGACTCATAACTTCATTTTACTAAGATGCTCAGAGCAGCAGCTTATGCAAGAGAGCTCAGCACATTCATCACGTTGCACTGCGTTGAGAGGATTCGGGCACCCCCGGGACTGCTAAAATCCAGAAGGCCTTTTGATATTTATCAGCAGTTTTTTCTTCGGTCCTAAGATGTAAAAGGGAGCAGATCAAGAATAAAGGAATATCTCTCAGAAGTTGTGTTACACACACTAGGTTGGGTGTAAGACTGCAAAGATGACATATTTTGTTTCCTTCCTGAGCCTTTTATTTATGCTTAAAATTTAAGAATCTCTGAACTTTACCAAAACCATTCTTTCATTTTTTTTTAATGTTCTGTATTAAAAGCGGTATCCTTACACCATCTAGTCATTCTAAAAACTGGAGAGAAACAACAGAGTATAGATGAGAAAAGATATTTCTTTCTGTCCTACCTAAAGTTGTATTTCTTGGAAGAAATAGAACCATCAAAGACCGCAACAAGGCTCCATATTTCTTTGAAGATACTTCATGATTTGTTTTTTGTAAACATGCTAACCACCACAATGGTCTCAATTTTTAAAAATCATATATATTTATATATAATTTCATCAGTTTGCCTTTACTATTCTAATTAGGATCCAACAGACGCAGACATCATGTATCTGTGTGTCTCACCATTTGTAAGCTCTTGATGTGGAATCCTATATTTTAAGGTTCTCTTTTCTGTATCTCTGAGGGACAGGGTTTTAAGAGAAAGTAGGAAGAAATGATGCATGTTTGGCAGCCATACCATCAATGTTTACTTTTCTCCTCCCCTTACAAATCATCTTTTGGCAATGCTTATATTAATAGCTATGATTTTAATAATGTTTAGTTTTTGACATCGTGTGTTTTAGGGCCTCTGGGCACTTGAACACCATTTACTAAACCAAATTGCAAAATTAGCCAAATAAGACAATAAAGCTAGACAAAGAGTACATAAGCCTAGAGCACAGAATAAAGTTATACAGGAAGGTATGAGACAGGCCTGCCTCTAATGATACAAAACTGGAGTAGTCATATTTTGAGGATATGGCTAATTCATTTGAGCATGGCATCTGCAACAGGCTGGGCCGGGATGCTTTCAGCCAGATCTTTTTTGTTGTTTTCTGGCAATTGTTTACTTTTCTATTCAGGGTTATTTTTTTATTAATAGACAGACTTCCTGCTATGCATGGGCTGCAAGGCTAGGCACAGTTAAGATTAATATGGGCTTAGGAGGATGTTAGGTTATCTTCTGTGTTCAGACTGCTACTCCCTCTCTAGTTTGATCATCTGAGAATCATTCCTCTTAGGTGAGCTGGTTTCCCTAGCACCACGTGAACTGATAGTGCTACCGGAACATCCTCAATGTGAGCTGGGTTCTAGAAAACAGGGTTGTTCTGAGGAATGAGTGACACTAATTATGAGATGTACTGATTGTAGACTGTGTTCCAGAATTTCAGGGCCTGGTATCCTGAGCCCATTTGAGATCAAGAGGTAATCTGATAGGTGGGTAAAGGACTCTGTCCTGTGATGGGCCTGAGGTTCTGTGTTAGGGTTCTAGGTGCTGGCTGCGTGGGTTTTTGGGGATATTGATGGGAAGAGGATACTGTGGGGAAAACCCAGGCAAGCTCATTAACATTGGGAAGAGGTTTATTAGTGGAAAGAGAGAGTAGGAAATGTCTAATATTCTGTTTAAGTTTGCTTTTCTGCGCAGAGATGCACTTCTTTTCATCTCAAATGCCATAAAAATTCTCCCATTTGACCAGTGCTGTTTTGGGCTATGATGGCATCATAGATGAAAGGATCACATCCAGGTAGAAGGATAACTCATAGAAAAACAAACTTTAGGTGAACAAAAGAAATTTCAACAAAGGTTGCAGAAGTTGAGATATTTTAAAAACTTCTGTGGGATCTTGTCCCGTGTTGCCTAGAACCACCAGCCTAGTTGTGATGGTGATGTCATGTCTGCCCCATCCCCCTGAGGACAACCTCATACCTGAAAAATCTATCATCAATTCTTTCCATGGCCTGGGTAATATTCTTTGAATAGATCGGTAGTTACATTCAAGTAACTCTTCTTGAATGAAATCTTGTACGATGCCTCTGGACATAGTACAAGAAGTGTTTGTAGGTTTATTGCCCCCTTAGGTCTGTGTTCTCAGTTGTTGAAATCATCTTGCCCCACCCCCCACCCCAGTAAATATTTACCAAGCCCTTTAATGGATCTAATCCGGGCTGGACCCTGGGCAGACAGAGACGGTCCTGACAGCCATGGTGCTCATCCTGGAGGTGACCTCCACATACTGGGTGATAATTGCAGTGATGACAGCAATTACTCCTTGCTCACCTCCACTGTCTTACAAAGGGAAGGGTGTTGTCGGACTGGAATCATCACAGTTTAAACAGAACAAAGTATCCTAGCACTTTTCAGACAGTAATGAGTATTTGAATCTGCCTAATAGCTCTTCTGAAATGTGGCCCATGTAACAGTAGTTGCCACAAAACTAACGATAGCACAGTGCTGGCACATGTGTTTTCTCTTCCACCCCAAGCATTATATTTGAATGTGAGGGAAGAAACACTGAAGTAGAAGTCAAAGTTTCTGTGCTTTGTCTCACTGCACATTGGGCTGTCTGGGCTTAGCTGAATCATCTCACATCTTTAGTTAGTACATTGGCTGAAGGTTATAAAACAATGTCTTGTAGTATGCATCTTAAGGGTGATGGAAAATGGGTATGAGTGTACACGTGAAAATCCCTTGCACATAAATTTAGGTGTCAAAAATATCGAGTACCAGTATTTAATTAAACTCAGTGAAATTTTCCTCCCTACTCTTATCCCACTGGATGAACATTTGGGGAATTTACTCAAGGAAGCACTACTGAAGGACTACAGTATTAGTACTGTTTTCTACTGTAGTGCTTTGGGGAGACTCTTTTTTCCTTACTCATGTATTCCTCACTTGGATTCCTCACTAGGGACATTAAAACACCTGCTCAGGTCCAGGTCCACATGCTAATGGCCCATATTCCCTTGTGCATTTATTGATAATGTTGTTTACAGACATCTTCCACTTCTCAGTGAAAGTATTATTATCCTTCCTTCCTTTTCTAAAATAGTAAACACAATAGTATTATTTTAACAGTTCAAGGCTTTTGAGAAAACCAAGAGCTATTAATATGAAGCAGCTTTATCTTTGCTTTTCACCCGATGAAACCAGCCTGAGGCAAGAGGCCAGAAAATACAAAGCATAAGGCATCTTGCTTAGAAGATGTGAAAGATAAACTATGAATTATTCATGTCTTTGAAGCAAACAATACAAAGCCATATATTAATAAATTACTCATTAAAGGACACTTATGACTCTAGATCTCCAATATACATAGTAGGATGTATCATTAGAGTATGTGCCTGATTCATAGGCAGGCATCTCTGTGGAGAAGTGAGTAATTAACCAGAAAAGGCACACATTTCCCATTCACAGATGCTGCTCTCTTCCAGTTGTGGTTCATGGCTTGGTCATGCTGTGGTATTTCAGTTTCAAAAAGGCCTCTAGAGCCACCATAGACCATTGAGTCTTTGATTAAACTGAGCTACGGTCAAATAGTCTGGAATATTCTGCTATTTCCTTGGGACAGCGTGTGGGTTCTGTTGTAACAGGTAGCAGAAAACAGACATTGGGAAAAGACCATGTGGCTTCTAGAGAACAGAGAAATGAAAGGCTCATTTTAGTGCGTTGAAATTTTTTCTTAAGTAGGTTAGTTAAATCTTGAGTTGGAGTCTGGACCCCATTTTCTTCCCTTCCTTACCATGCATCACTGCCCACGCATTAGAGCTCTTAATCAAAAATACCTACCACTAATACAGTACTGACTGTGTTTGTCTAGTGCCTAGAACTTAACTTTTATCTATGCACAGCGTTGACCTGTGGTGCCCCCTGAATATGGTGTCTTTCAAAAGTAATATGACCACATTCCAATCCCTGGTATCCATGAGTATCTATGAACGTTGAGATAGACATTTGCATATCTATAGTATGTTGAAAAGTATCCTCCACACTTCATGTCCACTTGGGACTTCAGAACTTATTTGGAAAATAAATATATTGAAATGTAATTAGTGAATTGTATAAATAAATGTAATGTGAACAGTAATAATAAGAAGAGAAACACCTTGGTTAAGATAGATCTAAATCTGAAGTACAGTGTCCTTATAAAAAGAATGATACAGAGACATAAATACACAGAATGAGGAGGTCATATGAAGACAAATGTTCTGCCTTAAACAGGAATCCTTGGACCGTTGAAGAACTACAAAAGAATTCTCTCCCAGGGTCTCTGGAGGGATTATATCTGTGAAAACAGCTTTGTTTCAGGCCTGTGGTCTCTGTGTTAATTTGCTTTCTGTTGCTGTGATAAAACACTGACCAAGAATGGCTAAGGGGAGGAAAGAGAGGGTTTATTTCCCCTTATAGTCCAACGTATCCAGAGTCAGCTCCCTGAAGAGGTGCCGTTTTCTAGCTCATGATCATTGCCTTGCTCAACCTGCTTTCTTATTAAAACATAGGACCACCTGCTCAGGAGTGGTACCTCCCATAATAGTTAGGTCTTCCAAAATACCTCAAAGAAATGTCAAGTAGATTTTCTTATAGGCCAATGTGATAAAGGCAATTCCTCAATTAAAGCTTGCTTTTCTCAGATGACTGTCAAGTTTAAATGAAAAAAAAAAAAAAAAAAAAAAAAAAACAACTAAGTCCGCCTTCAAATTTGTAAGAAAGCAGAGTGATGTTGTTTTAAGCCCCTGCTTAATTGTGCATCATTACTGTCACCTTGGAAACTAATGCAAGCTGTAATTTAAAATATCTAGTGCATTTCCCTGCATTTAGACTAGACCCTAAATCTACCAACTAGGGTTCATACAAGAGAAAAAAAAGAAGAACTCAGAGGTGAAGACCACGTGGAGACAGAGATTAGAATGAAGTGTCATTAATACTAATGCTTCAGGATTTATGGAGACTCACTCAAGACTGGGGAAAAGCATGGTGAGCACCCACAAAACTCCCAGGAGGAACCAACTCAGCCAACGCTTTAAGACAAGTAGTCTTCACTACTGTGAGAAAACATTTCTCTTGTTTGAAGTTACCTCATTTGTGGTAATTTTTTTGTTTAACTAGAAAAGTGAAATACAACCATTTAAACCATTTAAACAATATAGCCATGAAAAGTAATTTCATTCCCACTTTACTAAGAAAGAAATCCAGAAGAAAATAGCGGTATACCTTAGTACAATCACACACATCTGTTTTATTTTATTTTATTTATTTATTTATTTTATTTTTCTTATTAGTTACATTTTGTTAACTCTGTATCCCAGCTGTATCCCGCTCCCTCATTCCCTCCCCAATCCCACCCTCCATCCCTCATCTTTTCCCTGCCCCTTTACAAGTCCACTGATAGGGGAGGACCTCCTCCCCTTTCATCTGACCCTGTTTTATCAGGTATCTTCAGGAGTGCATGTCTGGGATTCAGAATTAATCCAAGCTCTTGCTCATATTGAAGGCCACATATCTAACACCAAAACAGTTTCTACTATCATTTTCTACTAAGAGATCTTGTTGTTATTGTCCAGTAGAGCCAGTAAAAAATAAGTAGAACACTGTACATATGTGTGTGTGTATGTGAAAGAAAAACCAATTATAACAACAAATTCCCATATTATTATCTATTCAGATAAGATGGGTTTAATGTTTGTTTTGAATCACTAGATATTGGTGACACAAAGGGGCTAAGGCACAATTGCGGTTTCTAGGTTATGTGCTATTGGCAAGTGAAGAACAACCAAGAATTCAGGATCCTCAGCAGGTTCTGAGAGCCATATGTAGCAATATTCTGACATAACTAGAGAAAAGATACTTCCCAAACACAGCATTGTCTCAAAAAGAGATAGCTGCTGGACAAGAGACAATTAGTTTCCTCCAGTAGAGTGTCACAAGGCATATCAATTATACCCCAGAGAAGGCACTGTGCCAATGATATTTGGCAAACATAAAACAGACATCATGTTTTCACGTGTGTGCGCATTTCATGTTTTTTCCCTAGATATTTTTTTTCACTTATTGTTTCTTTGTTTTTAATTAGTCTGTTTGGATGGGGTTTTTTTTGTTGTTGTTGTTGTTTATTTGTTTGTTTTTTGTCTATCTCTTTCTGTGTGTCTTTGTGAGAGAGAGAAAGGAAAACACAGAGAGAGAGATGAAGTTGGGTGGGAATGGAGATGGAGTTGGGGAGGAAGCGTGAAAAATATTTTTAAGTGAAAAATGACTCAGTCACAAAGAGAAATTTGGAAATCCATCAGAGCTTGCAGGTCAGAGGGCATCTGGCTGAAAGAGAGATGTTTATGAGGATCAAAGGTGAGAGACACTGCAACCTACTTGCAGTGCTTACTTCCTGTTAGCCAGACAAGGAACTAAGAACAGAGATACAAACCAGGTTTATGAAGAATCATGGATGTTAAGCTGGAATTTATTCTTAGGAGGAAGAAAAATGATGGAAGGAAAAAATGAAATGCAGTATTTTCTGAAATATCTCCACACAAGTAATATGTCTTTCACATGCATTTAGCTAAGGGAACAAGCTTGCGAGGCAACATTAAACTATCCCCCTTTTCAAAACCAATGATTCACTAGCATCTGTCAAATGTAATACTAGACAATTTAACCAAGCACAGACTCCATTTAGACTTAAACACAGGGGAGAGCTTTAGTTACTTCCACTGATAGAAAACAGAGGATTGGGGCACTGAGTTTGTGAAAAACACTGAGGAATACTAGGGGACAGGATGGTTGGTATGGTATCTTCTGTGCTTGTTGGTTGTCACTTAGGAAGTTAGAGTCTTGTGAACTATTTCTGTGCATATATTGAAGCCTTTTCTCCCCACAGTGTGATGAATTAGGAGGAAAGGATTTTAGAAGTAATCAGGATTAGATAAAGTCATGAGGACAGGGCCCTCGTCATTGAAATTAGTGCCCTCACAACTTTCTAGAAAGCTTTATCTCTCTGATTTCTGTAATGATACAACCAGGAACAAGCAGTCTGCAATCCAGAAGAGGACCCTCACTAGAATCCCTGTGTCTGCACTGTGATCTCAGAATTCCAACTTCTAGAACTACAGATAATGAATTTCTTCAATTTCTTAAGACACTTCATAGAATTATGTTTAGAAGCTTGAGCTGACATAGAAAGGCTTAAGAGGATCCACAGATTCTGGGCTTTGTAACTCTATTCAGACAGGTTGGGTGTCATTTCTTGGGAAGGCCAAACCCAGCAAAGTGCTGGAAGAGAGATCTAACACAAGTAAGTATGAAAAACCTATTCTATTAATTTATCATTTACTGAATTAAAATGTCTAAGAAAACAGAGGTCAGGAATTCAGGAGTCAGGTAGCAAACTCTGAAAGTCTTCTAAAACTCTGTGGCACTTCAGGATATCTTTCTATAGATCCACTTGGATACTTTCTTATTTGTTCTTTTATTTGTTTGGTTTTGAGTCTTAGTAGGCATCACAGGCTGATGTAGACTCCGTATTCCTGGCTCTGCTTCCTGACGGGGTTCTGAAATCTCAGGCACATGCCACCACAGGTGATGTTTTTATTATCTTAAGAAAAAAAAAAAAAAAACCCTTAAAAATTAGGACACACCATTGAACTTGAGTCATACAAGGCAATCACAGCACTGGAAAAATCTGTGATTTCAACAGTCCTAATGAATGCCGCAGTGACAAAAGTTGTTGACCATTGGCAGATTATCGAATCTCGTGGGTGGCGATTTGTCAGCTTCATACAGAGTTGATATTTGAGCATTTAGAAATAATACCGGCAAGGTGTTTAATAAGTAACAACAGCTTTCTCATTTTTATATCCTATAGATAGTTAAGCAACATAGGTAGTTGTCTGATTGACTGAGGTTTTTAAACCTGCAAACACTGGATAAGGAGAAGCACGCTTGTCAAAGGAGAGCCCCGCTTCCACTCCCATCCTGTGATATTTCCCATCCCGAGGCATCTGAACGCACAGTGCAAAGTGACGCAGTGTTCTGAGACAGCGTGTGCCTGGCGTAAGGTTTCCTATCTGTCAGTTCACACTTCAGCTCAGCTGTGCCACGGGCAGAAGGATGTCTGCAGCTATGATGAAAGTCGGTGGGAACAGCTATGCACACACCCCTTTAAAGACCAGAGATGACAAAAATGAAAAGATGTAAGCCCAACCGGAAGGCACATTGAATCCCGGTTCCACTTCCAACTTTTATATGTATTGTATTGATATCCAAAGCAGAGCCATTGAACTCAGCGGCTGGTAGAATATCTATTTGCAGTAATGTATTCACAATGCATCGCAATAAGGTTTGTTTTTCCCCCCAAGGAGATTTTGCAAGGCATAAGCAAGAAACAGAGCAATCAAAATGCAGAAAACGGGCCTCTTGCTGTCCTCAGTGTCATGAACGTCCCTGCAGGCCACATTTTCCTTTACGATCTTCAGACTTACATTCTTTCCCCCTGTGCCCTCAGAACTTCTCATTTGAAGGGACAGATGACTTATTTCACTGTGTCTTAGAATACACATCTCTTAGAGACACAACTGTCTGCTCTGCCCCAAATATTTTCATTACATTTCATTACAAACTTGGTTCAAGAAGTTTTCTTTTCAATCGTATCATTAATTCTGTAAGAACAAGAGAAGTCTAATTGACAATGAGTTCTGAGAAAAGTATGAGAATAAATACTGAAACAGTAAACAGAATCCTAATTATAGTGAATTTTAAATACCAGCATTACTTATGATTATTCTATAAGTAGTGTATCACTTTTTAGTCATATTTATTAATTTTTATTAATTACAATTTATTCACTTTGTATCCCAGCTGTATACTCCTTCCTTCCCCACCGCCAATCCCACCTTCTCTCCCACTTCTCCTCCCATGCCCTCTCCAAATCCACTGATGGGGAGGTTCTCCTCCTCTTCCACCTGACCCTAGCCTGCCTTTCAGGTCTCATCAGAACTAAGTGCATTTTCTTCCTCTGTGGGCTGGTAAGACTGCTCTCCCCTCAGGGGGAGGTGATCAAGGAGCCAGCCACTGAGTTCATGTCACAGACAGCCCCTGTTCCTTTTACGAGGAAGCCCACTTGGACACTGAGCTGCCATGGGCTACGTCTGTGCAGAGGTTCTAGGTTATCTCCATGAATGGTCCTTGGTTGGAGTATCAGTCTCAAAAAAAGACCCCTGTGCCCAGATATTTTGGTTCTGTTGTTCTCCTTGTGGAGCTTCTGTGGAGTACAAGCACTCAAGAGAAGTTTTTTACCTAATTTGGAAGACCTGTCCCATCAGTTTCATTTTGGATAGGACTTTTACTAGATTAATTGGATTCAACTATGAACTCTTTATCAGATCAGAACGCTGAGTTTGTCCTCTGTTCAACAAACAATCAAACAAACCCCAGTATTTTCTCCCTCAAAGCACATTGGCTATGATCCTGCCCTTTGTCTCTTGCTCTTAGAATCTAATTCACCTTTAGTTATATAATTTCTCATTCATGTATTCAGTACATGGCTCTTGGGTATCTCTAATGTGCCAGCAATATGAAGATGCTTAAGAAAGTATTAGTGACCTCAAGGCAATCTTAAAACAATACTGGCAGCTGTTGTGAAAACTTTTCAATATAATACACAAGTCCAGATGCATTAGGTGAGTTCCATTCACAGAACCCAATATTGTTGAATGCAGGAGAGAAATTGGCACTTCATAAATTAGTTGCTATTAAACATTCCTAAGAAGGACTTTAAAGGATAAATATTAGAAAAAATTAATAGGAATTTACTAAATTAATCTTAACTGACAAATAATAAGTTCATATATTTAGCCTAAGAAATATGATGCTTTTAAATATATGTGCATATGGAATGGCTCAACTGAGTCAGGTACCATGTGCATGTCACATAGTGATCATTTCTTTTGATATCACTTAAAATTCATACTTGATTTATGCTTGTGCTTCCCCAGAATCTAGTGCATTTTTATTAATGAGGGTTAACTTGTTCAGTGGTGCTCAGCAACCCTTGTCTCTATCTCACTGAAGTGTTTTTTAACAAATGAAGTTATCTGTGCTCTGGGCTAAGGTTTTGTGGAACTGAACTATATCTAATATATTTAAACATAGACCCAAACATACATATCTTTGGATTTTGATACCTTAGATAAACTTCTATTTAAGTGTTATTCTTCTCCAAAGTATTCCTTTAACACAGTAATTCTCAATCTATGGGTCATAACCCCCTTCGGAGTTAAACAACTCTTTCACACGGGTTGCACATCTGAAATCCTGCCTATCATCTATTTACATTATGATTCAAAACAGTGGCAGACTTGCAGCTGTGAAGTAGCAGCAAAAAGTATTTTATGGTTGGGGGTCACAACAAGAGGACCTGTATTAAAGAGTCACAGCATTAGGCAGATGGAGAACCATGGATTTAATATTTTCAGTGGAAAATGAGTTGTAAGCAAGGACCATTTCAGAGATTAAAGTGCTCTCACCAGCATGTGAGTGTGTGATGTGCACTAGTTGATGCCAAGTTGCTATAGGAGACCTCAGGGTTTTTGTACGTTTGGTAACTGTTGACTAATTTGACCACTGAAACTACTCTTTTCTCCACTAGCATACCAAGAAAAAGGTTTGGAAAGAACACACTTCAGAAGATCGTCTTTTATATAAGAAGTGCTAGTGCAGACTAGTACCCACAACGAAACAGCAAGCTGCAAATGTCTTAGTGTGGTCTCCCCAACACAAGTAGAAGTCTCATGTCTACCATTACAGAGGCAAAAAGTCTGGAAAGATACCAAAATGCAGAAGTCACCATCAATTACCTCATCATGGAGAAATGGCTCCCGTGCATTTTGTTATTACCACGTTGAGACCTGATAAAGAAACCTATAGTAATTTTCACACGTAGTTTTATCCATTATCATGGAAATATAGACTAACTTAGAAAACAAAAATAAATTTTGTGTGGAAGGGAGTTTCTCAACCTTATTTCAACCTTATTTACTTGCTTATTTGTTTAATAGATGCAAAAACACGTAGATTATGTAAGTAGGGCATTGTATAATATATGAACACATGTACACATTGCTTAAATCAAGTTAAATAATCTATATTCTCATTTATGCTTCAGTAGTTCTGTTCTGGCATCTTTTTATGTAGATACAGTGAAGTAACAGAGATGTAAAGTTTGGATAGTAAACATAATATGGGAAGAGACAAGAGTCTAAATGTTATTACCAAATACTTTAATTTATACCGATGAGAACTGGGTAGTGGCAAAGTAGGGTGACATCATCAATGCTCTTATTTGACTATGGTGGGTGGGCTTTGAGTTCAAAGAAGCTAACAGGAAATACATTTCTTAGTGAAAGAATGGCCTAGAATCTACAGTGGACAATTTAACTATAAAATCTTGTGTCCAGAGTACTCTCAGCAGCTGGTTCCTGCTTAGATTTTGTTTTTCTCTTCAAGGCTGGCTGTCTGTGTGCATCTGCATGCTGCTATCCTTTTTGCCTGCCAACTTAATTGTATTGCTCTTCAGAAATTAGCGTCACTGTACCATGAAAGACTCCTGGGCAGTGCTTCCATTTGATACATAGCAAAATTTTTCTCCCTGGCCACATTCTGCCTTCTTGGCTGCTCTGTTTGCATTCTTTGATTTGCTCAGTGGGTTGGCAGGAGTCGTTGACAGGGCGCTGCTGGCGTGGTTTAAGGCTTCTTCAACGCTCAGCTTTCTGCCTTGGTGTCCCAGAGTCTTCCTACATTTCCAGATTTCCCTGTCTGCATAAACAAAGACCAAGTTAACCGAGTTCAACAGTAATCCCTTACTGTTCTGCAGGGAGTAAAATGAACCATGTAACAGTTTGGGGATAAAACAAAACAAACAAAATACCCTCTCTGCTTTGAAAGAAATGAAGCCATAGGGACCTCAGCTCAGCAGAGTGATTCTAACAACCAAGTGCTGGAGCCATTTTCACTCCGATGTTTAACTTTTGTGGGGGCAAATAGCCTTAAAGAGGAACATGCCAAGTGAGAAGGCAGCTAGTTAATGCAACAGTTACTGACCCATTATGAGAGAAACAGGAGCGTCTGGATGACCCACGAGGCTCAGCAGGAAGTAAACGATTTCAAAACTTCCTACATTCTGTTGTCCTAAGAAGAGGAAAGGGTCGCATCTCCTCCTTCCTCCCCTCCATGTTTTTTCCATGTTTCCTTTTCTTGTTAAAGAAAAAGAATGTAATGTAAATACTGGCCTGGTGGTCAGATCTTCAGGTCTTCAATATCTAAGACGAGAGCTCTCCACACAGCTACAGCCCCAGGACTGTTTTCCTTTCTTACAAGTCTCATCTGTCAAGGACCTGACAGGCACAGAGGCTCTTATGGATCCAGGAACTCTGATGCATGTTTTCTTAAGGGTGGTTTTAGTCCTACAGCAACTACATGAGGTTAGTACTATACGGTTTTACCCACTGTGTTCGGTTCGGATGATTGAAAACATAGTGAGTGTATCTTTGCAGCTTTGGTGTCTGGTAGACGCAAACTCAAATGGAAATTTTATGGCTGAGAATTGTTCATTGTTTTCAATAGAGTGGGGCAATCAAGGCAATTAATTTCCCTTACTTTACTAATTATTAATTTATATTTCTGAAGCCCATCTTATGCCTTTTACCCCAAGCTCCTGAATAACTTACCTTCTGAACAGAGTGGGTTCTCTTGACTTCCTGAGGAATAAAGTTGGCAGTTGCAGAAGCAACTTTTCCTCAATCACCGGCATGCCTCCATGACAGCTCGGTGACAACACTCACCCGGAAGAACAATAGGGTAATTAAGTCTAATAAAAAAGATTTCTGCTTGTCCTCATAAATAATTTTAAACCTTGAAGTAGGCATGCAGACATATTTGGAAGATGTTATTTTTTTGAGCTCCGTTTAAGAACACTTTCAGAGCTTGAAGAGATACCTCAGGAGTTAAGAGCCACGCTGCTCTTGCAGAGAACACATTTTGGTTTCCAACATCCACACAGAAGCTCACAACAATCTGTAATTCTTGTTCCAAAGGATTTGATGTCCTCTCCTGGCTCCCACAGGCACCAGGCATGCATATGGTACACACACATATACACAGGAAAGAACACCCGGACACATAAAATAAAAGTTAAAAAGAAAAAGAAAATCCCTTCATTCATGCAAACTAAGTACGATGCAGGGCAGGTAGGTGACAGGAAGATAGAGAATAGATAAATGATAGATGTTGGATGTGTGCTCATTTCACTGCCAACAGCAGGATCCTGATGGCCTGCGCCATCCCTACAGACACACTCTGAACTTTCCTAGGAACTGACACCGCCAAGGCTTTTGTACTGACGACAGTACTTCTCTTTCTTCCAGTGTGCTGATGCTAAAAACAGATCCTAAACTATTGAAAGTTACTGTTGTGGCTGAAAAAATAGCTCTATAAATATACGTTGCCTGCTAGTGTTATTTGCTTTGGTGAGCG
Source organism: Meriones unguiculatus (assembly GCF_030254825.1). Classification (NCBI taxonomy): domain Eukaryota; kingdom Metazoa; phylum Chordata; class Mammalia; order Rodentia; family Muridae; genus Meriones; species Meriones unguiculatus. Next base: position 46,820,471 of record NC_083350.1, read on the forward strand.
CCCCATGTCACTCTTTGGGGTTATCATCTATTGAGGAGAGTTAGGAGAAAATGGTGTCTATGTGAATTTCTTTCTTTGAAATCTGTACATCTTTGTCTGGTTTTCTTTGCTACTTAAAAGACCATGGGGTATATTTGCTGCTAATTTTATCATATACCGAAAGGAAAACATGCTTCCTGTATGTTATGATTCATGTCATATCTATCTCTGTCCTAGAGTTGCTAGACAAAAACTGGCTACCATAGCTGAAAATGGCAGGTAACACAAACACTTCATTACCTTTCCAGGTGAGTGTTTGTCACCCAATTGTCCCAAAGGCATGCAGGTGATTTGGGAAAAAGTTGCTTCTGCAGCTGCAAACTTTGCTCCATAGGAAGTCACGAGAACCCACTCTCTCCAGAATATAAGTTATTCATGAGCTCAGGGATGAAAGGCGTATGATGGGCTTCAGAAATAAAATGCCTGATGTTGTCTCCATGTCAAGGGGAAACACTTTTATCTTCTTGAAAGAGAGAACAGAAAGAATGTTTTTTTTTCTAAAAAAAAAAAAAAAACTTTTGTATTTTCCATGACAGACATAGTACAAAATTAGTTCTTTTTCCTTCCTCTACCCCCAACCTTCACCTTTATCTGCAAATATCTGCAAATCCTGCTATTTTGAAGCTAGACTTTTAAAAGAAAGAATTTAATGAGTGACAGAGGACTTGAAAATGTATAGCCACTGTTGTCAGGTTTGATGGTACATGTTCAAACCCACCACTCAGGAGTCTGACCTGGGACATGGGGTTTGACACAAGTCTGAGCTACACAGTAAGCTTCAGACCAGTCTTGAATGACATAGCAAGGTCCTGTCTCAATAACTGATGTGTAGCTCTAGCCTGCATATTCAGGCACACATACAAAGACCTGCACACACATATACACAGATCCTGTCTAAAAGGCTAAAATGAAATGAATGAAATATATATAATGGTAGCACATAATATTTATTTGCTCACTCTAACAAATTATTTGCCTTTCATTTTAAGAATTTGTCTAATTTTGTAGGTTTATGTTTGGGAAGTGAAATTTTCAAAATTTGACATCTACTGATGTTTATGCTGCATAAGGCAATCTTTTTGAGACATACTGTTTGTTGAACCAGAATATTAACAAGTAGGAAATCATCTCTGTTCCCATTTTCTAGGTGGAAAAACTGAGGCTGTAGAAATTGAGTAGAATGTGTCAGACCAGCTTAGGCAAACACATGTGGTATGATAACACACCTCAGTAGATGTACTGTTGATATTTTGTAAGCCGCACTTGTTTAAGGAAATCATAATCTATTCTGAGAAGCATTTATCTCTAGAACCAATGCACCAGTCACTTAGTCTTCAAAATGTGGTCCAGGCTGCATACATATCACATGAGAGACGGTGCTTCGATGCAGAATCCAGACATCCTGTAGACCTTTGATCAGTTATGTGTGTGTGTGTGTGTGTGTGTGTGTGTGTGTGTGTGTGTGTAAGAGGTCCTTGGTAGGGCTTTCTGACTTTAACAGTTCAAGTAGTCTCACCATCCAATCATGGCAAAGTCCATGTGAGAGATTACTGATCCCAAACTCCAGAATAGACAATAATTGTCTCTATGAAGCCACCCACAGCACTGCACTTCAAACTTATGTATTTATCATATTCACTTTACAAATTCCCCTAACATACGGGGACGTGTTTGACAAGCACTGGTCTAAGCCACTGTTTTATTCGACCGCGTTTTGATGACTGCAGTGAGGCCTTTGGTTCCAGTCCAGTGCTTTGCTGGCCACTGGTCTACTACCACAGTGGAAGAACCATGCAGGCAGGGACTCTGCTTGTGCGTGCCTAGACAGAGTGGCCAGGGCAGTGTTGCTTTCCATCTTGGGAAGTCTCTGAGTGGTTTCAGTGTAAAAGAAGTAGCTTTTGGAGCTGTGGTTAGCTGTGACCCAACAGAAACTTGGCCACAATATGAGAAACTTAGGAGAGCTGAAAAAACAGAAAAAAAGAAAAAACAAAACAAAACAAAAAAAACCAAACAGTGCCTAACACCATTATGCGAGATTTCTCCTGACCAAGAAAAGTATGCACTTTGCTGCACATTTGGGTATCAGAAAGTCAGGATTTTTTGCTTCTGCTTGTTATTGCATGAGCTGTTTCTTTTGTGCTGCGGTGCATTTATCCCATTGTACAGAAGAGAAAACGTGGTAACAGGAAGGCGTATAGTGTACAGTAAATTACCACATGTGCATTTTATCTGGAACCCAGCTGAAAGCAGCAATTCACTCTTGTTTTACATGTAGAAAAAAGTATTTACTTAAGAAAGTACTTTGTAGAATATAAATTTAAATAGATATAATTTGTACGTTCTCTAAAGTTCTCTCTACTCTCTGAAATACAACTGCTAGTCAATATAAAAGAGAATGGCTGGATATCTATATGTAAAAAAATGCAAATAGATTCATATATATCCCCCTGCACAAAACTAAAGTCCAAGTGGATCTAAGATCTCAACATAAAACTAGACAGTAAATCAGTTAGAAGAAAAAGTCTGGAAGAACCTAGAACTCATTGGTACAGGAGACAACTTCCTGAACAGAACACCAACAGCAGCTTCTCTAAGATCAACAATCAATAAATGGGACCTCATGAAACTGAAAAGCTTCTGTAAAGCAAAGGACACTGTCACCAGAACAAAACGACAGCCTACAGACTGGGAAAGGATCTTCACTAACCATATATCTGACAGAGGACTAATATCCAGTATATATAAAGAACTAAAGAAGTTAAAAAAAGCAACAAATCAAATTAAAAATGGGGTACAGAGCTAAACAGAGAATTCTCAGTAGAGGAATATTAAATGGCAGAGAAACACTTAAAGAAATATTCAACGTCCTTAGTCATCAGGGAAATGCAAATCAAAACAACCCTGAGATTTCACCTTACACCCATCAGAATGGCTAAGATCAAAAACTCAAGTGATAATGCATGCTGAAGAGAATGTGAAGAAAGGGTAACCCTCCTCCACTGCTGCTGGGGATGTAAACTTGTACCATCACTTGGGAATTAAACTGGTGATTTCTCATAAAATAAGGAATAGCGCTTCCTCAAATTACAGCTATACCACTCCTAGGCATATATCCAAAATATGCTCAAATACCCAACAAGAACATTTGCTCATCCATGTTTGTAGCAGCTTTATTTGTAATAGCTAGAACCTAGAAACAGCTCAGATGTCCCTCAGTTGAAGAATGGATACAGAAATCGTAGTTCATTTACACAATGGAATACTACTCAGCAATTAAAAACAAGGTAATCATGAAATTTGCAGGCAAATGGTGGGACCTAGAAAAGATCATCCTGAGTAAGGTATCCCAGAAGCAGAAAGACATAGACAGTAAATACTCACTTATATGTGGATATTAAACATATAATATAGATAAACATACTAAAATCTGTACACCTTAAGAACCTAAGCAAGAAGGAGGACCCTGGGTAAGATGATCATTCCTTGCTCAGAAGGACAAACTAGATGGGCATTGGAAGAAGGAGAAAATAGGAAACAGGACAGGAGCCTACCACAGAGGGCCTCTGAAAGACTCTATCCAGCAGTGTATCAAAGCATATACTGAGACTCATAACCAAACTTTGGGCAGAGTGCAGGGAATCTTATAAAAGAAGGGGAAGATAGTAAGACCTGGAGAGGACAAGAGCTCCACAAGAACAGCAACAGAACAAAAAAATCTGAGCACAGGGCTTTTTTTCTGAGACTGATCCTTCAACCAAGGACCATTCATGGAGATAACCTAGAACCCCTGCTCAGATGTAGCCCTTGGCAGCTCAGTATCCAAGTAGGTACCCTAGTAAGGGGAACTTACATGAACTTCATGTCTTGACATGAACTCTGTGGCTGGCTCTTTGATCACCTCCCCCTGAAAGGGGAGCAAGCTTGCCAGGGCACAGAGGAGGACAATGCAGCCAGTCCTGATGAGACCTGATAAGCTAGGGTTAGATGGAAGGGGAGGAGGACCTCCCTTCTCAGTGGGCTTGGAGAGGGGCAGGGAGGAGATGAAGTAGGAGGCTACAGCTGGGATACAAGGCTACAGCTGGGATACAAAACGAATAAAGTGTTATTAATATAAAAAAATAAAAAATAAAAAGAGAATGTCAGTGAAGAGGAAAAAAAATTTCCTGAGCAAAAGAAATGTTTTTTTTTATTAGAGACTTGTAAGCAAGAACTCAGCAGGATAGAGCTATGTGATAATGGCTTACTATCATGGAGCTTGACCTTAACTGTGTTTCTGGAAATTTCTATAGCTCACTCTACTCACATCAGTACTACCTCCCGATATCTTCTTGCTGCTCATCTAATCATGCATTTTGATGATTCTAAGACATCTTTTGGCTGGCGAATCCCAATAATGTCTCCAGCACAAATCTCATCAGTCTATTAAACCTTTTTATATGGATGGCTGCAATTCAACTCACCTTGCAAGGTTTCTTTTCCTTGACAAAGGCAGCAGTTCTGTCTCTTTTACCCATAGCAATCACATTGCCCATCGGAATACTAAATTTATCAGTTTGCTTGTCTCACAGCATGGGTTGTGGTGGCTTTTTACTTAGTGTACGTGGGGCAGAATGATCACAAAGAGCTTATGGTGGCATTGGCGAATCTTCTCAAGATCAGCAGAAGAAAGAGACTGTGCAGAGGATAATTTCTACTACTGTCTTAGGAACTACCCGAATCACTAATAAAGATAAAATATAAGGCAGTAAAGAAGACAGCCAATTCAAGTGTGTGACTTCAAGTTGGACCCTCAAGATGTTATTTACAATAAATCCTAACACTCTCTCTCCAGAAAGGAAGAGGTGAATATTTGTGTACTGACTTCCTCTTCTCAATGGGTTGCCTTGTGGAGACTCACACCTCTCAACTTCCATTTTTTAGGTGAAGTTTCTGTGGCTTCCTGACACCAGAGGCAACACAGAAGCCCCAGAGAGAATGCAAGAGCCATATAAAATGAAGGCATATACCTTCAAGGTGATGCCCTAGTCATACCTGAGGCTTGTTCTGAATCAATGCCACCCAGTCCTCCACCTTCCATTAGCAAGTATAACTTTACCAAGACATCTTTAAATACCTGTCATTTTATCTCTATCCCACTACTCTTTTAAAATGTAGAGGCCTTTCTTTTTTCACTTTTATTGATGATAAAATCTCCTTCTGTCCTCCAGCCTTGCCTGATTCATTTTCCTGATACTAAATCCACAATCATTTATTTATTTATCATTTATTTGCTTGCTTTAAGATAAAATATCTCCTAATTTCTCACTCTTATAAGACTGTTCATTTTTTTCTGGGGGGGGTTGAGACAGGTTCTTGCTAAGTAGCTTTTGTTGTTCTGGAATTTGCTACATAGACTAGGCTAGCCTTGAACTCACAGAGATCTTCTTACCTCTGCCTCCCAAGTGCTGGGATTAAAGGCATACACCACCATGCCCAGCAGTTTATAAGACTTTTTAAAATTAATTTATTCATTCAGATATTACATTCTGACCTCAGTTTCTCCTCCCTCTTTTCTTCCCCATCCCCACCACCACCACCTCTGCTCTCTCCATCCATTCTTTCTCAGTTTCATTTCAGAAAGGGACAGGCCTCCCAGGGACATCAACCAAACACGGCCTAGCAAGTTGCAATAGGACCAGGTATCTTTCCTCATAGTAAGGCTGCCCATGGCAACCCAGGAGGAGGACAAAGGTCCCCAAAGCAGGCAAAACCACCAGAAACAGCTCCTACTCCCTGTGTTAGGAGTCTCAGAAAGAGCATCAAGCTACACAACTATAACATCAATGAACAGTGCCTAGTTTAGACACATGCAGGTTCCCTGATTGTTGGTTCAGTCTCAGGGAACCCTTATAAATCCAGGTTTGTTGATTCTGTGGGTTTTACCGTGGTGTCCTTGTATGGGACTAGAAAAAAAAAAAGCCATCCTGAGTAAATGAATCCAGACCCAGAAAGACAAACACACACTAACTTGCAAGTGGATATTAACTGTAAAGTAAAAGAGAGTCATGCTATAGTCCACAGACCCAGACACGCTTAGTAATAAGGAGGGCTCAAGGGAAAATGCATGGATCATCCAGGGATGGGAAAATAGAACAGATATTTCCTGACTGGGGGAAGTCGAGGATGGGAAGCTGAGAGACCTGGTTGGGGAGAATGGAAGGAGAGAGTACTGGGGGAGACAACTGGAATGAGGAGGCAAGAAACCTAATGCAGTGAAAACTCTTAGGATCTATTAGAGTGACCCTAACTAAGCCTCCTAGTAATGAGAAACATGGCTCCTGAACTAGCCATCTCTTATAATCAGGCAAAACTTCCAGTGGAAGGATTGAAATGCCAACTCAGCCACAAAAACTTCAACCTACAATATGTCTTGCAAGCATGATGTGCTAGAGTAAAGGTGGCACAGAAACTGTGGGAGTGGCCAACCAGTGACTGTTCCATCTTGAAGAACCATGCCACAACAAGGACTCCAACCATGACACTACCTGGAGGACCAGAAATCAGAAGGTGGATGGCCCAGAGACGGAAGCAAGAACCAAACACATCTGGAAAAAAAAAAAAAAAAAAAAAAAAAAGGAAAAGCAGAGAAATGATTCTTAATCATATACTGCTCTACTCAGATAGGAGCCTGGCATAATCACCACCAGAGAGGCTCCATTCAGCAACTGATGGAAACAGATGCAGAGACACACAGCCAAACATCAGGTGGAGCTCAGGGAATCCTGTCGAAGAGGGTGAGGAAGACATTTTAGTATCTGCTCTGTTACATTTGACCAGGGCTCCCTGGTCCCTCTACTTGAATGCTTTCGCTTTGACCAAACTGACTAACTCAAAGCTTCCTCTTATGCTCTTCTTCTTCATGCTTCCAAGGCTGGACTATTACTCATGTGGCTTGGGACAGTAGTCTTTTTCTCAAAACTCAAGCTCCCCCCAAACGTTGTCTCAATGTCTCTCCTCTGGAACAGGGTTCCTTTAACTTCAGTGCATTGGAACACCTTGTATTTGAGGGTGGTTAGTGTTAAATTGACAGAATCTAGACTGCGTAGACATCTGGTCATGCTTGGGGGGTTACCTTGACTGCACTGATTGCGGTAGGAGAGCCCTCGCATTCTTTGCCTGGGATCCTGGACTATATAAGTAGAGAGAAGGAGTTGCATACAGTCTTGCATTCATCATTCTCTCTCTATTTGATTGCTGATACCAATGGACCAGATGGTCCAAGCACCTCCTCCCATCACTTTCCTTCTATGGTGGCCTTGAACTGTGAGACATATCAGTAAGTTCTCCCTTAAGTAGCTTTTGCCAGCATACACTGAACAACAGAAATAAAAATTAAAGCATCACTACTGTGGAAATGCTAAAGAGAGGACTGTTCTATGGAAATGAGAGGAACGGAAAAATGCAATCAAGACATTTGGTCCAAAGATTGGAATCCAGAAGATGTAGAGATTTTCAGAGTACATTTCCAGATGCTCTGAACTCTACTAACTAAAGTCCATGCAGCATGGTGGCTATGAGTGGAGTTTTAGGAGTCTGAGTTTCACCATGTGATGTTTGGTTTGTCACTTAATAACCCTCTAAACTTGTATTTATGCTCATAAAATGATAATAATAAAATGTTGCCTAATGGAGCTATTGTGTGTTTAACTGAGGCAGTACATTGAAATGGTTGTCATATTCTTTAGTATATCATGAAACACTAATAAATGCTAACGACCATTTTATTATATGCTCCTTTAAATTGCTTACTTACAAAATAATAGCAAGAGTTCAGCAGTTTAGTAGACATAAATTCCAAAGAAATGATAAATTCCTTAAATTAAGGCATTTTTTGGCCTTATGCATCATTGTGTTTATTTTAAACATTTAATATATTCTTAATTCATAGGATTGCTGCTGAGGAGAAAAATATAATCAAAAGGAAACTGATTTTAGGACTTTTAAGGAAGGTTAATATATTTTTATCCAAAATTCCCAATAATGCATCACAAAGGGAAAGAACTTTCAAAAGTTGCAATGTACTTTAAAATATGTCTGTCACAATTTCTTACAGTCAGAGAGACGGTTTTGTATAAAGATCTCTAAAGATTCATAGCCATTAACAAATCATCCCTCCGAGTTATTGCCAATTTCATTACACCAATTTTAGTCATGGTTAGAAACTATACAGCAAATAAAACATCTAGAGACAGAATTCCAGTGAGTCACTTGCAAGCCATGGCAGAAGTTCAAATACAAGGCATATGTGATGAATTTGGCTAGCAAGAATGTCAAGACTGGACAAGTGTGCTGGGTAGTCCTGGGTCTGACGCACAGGAGCACGCTCTTTCCCAGATGAAGTGTGTGGGGGAGGTATTTTCATTACAAACTGTGTTTCTCCTCTCCAGGCACTCAGCATTCCTTTATCCATTTGTTGTTGAAATCATGTTATCTATTCCATGTTTTGATAATCATTGTAATCACGTGGTTTGATTAATTTTATACCTGTTCATGAAATACATGCTAGAACTGACCTATTTGCAGACGGATTGTTACAGCATGTAAGAAGTTTCTGGAATCGCATAATTTCTGAAGTTAGTGTTACTAACCCCAGATCCTGATAACAAGGAGGGTAAGTCATTGCACTGCAATGACATCCTCAGTAATAGTTCTCTCCTGTGTGGCTGTCACAGAGCCAAGGTGTCATAGCAGTCAAAGAGTACCCTTCAAATGGGAATGTGAACACATAATCGATGCTGTCTCAAATTACAAAATGTTTTCTGTGATATTTAATTTATTAATTCAATAATAAGCATTTAAGTAATATATTATGAAAGCATGTTGCTTATTTGAACTATTATTTTTCATATTAAAGGCTTATAGCTCTTAAGGGAGGTTCTGGAATCACATAGTAACTAGAACACTTTGTTTCCTACCCCAGAGTCTGGTAACAAGGGGTATTAAGGCATCCCACTGCAATGCTGTGGCTTTGAAATCATCATCATCTTGACTTGGCCTCCCAGGAAGCTGGGATTCCAGGAGTGTGCCACTGTACCTGGCTCAAATGTGAACTATATGCATCTTCTTTGTCCTCATGAGAACCAAGTTTTATATTTTTCTAAAATTCAGGGAAAATGGTGTTTATTCTGTTTAGAGCGTTTGTTGTTTATATCATAAGACATTTTTCATTTGTATCAAATCTACAAATCTTCTCACAAGTCATGTGTACTTAACTGTACAATTATCTCTGGTTGTAATTTGTATAAATTATAGAGCCTTAAAATGTGATATGGAAGTCTTTCTTATAATGCTTTACAACACTAAATTCAGCTCAGCCCCTGATAATAATTGCTGGACCCATTGGAACTTTCTCCTTCCTTTTCAATTTTATTATCAAATCTAATCAAATAACATCTTTGTACACTATGTACTTTGTTAATACAAAGCTAAACAATTATTGGTACCCAGGTTAATATAATTTCTTTAAATGAAATATTTAAGAGAACTTTCTATATTATGTAAGAAACACTAATATATCTGCCTCCCCCCAAAATCAACATTCTCCCTTTTAAGAATTTTTTTTTCCAACAGTGAAATGAAAACCTTATTATTCTGCTTAAGTATATTCTGTAACCATGGTGTTCAAAGGTAGAAGTTTTATAAAGGAGTTTGAAAGTGACTCAAAAGGGTCAGCTCTATTTCCATTCTTTTCATCTCTCTGTCTCCCATGGAATCAGTTTGATCCTGAGACTGATTCATTTCAATCACAAGGTGATTCAGAGAGGGAACGGAGTGAGAGAGAAAGAGAGAGAGCAAGAGAGAGAGAGAGAAAGAGAAAGAGAAAGAACCATGTAATGGAATTATTATTTTAATTCTACTGATGGGCCTAATTTAGATTAGAAACAGGATACTAGGGTTTGGAATTTGGATTATTTTGTCTTTTGATCAGTTCAATGCCAGGTATAAGTGAGAGTCACCTGCCGTGCTAGAGATGGGTTGATTATACAAAAGAAAAAAAAAAAAAAAACAGTTAAAGAAGGGTGAAGCGTGAGGTCAACTTTGTTTCCAAGTAGAGTCAGTGTTTAAAAAATCCCAAGGTATAGATAGGTCTTTTTTCTCAGGTTAACTCTTAAGCTATGTAGTTTAAATAAAATCATTTCCAGCTCAGGGTTGAGGACACTGGAGCTCAGTGTGACTAATACCTTGAATTAATATGTATTTTTCATAAACTCCTGTTCAGCATTTCTAGTCACTTGTTACTTGTGTCAAAACATTAGTAAAAGGCGAATGTTTAGTGAAATTATGTGTTGCCATGCTAACTAATGTCACTTGCTACCTTGTGTTGTTAACTGTTTCCTTATTTTAATTCCAATCCCCTGTTCCAGTTTAAATTTTTCAAAGCTGATACTAAATGATAATGGACAATGTTGGGAGAATGGAAGGAAAGTGATCACTAAGATGCCTTGTCTTAATCTTTGTTTCACAGATAGTCTCTGATGGTCTCCTCACTCATTGTCTAAATAGAATAACTTTGGGGGGTTGACTAGAGTTTGGTGGGGATGAGAACAAGAGGGGTCAGGCGTTGTGGAGAGGGGATGCAGGCAGACACAGCTGGAATTGGAGAGCCTTGGGCTGTGTGTGGAAACACTGCAGTAGAAACTTTCTGCGCTGGAGCAGTGGTGGTACAGAATTTGTAGCAAGTGTTTGGTTTATCTTGAGGCCCCACTAGGAGAAGAAGCCCATGCCCTACACTGGCTGGACTGAGATACTGGTTATTCCAGAGGATAGAACCAAACAGGACTGACAGAAAAAAAATTTTTTCAATGTCTTAATGATGTTCTCCTACAGTATGCCTGGTTCACTCATCATCAGAGAGGCTTCTTCCAGCAGCAGATGGGAGCAGCAGGTCAGAGACCCATAGTCAGATATTATGTAGAGTATTAAATTGTAGATCTCCATCAGGTTGCTCCCCTCAGAGATGGGGGCCTTTCAGAAGAATGGAGGAAAGATTACAGGGTTAAGATGGGATAAAGTACACCAGAACATCAACTAATCAGGGCTCACACAGGCTTACAGAGACTGAATCAACAAGCATGGGGCCTGCAGGGCTCTGTACCAGGTCTTCTGTATACATGCTAAGGCTATTAGCTTGGTGACTTGATAGGACTCCTAACAGTGGGAGCAGGTACCCCCGAATCTTTTCCTGCTCTTGGGACTCTTTTCTTCCTTTTGGGTTAACTTGTCCAGTCTCAATATGGCAGCTTTTGCTTTGTCTTATTACATTTTGTTTTGACTTATTTGGATATTGGCTCTTTGAAGCCTGCTCTTTTCTGAAGAGGGAACGGGTGGGGAGTGAATCAGTTGTAGAGCGGAGGTTGGGGGAGGTGCTGGGGAGAGTACAGGGAAGGGAAATTGCTTGGCGTGTCATGTATGAGAGAGGAATCAATTTTCTTTTTTTTTTCTGTTTTTTTCTTTTATATTTTTTTACAGGGTCCACTTTTTATTGGACATATTAATATATTAGCCCAAAACACCAAAGCCCATGTCATCACCAGACTCCAGATTCTTCCTTCTTTGTTTCCACTTTCTTCTTCGCTGCTGGAGCAGCAGCAATGGTAGGGTCTGTCCCACCAGACCCTACATTGCAGATGAGGATCCCAATGTTGGCATTGGCCAGGTCCATTGCAAACAAGCCAGGCCAGAAAGGTTCAGCGTTGACACCAGCTGCTTTAACACAGGCATTGATTTTATCCTCTGTGATTGTCACCTCATCGTCCTGAAGTAGAATAGATGCAGGTGCACTTGGAGACTGAGGCCAGGTTGCAGACTTCTGGCACAGGGATAGAAGCCGAAAGAAGTGAGCGGCTCATCCCAACTCGTTCTTAGCTTCCTGGGAAGGACGGAGCTCTTTGGCAGGAGCTAAGAAAAAGCAAGAGGAATCTATTTTCAATAATTAAGAAAAGAAAACTCTGTCCCCTCCTTTCTACCACAGTGTTTCTCAGCTTCAATGCATGTGTTGTGTTATCTTGCTTCATCAATGTGGGAAAATGCTTAAAGGTAGGTTTTATTGTTGTTGTTTGGTTTGGTTTTTATTATGAAAACTCAACGAGCAAATCTCCAGATTGGGAGCAAATCCCTCATTTTAAGTTGGCTTGCCCCACATCTTCTGATAATACACCCAACTACTCTTTACTCCCTTGTTTCCAGAATTTAGCAAAAGGCCTTTCTTGGTCTTTGTTGCATGGATAAAGGTTTCTTTCCTTGTGATCAGAATACCTGTTTGCAGAATAGTTTTTATTTCCTTTTTATTTGTGTGTGTTTTTTAATGATTTTATTTATTTATTTATTTATTTTATTCATTTTGTATTCCCCATAAGCCCCTCCCTCCTCCCCTCCCGCCCTTCCTTCCCTTTCTGCATGCATGCCCCTCCCCAAGTCCACTGATAGGGGAGGTCTTCCTCTCCTTCTTTCTGATCTTAGACTGTCAGTTCTCATCAGAAGTGGCTGCATTGTCATCTTCTGTGGCCTGGAAAGGCTGCTCCCCCGTCAGGGGGAGGTGATCAAAGAGCAGGCCAATCAGATTATGTCAGAGGCAGTCCCTCTTCCCATTACTATGTAACCCACTTGAACACTGAACTGCCATGGGCTATATCTGTGCAGGGGTTCTAGGTTATCTCTATGAATAGTCCTTGGTTGGAGTATGAGTCTCTGCGAAGTTCCCTGTGTTCAAATTTTCTTTATATATTCTTTATTGGAGTTTGTCTTTTACTATACAGGGCCTCTCTCTCACCATACATGCTGAATAAAATTATAGCTTCTCTGTAGTACTGAGATAAAGTGTTACTCTACCTTCCTAATGCTGAGAACCTTTGATACAGCTCCTCATGTTCTGGTGGCCTCCAACTGTAATTTTTTTGTTGTTGTTGTTGCTACTTAATGATGATAACTTTGCTACTGTTATGAATTGTTTTTTTTTTAATTTTTATTTTTTGCTATTTATTTTATATCCCAATTATAGCCCCTTCCTTCATCACCTCCAGGTCCCACCCTCCTTCCCTCTTCACCCCCTATTCCTTTCCCCTAGTCCACTGAAAAGGGGAGACCTCTTCCCTGCCATCTGACCCTAGCTTATCAAAGTCTTATCATGAGTACCTAGATCCTCTTCCATTGCGTTCAGGCAAGGGTGCATTGCCAGGGGGAAGTGATCAAAGAGCATGCAACTGAGATCATGTATGAGACAGGCCCTGCTTCCCTTACTCAGAAACCTACATGGAGACTGAGGTGCCTATGGGCTACCTCTGAGCAGGGGATGTTGGTACTTTCCATACATGGTCCTTGGTTGGTGCATCAGTCTCTGCAGGCCCCCTGGGCCCAGAATTTTTTATTTTGTTGGTCTCCTTGTGGAGCTCCTGTCTCCTCTGGGTTCTTTACTCTCCTTCTTCCATAAGACTCCCTGTACTCTGCACAAAGTTTGGCTGTGAGACTCAGTATCTGCTTCTATCCCCTGTTGTGTTGAGCCTTTCAGAGGACATCTATGGTAGGCTTCCACCCTGTTCCCTCCCTGTCTTCCAATGCTTTTATTGTCTACCCTATTTGTCATTCTCAATGAGAATCAAGCATCCTCCTTAGGGTCCTCCTTATTGCTTAGCTATAAATTTTAGTATGATTATTCTATATTAAATGGCTAGTATCCACTTATAGTGGGTATATACTATGTGTGTGTCTTTCTGGCTCAGGGTTACCTCACTCAGGATGATCTTTTCTAGAACCATCCATGATGGTTCATGATTTCCTTGTTTTTAATAGCTGAGTAGTATTCCATTGAAATGTGCCACAATTTCTGTATCCATCTCGGTGGTTTCCAGTTCATGGCTATTATCAATAAAGCTGCTATGAACATAGCTGAGCAAATGTCCTTGTTGAATGTTGGGGCATCTTTCCGGTATATGCCCAGGAGTGGTATCTGTAAAGCAAAGGACACTGTCAAGAGAACAAAACAAACAGCCTACAGACTAGGAAAAGATCTTTACCAACCCTACATGCAACAGAGGTCTAATATTCAGAATATATAAAAAATTGGAGGAAATGAATAAGTGCCTTAAAGAAAACTAAGAAAATACAAACAAACAGTTGAAGGAAAAAAAAAAAGAACTCAAGACATTAAACACCAAGAAACAAAAAAAAAATCCTATTAAAAATGGAGTACAGCCACCATTGTTACTACCATCTCATTGGCGGCTGTTGGAGCTACCACCAGGGCATTAGCCATGAGTCATACTAGGCAGACTGCTCAGACCCTGAATAATCATTTAGCCAATGTAGCTCATGCCTTAGTTGTACATAAAGGAATTAATGCTCAACTAAAAGGAAGCTTGATGGTGGTCAATCAGAGGATTGACCTCTTGCAGGAGCAAATTGATACCCTATGGCAAATCGCTCAACCTGGCTGTCAATGAAAGTATGCTGGACTTTGTGTCACTAGCATACAACATGAGAATTTTTCCTGTGCTGCACATCTGTCTAAACAATTGTCGAGCTATATTTTAGGTAATTGGACTGGAGAATTCTATACTACGATGGAGCAGCTGAGAGTGGCCATTGTCACAGTAAATTCTACCAGAGTGGATGCAGGACGAGCCACAGGATTATCAACATGGATTGCTGCAGCCATGAATCATCTGAAGGAATGGGTGGGCATGGGAGCGTTAGCAGGCCTTCTGTTGTTGGTCTCCTTGGTTTGCCTGTGGTATATATGCAAGATTAGAGTCTCACAACAGTGTGATGCAGCCATGATCATTTAGGCCTTTACAGTCATTGAAGCAGGACATTCTCCCCAAGCATGGTTGGATACCATAAAAAGCTAAAATGATATGCTCAAGATGCGAGGCTAAGCACTGCACTCAGGGTCAGCCGCTTTGGACCCAGAGAAGAGCATGTCTGATTGCATGCGGGTTGATGCCCCAGGTCCCGCCTCTGAGAAAAAGGTATCAGACGGGTCTGATGCTCTTTGGGTGGATGACACCTAAATGAACATCTGTACAAAGTCCGAATTTATTTCTAATATCAGAGATCAGACCTCTACTCTTGCCTGATGCGTCTAAAACAAAAAGGGGGAACTGTAGAGAGCTGCGGAATGCTATGCCTTAAAGATGGAGCTGGTTTCCGCCTTCCACCTTCCCGATGGTGAGTGCTCTCTGTCACGAACAATTCCACATTTGGCTAAGGCTGAGGATCTGGCTTGCTTCCATATATGTGGACCTATCTGCATTGCCCACGTGGCACGCCTGGGTTGGCTACCCAGAGGCTATTTAAGCTGTGGGCTGGCTTTCCCCAGGGTCCGAGGATTGTTCAAGGTTCCTGAATAAACTGCATTGAAAAAAAAAAAAAAGAAACTTCATGGACCATACAGTTATAATTTATAACCTGCATGTTGCAGGGATATCCAAGGATACAGCTTTCATGATTCAGCACTAGTGTTGAGGTCAGTTGCTCATGAATGCAGCTGTCTTTGTGTCACCCTGACTCTTTTTAATAATCCCTTATGTATCCTTCTCTTAAATGATGCCATTAAACTTAATGCTTCACTAAAAAAAAAAAAATGGAGTACAGAGTTAAACAGAAAATTCTCAACAGAGGAATATTAAATATAGGAAAAACACTTAAAGAAATAATCAAATTTTTTAAGGCTAACGCAAATCAAAACAACTTTGAGAGTCCATCTTACACCCATCAGAATGGCTAAGATAAAAAGCTCAAGTGACAACACATGCTGGAGAGGATGTGGAGAAAGGAAAACCCCCCTTCATTGCTGGTAGGAATGCAAACTTGTACAACCATTTTGAAAATCAATCTGGTGCTTTCTCAAAAACTTGGGAATAGTGCTTCCTCAAGATCCAGCTATATTGTTACGAATTGTAGTATAAATATCTGCCATTTTAGATGGTCTTAGGCACAGGTCATTTGACCCCAAATTGTCGAAACCCACAGTTTGAGAACCTCTGAAGTAGAGAAAAAGAACACTTTTGGCAACAAGAATGTGAAAAAAAAAACATTCTTGATGTTCTAGCATTGGCATTATGAACATAAATAATAGAATATTTGGAGAACATTAGGGGTGAACTTTAAAGTGTAAATGAAGGGGATACTGTTAAAGTAATTTTTATAAAACTGTGTTTATTTCCCAGTTTCTCTCTTAACCCAGTTGTCTCACAAATAATTATTTTCTATTTGTTTAATAACAAGCTTCAAAACACAATAACTGAGCAGTTATTGCTCTATTCTTAACCCTCTGAGGTATTCTGGTTTCCTTCCAATGCACATCTCAGAGATACTTGCACTATGTAGCTTTCTTTACTCTAGTTCCTCTCTTGATAGCACCTGATCTCTCCCATAGCTGAATCCCCTACTTCCTTCTCTAACTCCTCCTCTCTTAGCTGGCAGGAAGTCCAGCTCTATTCTCTCCCTTGTTCGTCGATTGCCTATAAAATGCTTTATTGGCATATCAGAGGATAGTTGTGGCACAATGTTTACAGGAGATTCTCAGAACAAAGATTGAAATGAGACATGGGGTGGGTATACAAATCAGCATTTAAATTATACAATAACCTTATGCCTACAAGATACTATGATATTTTCACCCATTTATCTCATTTAGTCATTTATAGCTGCATGAATAAAGCAGAATTTCTATTTCTCTCTAAAAAATTAAGAATAGTAATGAGCTAGATAGGCTTGCAAAGAGGTACTAGAATATGTTGCAGTATGTGTAACAAAAATAATTTGTACAAGGTTCAAATCCAGTAAAGAAAAAAAAATCTGTTTGAATAGAAAATAACAATTATCACTACAACAATACAGAAGTAAAGTAGAACTGAGTAGAGATTAGTACAAAATAAAGGTCACAATTAATAAATTATAGGTCAAAAATCCTCAGAGAGCAGAGGGTCTCCAAAGTTGTTTTCAAAAGGAATAGGATTTGTATGGGATTTTTATAAATAGAAAAGCCGCAGACAGTCAATAAGTAGGTCAATTGTTAGTGTGTTCATGGTGAGATAGAAAAGGCTTATTTTAGGACCAGTGTACTTTAGTCTTAAAGTAGTTTTAGGAAGGGCGGTTTAAAGCCAAATAGCAACACACTTTTGGAAAAAGGCAGAGCTCTGTACTCTTGAGGAGTCCCTTCTCTTGGACTCACCTCTGGTATTGCACCATCACATACTCAGTATCCCCAGGTGTACAGTACACCTGCCCTTGAGCTATTTTTTCCATTTTACTTTTTGGGATAAGTGAGAATCTTTTCAGGAATGCTTTGAGATTTCTCTGTGACCATTGTATCGCCACATTTCAGATAGAGCCACTGGAGTGAAAACTTCATCGGGGAACCTGCATTTTTCCTGCAACTGGAATTTTATCCTTTTGTTTCTTACTCTTTTCTATGTTGGGGGGCTGAGGCCGTATAATTTAAATTAACACTGCATTTGGAGAGAAAGTTTCTATGAAATAAAAAAAAAAAACACAGATCAAGACAGAGTCCTTGTAGATCCAATTTGCTGTGCACAGTGGGTGTTGGATAAAAGCTGGTAACTGAGAATAATTCAACACTGATTCATACCCTTGATCGTAATGATTGTCACGAAGATTAAGAGAAGAAAAACAAATAAATATTAACAATAAAACTCCAAAGCATTTATTCTTTTAAGAAAAGGGGGAAAGTAAACATTAGTAATTATTACTTAAAGCAACACAACATAGTTGTCATGATGTTGATATTTTTGAATTGTTTTTTCTTCATATAAATAAACATTTTTTTCACAATGTAAACATGATACTAACACAATATAATTTATAATATGAATTCTTATTAAAATTTATCATTAAGTGGTAAGCAAAAATCTTATGTATTATGGAGTCAATGATTGTTTTCATACACGCAAACAATGTGGAATGATCAAGTTACGCTATCATATCCATCAAGGAGAAGAACATATTTTAATTTTCACTTTTATTAAAGGACACTTTAAGAACACAAGAATAAAGACACTGCTGAATTTAGATAATAATTGACTTTAGAAAAGGACATTTGATCTAGATTGTTCAGTAAAGAACACATTTCCCTCAAGAAGCCTGATGACAGCCTTGTCTTGACCCTTTTCTAGCCGTTTTGTCATGAACAAGCTCATCCAGGGCAACATCACAGGAAGCTGAGGTGCCTGCAGCTGCTATTGACATTCACATCCAAAGGGCAAACTCCTCTTTCCAAAATAACATTTAACCAAACACTCAAGATCACAGACTGTACACCAAAGAGGGGAAAAACAGACAATTTAGAATTATCAATAATTCATGTTCATGTTTATGTTTCGGTGTAGGGGTGTGTGTGTGTGTGTGTGTATGCTTTGTGTGTGCAGGTATTCTCAAAAGCCAGAAGAGTATCAGATTCCCTGGAAGGGGAGTTCCAGGCAGCTGTGCACCACCTTACATGGGTGTTGCGAACCACATGGGCTCTGTAGAAAGGCAGCAAGTGTTCTTCATCATCGAATCACATCTCCAGCCTTGGTAACGTTTACATATTTCAAAAACTGTTGGGGCTGGATGCCGGGAGCCAAAGCCAAAGTCAATGAGCCAAGGCTATCTACGGAAGCCAAAGTCAAAGCTATCTAGTGGAGACAAAGGTAGTTACTGAAGCCAAAGCCAAGTAGAGAGCAAAGGTCATTTAGTGGAGACCTAAAGCTATGTAGTGAAAGAGTTATCTAGACCCTAAATCATGGGTGATAGATTGTGAGGACATCCTTTGTTAGAGCATCCGTAAGACATCTTAAGAGAACATCCTTATGGTATCTTGCAGGTGCAATATTTAACCCATGAAAGCACTCTTCGTGTCTCCTGCAGCAGCTAGTTACCTTCCCCCTTTTTCTGCCTTCTCCCTATATAAGTTGGGAAAAATTTTCTAATAAACGGAAGCTTTGATCAGACAAACAGACTTGGCTTCCTTCCTTGTGCTTCTCGTCCCTTCCCCCATTCCTTCCACTTTCCTCCCTTAGGAACCCACGTTGAAACCCCGCAGGCTGGGACAGCTGGAGAAATGGGTAAGCGGTTGAGAACATACATTGCTGCTCTTACATGGGACTCAGGTTTGATTCCCACCACCTTGGAGGGTGGCTCATAACCTCTTATGACTTTAG
Source organism: Meriones unguiculatus (assembly GCF_030254825.1). Taxonomy (NCBI): domain Eukaryota; kingdom Metazoa; phylum Chordata; class Mammalia; order Rodentia; family Muridae; genus Meriones; species Meriones unguiculatus. The sequence continues at coordinate 46,839,706 of NC_083350.1, forward strand.
CTCTGAAGATACAATGTCATCTTCTGAACTCCCGGGGAACTGCTTGGAAGAGCTCATGCCCATACACAGACACACATGCACATGGTTAAACATAAAATAAATCCTTAAAAATTGTTTAAAATGGAGCCAGTCAAGCTTCGAAAAGTGCAAAATGCTCAGAAAGAAATCACTAAACCACTTGAGATTTCTTTACGTATTTTAGTAACTTTTGTCAGAAAGTCCTCCAGTCTTTTGGTTTCTATAACAATAAGCACACAGAGAAATATTCATGTAATAATTGGTTTATTCACTATACTATAAATGTTATGGTGGGGAGGAAAGAAGGAAATGAGGGAAGGCATACTTCATCCGAGGCTCTTAAGTAAATACTAGGAGACTATGTGTGTGTGTGTGTGTGTGCATGTATGTGCGTGTGCATGTGCTCACGCACGTGTTCCCCATTGTTGCAAATTTGACTTTGTTGACTGAAGATTACTTCTTCACAGAATAAATAGTTGAGAAATTATTGAACCTATAGGCCATTTCCTTCTAAACACATGCAACCAACCAATGCTTTTAGATTTAAATACCAAGTAGCATTTTTCCTGAGTTGTTACTCTTACAGATGGAAACAAAGGACTAATCTTTCCCGCACATGCGCTGACTGTTTCCTTAGTGAATACTTCCAGAACAGGATTAGTAGGGTGAACTTTTAAAGACTTTTGGTAATAATTTCCAACATGTTTAGGATTAGAGTGTTAGATAGTCCAGGGAGCTGTAATTCAAGCCTACATCTGTCCACATTCTGAACAAGGAATGAAGGGGACTGTATTCTTTGGAGTAAGTATGAAAACGCTGAGTTTTCTCATATTGTTGCTGTTTACTAATGAAACCGTTCTCTGCCTACAAGAGTTGAAAGATTATAGAATCAAGATCGCTTTCAACTTTGTCTTAGTTTTGATATTAAAACAGGACCTTTGTGTCACTATTAAAAAAATTTAAAGCACAAGTAACTTTGCCTGTGTCGATTTTGAAAGAAAGATTTTTTTTTCTGTTATTCTACCTAGTTTTAGATCTTCTATTCAAAATGACTGGCAAGATTCATGTTGTGAATGATCTTGTCTTTTAGGATGCTTCAACTTAAACACTCAGCCTACCTATGACCTTCCCAAGTAAAGCTGCAATAAAACCATCTGAAATGCATTGGCACTTGACAGATACTTAACTAGGTAGAATATCTGTTTGACCAGATGTTATCAACTAAGACACACACTTTGGGGTGACTGTGAGAGCTTTCCCTGAAAGGGTATAATGAGGCCAGAAGACCTTTCCCAAAGATAAATAGTGCCATCCAATGGGTGGCATAGACAGAAAGGTGTATGACAGATTAATGTTATTTCCTGTAGGTCTTAATTTGTGGTTTTACTGAAACCAGTTAAAATATTGTTTGGTATTCGATTTAACAGAGTCTTAGAATGTACATGGTACTGTGTACATGCATCTTACATACAACCACCTATGACTAGTTCCAGAGCATTAGAAGCCCTATTAGTGCTTCCACAGGCACAAAAACTCATGTATATATACACACAAACACAAACACATGAGAGAGAGAGGAAAAAAGAAACCTAGATGAATAAATACACATACACACACAGAGAGAACTAGATGAATAAATAAACTTTCAAATAAAAAGTTGAAATAGCTATTAGAGTTATATACTAAGCAATAATGTCTCTAATATTGTATTATATTAAATGTATATTGAATGTATAGTGTATTGTGTTATATTAAATGTCCTATTTTATTTTACTAATATGTATTAAAATATTCATTTAAAAATAATCAACACTTTTGTTGATTAAGCCAAAACTGTATCCTGTTACCAAAGACTTCATATGAATACATATTCTATCCTGATCCACTTTACTTAGAAATTCTGTATCCATACAACTCCTGCCATTAACCCGGTCCTTTTGAGCTAAAACTTTCTTGAATTGGAGCCTGGTGATTTTTAAGTCTCATGTAGAGTTCTTGTCATCAGTATTACCCTAGGCTGAAACATAGATACTCAGGAACCATCGACATAACGGTGAAACATTTAATGCAACACAATCAGCAGAGACCACCTGTCTCTGCACTGTGCAGGTCTGATGCTCAGAATAGCACTTAGGAAACCTCAGTGGACCACTGAGGAGATGTTGAAGGGATGCCTTGGAAGAGACTTTTCCACCATCCTGCACCCTAGGACCTCTACCAAAATCTCTCAAACACTGCTTCCATCCACAGAAAGAATATATAGGAAGCAGAAAGATTAGCATTATTTTTTTTTTGTGAATGAAAGCCTTGAATATTGTCAATGGAACCCTGTTTCCAGAGATGAAGGACTTTATGCTTTAATATATACTATATAATCAAGAACTCTGTTGAATGGCTGACTTTTATGAAGAACTTGTTGTGTTCTCGGCCCTATACCCGATGACTCAAGATGTATCCTGTCTCTCTATCCTCTCAGTCCCTGTGCTGCACAATGCGAGGACACTAATACTGTGTTAGAAAAGCAGAAATCTGAGGGGAGAGGCTCAGGAATTGGTGAAGGTCAAAATGCTCAGAAGTGATAGCAGTTGGTTCGGACTCTGGCTGCCAGACCCAATCTCTTAAACATGCTGATACTGTCTTTGTAGTGTTGCTCATCCTGAATCCTGAGGACTATCGAATATTAGATCTGTTTAGTGAAGGAATATCCTACCAGAAATGTGGGTGATTGACAGCAGCACCGGGTGTTAATGCTCTAGACTTTTCCTCTAAGAATGGACAGCATTCAGTCTGTGATGCACAGGGAATGAAAGTTAAATGTGAAAAGTCCAAGTGCTAATTAACACTCTTTCCCACTCTGTGATTTTACCCCCAGACTCCTGTGCTTTGAATTTCCTTATGAAATTTTTTTTAAAGTAGAATAAAATGTGCCTTCATTCCAGCTGTAACATATTCTAATTTTCAGAGATCATAGGTTAATTAAATTGATTTAAAACAACTTTTGGGTGCTACCTTAATTAACCTTCCAGCTCCCCCTCTTATTCTGGTTCCATTCAGGGACTAAGGTTCAAACTCCTCACTCTCTCAGGTAGGCGAGGAAAGGCGGGAAATAGCATCTGCTGCATTGTTTGATTAGCGGAGCTCATCAGCTGTCAGGTGTGAGGCAGCGGCAGTCCATCTGGAGAGAGAGGCAACACCAGTGACGTTTATCGCATGGCCCCCGTTCAGAGGCTGCTTAGAAACCAATTTCCATTCCTACAGGTTCAGTTCCCAAAATGAGAACATTCCCAAAATGTTCTCAACATGCCAGGAAATAAAAGGAAAGAAAAATGTTCTTCAGACAACGATCACACCATCACACAATCAACCTAGGGCACCGAACTGCTGAAATACGGCCCTGGGTGCTGCTCACAGTTTGAGGGGAGCGGGGCTTGTCTTCCTGAGATTTCCCACAGCAAATGGGCATCAGAACTGTTTGGTTGGCGGCCTAGCCCTGCGGAAATGCACACTGGTTTGCCGAGTTGGTCAACATATGCTTATCTGTCTGTTTACCAGGCCTGTCCTAAAAGGCTTCGGGGCAAATGCTGCGATGGAGGATTTGGCAGGAGCACACAGCAGGCAGATGTTTCTCTTGCAAAGAGACCTTACTGCTTGAGCCAGGCCGGTCTCTGAAAGCATTTCCTGCCTCTCACCACTTAAAAAAAGGGCACTTCAGATTTTAACAACTTATAAATAAATATCAGCAAATAGTAAGTCTCCTGACTGATCTGGTTTAGGTGAAGAAATTGATACTGTGTGAAAGGATGAATTTTACGCAACCGATTATAAAGGCGGGATCCTTTTAAGCCCAATCTCCTTTGCTTCGGGAGCCAAAGCAAATCTTAGTTTCCTTGCTTACACTTTGGGCTCATTGGATGGAATTTATAATTCAATTCAGGCTTTAAAATTATATCCCTTGATGACTATGAGTAGGTTTGACCAGTACGTTTTTGTTTTGCTTTGTTTTGTTTAACTTTTTACCTCACCCTCATTGTAACCCTTTGACCTCACTTCCGCCATCACAGAGTAAAGCAGTTTTCCAAGGCCACAGTCAAATATTGTAGGCAGGAGATAAAGCTGAGCTACCCAGCTGAAATTCTGGTGGTTGAATCATTATTGCTATTTTCAATATTTTGTTTTTGTTTTGTTATTTTAAAATTTTAATTAATTAATTAATTATTATTATTTTTTTTTTCCAGACAGGGTTTCCCTGAGAACCATGGCTGTTCTGGACATGCTTTGAAGAGAATGCTTGCTTCTTACAGAGATCCACCTGCCTCTGCCTCCCTGGGTGCTGGGATTACAGAAACAGGCCACCTCGCCTGGCTTTGTTTTTGTTCTTGTTACGGTTCTTTTCTTTAAAAAAAAATCTCTAATGATCTATTATTCATAATTCCATGTTTGTGAGGCAATGAACTGTAATAATAATAATAATAATAATAGTAGTAGTAGTAAATAAAGCTTAAAAGAACTTTAAAACAAAAAAAAAGAAAGAAAAGAAAAAGAAAGAGAGTGAGAGAGAAATTACCACTGAAATTTGCCCCCTACCTTCTCCAGGGTAGCCTGGCTATGGTAGGCATACCTGGCCTTTCAGGTATTTAAAGAGCTGAGAGCTTAGAAGCACTGTGGTTTCCCATAAACATTTCCATGAAATGTCTTTGACTTGAGGCAGAGGGTGATCAAGAAGAAAAGTATCCTGAAAACAGTACCCTACAACATGGGCTTTTTACAATGGAAGGCAGGGAGTCACCAGGGCATTGTAAAATGCTTTTGTGCATGGCCTCATCATTAGGATTCTCATCCAAAATATGTGTCTTTCCAACACCTGAGATATTTTTATGTTTTCTAGGTGATTCTAGAGAGTGTCAGCAGGGTTATAGAAGAAAAGCATTTACAGTAGTTCTAAAAATATCCCATGCCACCTCTGAGACTTCCTGCTCCACTTTTGCTTTTACACGTTCTCTCTCTCTCTCTCTCTCTCTCTCTCTCTCTCTCTCTCTCTGACAGACATGTGCATTCATGTGTATGCATGTGCAAGCAGAGGCCCAAAGTTAACGTAGTATGTCTTCATCAATTAATCTCTTCTTTTTCTCTGGATGCAGTGTTTCCTGTTGAACCCAGAACTCTTGGATACTGGCTAGTTTAGTTAGTCTTCAGGAGATCCTCTGTCTCTGTCTCTGTCTCCAAAGTTCTGGGATTGCCCGCATTTGCCTTGAGTGCCTGGCTTTTTATGTTGGTTCTAAGGGACCAAACTCTGGTCCTCATGCCTACAAGGCAAGGGACTTATCTCCTGAGGTATCTTCCTAGACCCCATGACCCCCTTTTTAAGAGTAAATCCAAGCTGATGTGCTCATCTCATTATTGACCTTACAGTCTATCTCCTTGAATGCTCTTGAATATGATCTTCATACCTTCCCATTCCAATAAATTTCACTGTTAAATCTCTTTATTTCTTCTGCTTATGCTTCTCATTTTCTACTTCCTAATCCATCCTACATTTATTCTATTAAGGAAAATACTTTGGCCTGCCTCTAAAACATCTCTCATGCTGTGCTATTTGCTCTCTTACTCCCGTCATTTTATTCAAAGCGAGCATCTCACCTGGGATTTTCATGTAGTCTTCTCCTTGGTCCTCTTGTTTCTGATACACTTCAATTAATCTTCCCTGGAGTAGTAATTACTGACGTGCAACATCAGACTGTACTTGTCCAATCAGAAACACTCTCGTAGCCTTTCATTTTAAATAAAATAGAATTCATAGCCCTTCTCATACTCTGCAAGTCTATTCATGCTCAGCTTGCCTTCTTCATGACACATCAGCTTTCTCTTTCTGTGAGTTTGTAAGCTGAGTTTTCCCTAGCCCTGGGCTGTCATGCTCACGTCAGCTGCCTGAAAGATTTGCCCTCAGAGTCACACCTTCTGTTCTTTTAGACCTCAGATGAATTGTCACCACATCAGAGAGGTGGCCCCCGGCTTCTCTCAACAATCCCCTTCCTTATTAATCTCCTTCACAAAGCTGTTTGTATTTCCCGAGCTCTTACTACTATCTCAAATTATTTGTTGATTTATTGCTGGTTTCTCTCAGAGAGTGTGTGAGTTCCATGGAATTGTTCATGTGGCACTTAGCAAATATATTATAAATATTGGTTGTATATAAACCAGATGCTAACAAGTTATCTAAATGTTTCCTTCTTAAGAAATTTATAAGGCAAAATCATGTAACTGATACTGTAGTTAATATGGAAAGTAACTCATATGAACAACAAC